>NC_084620.1:65636049-65700986 GCF_033978795.1 Nerophis ophidion
CGTCAAGTGCTCTTATTTTGGTTCAGCTTCCTGTTTGTCCCCCTGTGTGCTGCTGTCACCTCATCTGGGGCTGATTGGCAACTGGCCACACCTGTAGTCAATCAGCCCGCTCCAATTTGGACCCACTTTGTCTTCCAGTCAGTGCTGGATCATTGTCGTTGCCACATGTCGCGTTGATGTCATTTTCTACTTGTCATTCCTACTGGTCGTGTGAATGCAGCGTAGCGGTAAGCTATATTTGGTAGATGTTTTGTTGCTTACTGTTTTTTGTTCCCTGTTTGTTCATAGCCCTTAGTTTGTTATATCCGACCACGTGCATGCTTTTTGTTTGTACCCTTTGTTTGTTCTAGTTGTATTTTATATTAAAATCATGTTTGCTCACTCCATGCCTGCTTCCAACTCTGCATTTTAGGGTTCGTCAACAAATAATCCTGACATTTCTAAAGATGGTAGTAAGTCAGATGCTGTAATTAAGCAATTTGTTCAGTATAGGAATTGTAGTGTGTGTCATTCTGAGGGATTGTTCTCATATTTTGCCCTTCCTGTAGTTAAACAAGGATTAGAAAGACCTCAGCTTTGTAATTGTAACAGTAATGATTCCTGCAGATAACATAACGGGCCATAAACGTTACAGGCTATGAATAGACATTCTCCAGAAGGCCTATAAAAGAAGCATGAGCTCATAAGTCAGACCATCTTTGCCAAGGAAGGAGTATTCCAAGTCTTTTTTTTTTTTTCTTCTTTAAAAAAAATGTAATTACGAAAGCGCTATGGTGGTTAAATCTTTTCCTAGCACAGGGTGTAAAAAAACAAACAAAAAAACAATACCAGTGTGAGCGTCTTTTTTTTTTTACACATTTGCTTCCCCTCCGGTGACTCATGCAACTTGGAGCAGTGACCTGTTTAACCCTTCACTTTGCTCTGCAGCACTTTGCACACACAAAGATGTACAAGAAGTGCACACATAGCTCCGACCAACGTACTTTAGCACAGGAGTGCAAAATAACAGCTATCTATTCAGCTTTGGATGTACTTAACAAGGTAAGAGAAGTCATTTGGACAAAAAACAACTACAACCAATACATTAAGGCCATGACTTAAGAAGAAGTCATTATTTCTCAAAAAGTATTTTAAATGTTATTAGTATTTTACACTTTTTTATATTTTTAAATATATTAATAATCATAAAAAGCTCTCCTTTTTTTATTTTAATTTTTAAATTTCAGATATTTCCCGCTCATCAATAATCATATTTAACAATATTTTGATTACATCATTTAAAAATAAAAATTGCATATGATCAAATCAATCAATATTTATTTATATAGCCCTAAATCACGAGTGCCTCAAAGGGCTGCACAAACCACGACATCCTCGATACAAAAACAAAAAAAATAAAAAATAATGTAATTGTATTGAAAAAATAGGAATAAAATACATTTTTATCTTGTTTAGAAAACATTTGAGCAATTTTTTATTCGGCAGTTTATTTATAATTAACCAACAAAACTATTGAGTGTTTGAGAAACCTCATAATAAAATGGATTACTTACTCACGAATGAATCAGCGCTTGTATTCATTTTACTAAAAACATTTTGGACAATTCAATGCCCTAAAATAAAAAAATTATAATTTTGTCAGAGTTAATTGTTGACGAACCCCAAGATGCAGAGATGGAGGCAGGCATTTGATAGGAAAACATGATTTAATAAAGATACTAAGACAAAAAACAAAAAAAAGGTACAAACAAAAAGCGCGCACGTGGGCGGATAACAAACAAAAAGAGCTAGCATGGGATCTAGAAAAAAAAACAGAGCTTAGCATGGAAGCTAGCAAAAACAAAAAGGCCTAGCATGGAAACTAGCAGGTATCGAGCAGGAAACAGAAGTCGTTCATATAATATGAAAACAAAATTGGGAACAAAAGACAGTAAGTTAAAAACCGCAATCAAATGTAGCTTACCGCACCGCTGCATTGACAAGACATGCTAAGGATACGACACGACAGGTAGCGATGACAAGAGTGACAAGAAGTGACAATACATGACAATAATCCAGCACTCGACTTGAGGACAAAACAGGTTCAAATAGGAACGGGCTGATTGACACCAGGTGTGGCCAGGTGCCAATAAGCCGCAGCTGAGGGCAAACAGCGCTCAGAGAGAAAGACAGGAAATGACCAAAATAAAAGCACAAAGACATACACACAGGAAAAACTAAAACAAAACAAAACTGTCAGTGGCGAACCTGACAAATTTAAAGGAAGAGTGGAAGCTGTTTGGATAACTAACAATAGATTGTATAAGGTAAATGATTAAAATAGTAATATTTGCAGCAGCGCAATGGTTCTTTGCGCTTCTGCAAATATTACTATTTTAATCATGTAGTATGAAAACAAACTTGGAAGCAGGGAACAAAAGGCAGTAAGCTAAAAACCGCAATCAAATGTAGCTTACCGCAACGCTGCATTGACAAGACATGCTAAGGACACGACACGACAGGTAGCGACGACAAGAGTGACAAGAAGTGACAATACATGACAATAATGCAGCACTCGACTTGAGGACAAAACGGCTTCAAATAGGAGCGGGCTGATTGACACCAGGTGTGGCCAGGTGCCAATAAGCCGCAGCTGAGGGGCAAACAGCGCTCAGGGAGAAAGACAGGAAATGACCAAAATAAAGTGCTGACAGGAAACAAAGACATACACAGAGGAAAAACTAAAACAAAACTGTCAGGGGCGAACCTGACAAATCTAAAGAAGAGTGAAAGCTGTTTGGATAACTAATAGATTTTAGAAGGTAAATGATTAAAATAGTAATATTTTAAGTAAATAATGGAACAAACTATAATTGACTGTTTAGATGCTGGTTTTGTGGTTTGTCTATTTCTAACATTTTATTATTCGAAACATCCATCCATCCATTTTCTACCACTTCTTCCCTTTAGGGTCGCTGGTGCCTATCTCAGCCACTATCAGGCGGAAGGCGGTGTACACCTTGGACAAGTCGCCTTCTCATCCCACTTATTCAAAACAATTATAAAGTGTGAAGTGAAGTGAATTATATTTATATAGCTCTTTTCTCTAGTGACTCAAAGCGCTTTACATTGTGAAACCCAATATCTAAGTTACATTTAAACCCGTGTGGGTGGCACTGGGAGCAGGTGGGTAAAGTGTCTTGCCCAAGGACACAACGGCAGTGACTAGGATGGCGGAAGCGGGAATCGAACCTGCAACCCTCAAGTTGCTGGCACGGCCACTCTGCCAACCGAGCTAATCATATACTGTATGTTCATATTCCATCCATTCATCCGTTTTCTACCGCTTATTCCCTTTTGGGATCGCGGGGGGCGCTGGTGCCTATCTCAGCTACAATCGGGCGGAAGGCGGGGTACACCCTGGACAAGTCGCCACCTCATCGCAGGGCATATTCTGCAATTACAATGTTAAATAGTTGTATTTTAATTTGGGCTACACTGAACCTATTTAAATTAAAATACAACTATTTAACATTATAATTGCAGAATATGCCCTGCGATGAGGTAGCGACTTGTCCAGGGTGTACCCCGCCTTCCGCCCGATTGTAGCTGAGGTAGGCGCCAGCGCCCCCGTGACCCCAAAAAAGGGAATAAGCGGTAGAAAATGGATGGATGGATGGAGGGTTCAGTGTAATCTTTCATTGTAGATTAGATTTGTTTATTTTTGACAATATTTGACATTATTTTCGCTGATTTTATTTAATCGAAAATATCTTGTTTTTTCTAGCGTCCGCGCGTGTGCCGTCTGACAGAAGAATGACAAGATGTTATGAGCCGTGAGTCCTGTGGAAGATGCATCCAGCGAGGAGAGCGCCTCAATTATTTGGGGTGAGCTTGCAACGAGATATACTGCAGGAGTGTATGAGGTATTTGAGAAAAGAAAAAAAAAAACACAATTGAGAACATTTTCCCCGCTGAGCGTCCACATATGGGCGATGCGTGCAGCCGGTGCCTTCTGTCCTCATTCCAAATGTTTTCACGTAAATCCAAGCTATAAATTCATATATGAGTTGGCCGTATGTGAAAGTGCAGCAGACGTTAGCTGCCAGCTGGTTTAAAAGTGCAGCCCTTTTTGTGTTTCAGGGTCAGCAGTCGTCTTAAGGGTGTGGTTGCACTTGGACTATACAAACACATGTATGCTATACACACACCTTCTATGGGCCACACAAACTCAACATTGACTTTGTTATGCCTTTTAAGCTGCTTGTGCTCACAAAAACATGGCATCTTTTAAACCAGGGGTCGGGAACCTTCTTGGCTGAGAGAGCCAAGAAGCCAAATATTTTAAAATGTATTTCCCTAAGAGCCGTATAATATTTTTTTTAACACTGAACACAACTAAACGCGTGCATTTTTAAGTAAGACCAGCATTTCCAGAGTATAATAGGTCTCCCACCCAATCAGTGGACAAATAAAATAAAAATCAATCAATCAATGTTTATTTATATAGCCCCAAATCACAAATGTCTCAAAGGGCTGCACAAATCATTACGACTACAACATCCTCGGAAGAACCCACAAAAGGGCAAGGAAAACTCACACCCAGTGGGCAGGGAGAATTCACATCCAGTGGGACGCCAGTGACAATGCTGACTATGAGAAACCTTGGAGAGGACCTCAGATGTGGGCAACCCCCCCCCCTCTAGGGGACCGAAAGCAATGGATGTCGAGCGGGTCTAACATGATACTGTGAAAGTTCAATCCATAGTGGCTCCAACACAGCCGCGAGAGTTCAGTTCAAGCGGATCCAAGACAGCAGCGAGAGTCCCGTCCACAGGAAACCATCTCAAGCGGAGGCGGATCAGCAGCGTAGAGATGTCCCCAACCGATACAGGCGAGCGGTCCATCCTGGGTCTCGACTCTGGACAGCCAGTACTTCATCCATGGTCATCGGACCGGACCCCCTCCACAAGGGAGAGTGGGACATAGGAGAAAAAGAAAAGAAACGGCAGATCAACTGGTCTAAAAAGGGAGTCTATTTAAAGGCTAGAGTATACAGATGAATTTTAAGGTGAGACTTAAATGCTTCTACTGAGGTGGCATCTCGAACTTTTACCGGGAGGGCATTCCAGAGTACTGGAGCCCGAAATGAAAACGCTCTATAGCCCGCAGACTTTTTTTGGGCTCTAGGAATCACTAATAAGCCGGAGTCCTTTGAATGCAAATTTGCAGGTGAGCCAGTACAGGCGTAACGTGATCACACTTTCTTGTCAAAAGTCTAGCAGCCGCATTTTTTACCAACTGTAATCTTTTAATGCTAGACATGGGGAGACCCGAAAATAATACGTTACAGTAATCGAGACGAGACGTAACAAACGCATGGATAATGATCTCAGCGTCTTTAGTGGACAAAATGGAGCGAATTGTAGCGATATTACGGAGATGAAAGAAGGCCGTTTTAGTAACGGTTTTAATGTGTGACTAAAAGGAGAGAGTTGGGTCAAAGATAATACCCAGATTTTTTACCGAGTCGCCTTGTTTAATTGTTTGGTTGTCAAATGTTAGAGTTGTATCATTAAATAGAGGTCAGTGTCTAGCCTATGCTACTATACTATAAATAAAGATGTATGATCAAAAGTGAAGCCACAATAGTTAATAACCAATTTAATGAAATCATAATTTTTAAGCCTACGGTAGGAGCCGACTAATTACCACAATTTTCTCACCGAAACCTGCCGGTTGACATGTGGTAGAGGACAATATTCCCTTGACCGCTCTGTTCCATAGTAAAGCTTCACCTTCGGGAACGTAAACAAGGAAACACCGGCTGTGTTTGTGTTGCTAAAGACAGCCGCAATACACCGCTTCCCACCTACATCTTTCTTCTTTGACGTCTCCATTATTAATTGAACAAATTGCAAAAGATTCAGCAACACAGATGTCCAGAATACTGTGGAATTATGCGATTAAAGCAGACGACTTATAGCTGGGATCGGACTGGAACAAAATGTCCGCTACAATCCGTGACATCACCCGCACGCGTCACGTTTTCAGCAGGATAATTCCTGTGAAATTTAAAATTGCAATTTAGTAAACTAAAAGGATAGGATAGTTTAGAATAGATCTTTATTGTCATTCCACAAGTACAACAAAATGTCATTTTCTGCACAGTCCCACTAAGAGCAGACATACGTTACAGGGGGGGACAAGACGAGACCGCCAACGGTTGACATTGGGAGAGGGGGGGCGAGGAAAAAAAAAACATCAGTCTAAGGCTAGACCAGGGGTCGGGAACCTTTTTGTCTGAGAGAGCCAAGAAGCCAAATATTTTAAAATGTATTTCCCTAAGAGCCATGTAATATTTTTTTTAACACTGAACACAACTAAATGCGTGCATTTTTAAGTAAGACCAACATTTCCAGAGTATAATAGGTCTCTTATTCTTTGTAACATTGTTATTCTGAAGCTAACCGTGGAGGGGGTGTGGCCTGCGGGCCTGCAGCAAAGCAGGATGTTGCCAGGACCGGCCTAGAAATCAGCGACAGGTGCGTAGATGGCCCACCTGGGCCCTGTTATCCAATCACCTGTCGCTCTGTTATAAGCAGCAGCCAGGAGGAGAGACAGGGTTGGGGCTGGAGCCAGAGGGCGAATGAGGATGAAAGAGAAAAAGACAATTGCTGGAAAGCAACTGAGAGACTAATTGAAAAAACAACAATATTTTAACCCTAAAACAGGCTCTCATGTCGGTGTTTGGTGGTCTGAAGAACCCCCAGGAGGGCAAGCCCAACACTAACCAATAATAAATCAATTACTTCTTACCATTAACGCAACTTCTTGAACATAAAAATGCATGAGAATGTTTTATATTTTGAATGTTATTTTTAACACTGCGATTACAAGTGGAATTAATCATTACTTATCCTGTTAAGCAATGTCAGCTCAGATTAATCAGAGAGCCAGATGCAGTCATCAAAAGAGCCACAGGTTCCCTGCCCCTGTTTTAAACTTTAGTTTAAAAAATATTAGGGGTGTGGGGAAAAAAATCGATTCGAATATGAATCGGGATTCTCACGTTGTGCGATTTAGAATCGATTAACAAAACAATACCATAATGCAATCCAATTCCAAAACCAAACCTGATCCAGCAACACTCAGAACTGCAATAAACAGAGCACTTGAGAGGAGACACAAACACCACACAGAACAAACCAAAAGTAGTGAAACAAAAATTAATATTATCAACAACAGTATCAATATTAGTTATAATTTCAACATAGCAGTGATTAAAAATCCCTCACTGACATTATCATTAGACATTTATAAAAATAAAAAAAAAGAACAATAGTGTCACAGTGGCTTACACTTGCATGGCATCTCATAAGCTTGACAACACACTGTGTCCAATGTTTTCACAAAGATAAAATAAGTCGTATTTTTGGTTCGTTTAATAGTTACAACAAATTTACATTATTGCAATCAATTGATAAAACATTGTCCTTTACAATTATAAAAGCTTTTTTACAAAAATCTACTACTCTGCTAGCATGTCAGCAGACTGGGGTAGATCCTGCTGAAATCTATGTATTGAATGAATACAGAATCCTTTTGAATCGGGAAAAATATTGTTTTTGAATCGAGAATCGTGTTGAATTGAAAAAAGAAATCGATTTTGAATCGAGTCGTGACCCCAAGACTCGATATTGAATCGAATCGTGGGACACCCAAAGATTCGCAGCCCTATAAGATTTGTACTTTTTGCAGTCTGACAGGACTATTTAATTGTTGGGATCTACATTGCCCCGAAAAACAAAAATAAGGTTTTGTTTAGCGCTGACACGATTCCTCAATTAATTCCATTACAAAATATATTCGAATAATTTTTGCTGCCTTCAGGCGTTATAGATTTCATTTTATTAGGGACCGAAGTCCCTTTGGGACAGAGGACCCTATTGAATTTCTAAGGTTTTATAATTATTGTTTTTATTATTCTTATTATACCGCCGCCTCTTTGAGCTGTAATTTGACCCCCTTAATATTCTTCAAAACTCACCAAATTTGACACACACATCAGGACTAGCGAAATTTGCGATCAAAAAACCAAACCCCAAAACTCAAAATTGCGCTCTAGCGCCCCATAAAAAGAAAACATACACAAAACTGTCTGTAACTTCCAGTAGGAATGTCGTAGAAACATGAAACAAAAACCACTATGTAGGTCTTAGTTAGACCTATATTTCGTCCACTGAGACCCCCCGGCTAAAATCAACAGGAAGGTTGCTATTCCCACTTCAATACAAAAGTTGGCTTAAAAATTTTGCTTTTTTTCCCAACATTATCTCCTCTGAGGCCGTTTGCCGTTTCGGCTTCAAATAAGCACAGAAGAGAGATTGAACCCTTCTGATTAAAAGTTAAAGAAAGGGACGGCATAGCTCGGTTGGTAGAGTGGCCGTGCCAGCAACTTGAGGGTTGCAGGTTCGATTCCCGCTTCCGCCCTTCTAGTCACTGCCGTTGTGTCCTTGGGCAAGGCACTTTACCCACCTGCTCCCAGTGCCACCCACACTGGTTTAAAAATGTAACTTAGATATTGGGTTTCACTATGTAAAGCACTTTGAGTCACTAGAGAAAAGCGCTATATAAATATAAAAAAATATATAATTCACAATTTTAATTACTACCCTGGTTTGGATTTTATGAGCCCGCAAAGAACCATTGCGCTGCTGTTGTCACAAAATGGCGGCTTTCTGCACAGACAAAACTTTAGGACTGTCATACACACATGAAATAAAAACCTCAATATAGGTCTCACTGAGACCTATATTTCATACACTGACCGCCCCCAACTAAAATCAACAGAAAGTTTGCTATTCCCACTTCAATACAACAATTGCATTACATTCACCAGGCATTAGAGCAGGGGTGTCAAACTCAAATACAGAGTGGACCAAAATTTAAAACTGAACAAAGCCGTGAGCGAAGGTTGAAAAAATTTACCTTTTAATAGGGAACCGAACAAGTTTTGCATCGAATATTGAACAAGTAAGGTTTATATAACTTTATAGTGACATGCAAAGTCGAGTTTCAAATTATCCATCCATCCATCCATTTTCTACTGCTTATCCCTTCTGGGGGCGCTGGAGCCTATCACAGCTGCATTCAGGCGGAAGGCAGGGTACACCATGGACAAGTCATGACCTCATCACAGGGCCAACACAGATAGACAGACAACATTCACACACTAGGGCCAATTTAGTGTTGCCAATCAACCTATCAATAATAATAAAATATCAATGGCATATCAAATACAATTTAAATAAAAATTGAGGGGTTGCGGGGGGTGTATATTGTGGCGTCCCGGAAGAGTTAGTGCTGCAAGGGGTTCTGGGTATTACGTGTGTTACGGTGCAGATGTTCTCCGGAAATGTGTTAGTCATTCTTGTTTGGTGTGGCTTCCCAGTGTGGCGCATATTTGTAACAGTGTTAAAGTCGTTTATAGGGCCACCCTCAGTGTGACCTGTATGGCTGTTGACTAAGTATGCTTTGCATTCACTCGTGTGATTGGGCTGGCACGTTGTTAGTATGGCGGAAAAGCAGACGTGACGACATTTTGTAGAAGACGCTGAAGGCAATGCCTTTCAGGCTCGCCCCCAATATTGTTGTCCGGGGAGAAATTCGGAAGAATGGTTGCCCAGGGAGACTTTCGGGAGGTGCAGTGAAATTCGGGAGTCTCTCGGGAAAATCGTGCGGGTTGGCAAACGCGTTGTTACAGCGGCACCGCCCCTGTATAATACAGGCGGGCCAGCTCTGATCTTAATTTGATATTACCTCAAGGGCCAGAGTTTGACACCCATGCATTAGAGCAGGGGTGTCAAACTCAAATACAGAGTGGGCCAAAATGTAAAACTGAACAAAGCCGCAGGCCAAGGTGGAACAAATTCACCTTTTAATAGGGACCCAAACAAGTTTTGCATTAAATATTGAACAAGCAAGGCTTATATAACTTTAGTGACATGCAAAATCCAGTTTCAAATAGTAATAATAATAATTAAAAAAATATCAATGGCATATCAAATAAAATGTAAATAAAAATTGTATGCCTTTTTTACTATTTGCAATCTTTTGAGGTAAATATAAATTTTTTTCCACGGGCTAATACATTTGAAAATAAAATAACAATAATGAATGAACCAAACATTCAAGCCTTGAAGTAGAAAGAGAAAATGCATGAATAAAACGTTAATTATTGGTCAGTTTGCTGGAAGTTTCCCGGAAGAGTTAGTGCTGCAAGGGGTTCTGGGTATTTGTTCTGTGGTGTTACGGTGCGGATGATCACCCGAAATGTGTTTGTCATTCTTGTTAGGTGTGGGTTCACAGTGTGGCGCATATTTGTAACGGTGCTTAAGTTGTTTATACGGCCACCCTCAGTGTGACCTGTATGGCTGTTGACCAAGTATGACTTGCATTCACTTGTGTGTGTGTGATTGATTGAAACTTTTATTAGTAGGTTGCACAGTACAGCACATATTTTGTACAATCAGAAGTGGGTAGAGTAGCCAGAAATTGTACTCAAGTAAGAGTACTGTTACTTTAGAGTTTTATTACTCAAGTAAAAGTAAGGAGTAGTCACCCCAATATTTACTTGAGTGAAAGTCAAAAGTATGTTGTGAAAAAACTACTCAAGTAAATAAATGGGTTGTACTTGTATAGCGCTTTTCTACCTTCGAGGTACTCAAAGCGCTTTGACACTACTTCCACATTTACCCATTCACACACTGATGGAGGGAGCTGCCATGCAAGGCGCTAACCAGCACCCATCAGGAGCAAGGGTGAAATGTCTTGCTCCTGGTACTAGGTGGGAATTGAACCAGGGACGCTCGGGTTGCGCACGGCCACTCGCCCCACTGCGCCACGCCGTCCCGTACCGAGTAACTGATGAGTAACCTGTTTGTTTGATGATGACGGCAACAAGTAATGCACAAAAACATAAAAATAGCAATGAACAAACACAGAGCCAGGAATATCTCTTAAGCAACTAAAACTATAATATATATTAAATAATATATATTTGGTTTTACACCGTATTGAAACATTTTTTGAAAATGACGCTGTTAGTATGGAGGAAAAGCGGACGTGACGACAGGTTGTAGAGAACGCTAAAGGCAGTGCCTTAAATGCACGCCCCCAATATAGTTGTCCAGGTGGAAATCGGTAGAAATTCGGGAAAATGGTTGCCCCGGGAGATTTTCGGGAGGGGCATTGAACTTCGGGAGTCTACCAGGAAAATTAGGAGGGTTGGCATGTATGAGTATTAGCGGTGAATGCGGTGTTAGAGCGGCACCGACGCTGTATAACACCGGCGGCCCAGCTCTAATGCTAAATTGATATTGCCTCAGGGGCCAAATTAAATTACACGGCGGGCCAGAGTTTGACACCCATGGTGTAGACGGCACACACGGAGACTTGTGATGACGTCACAGTTGTGCGCTGTCATTTCCAAGCTCAACAATTGATTGATTGATTGATACTTTTATTAGTAGATTGCACAGTACAGTACATATTCCATACAATTGACCACTAAATGGTAACACCCCAATAAGTTTTTCAACTTGTTTAAGTCGGGGTCCACGTTAATCAATTCATGGTACAAATATATACTATCAACATAATACAGTCATCACACAAGTTAATCATCATAGTATGTACATTGAATTATTTACATTATTTACAATCCGGGGGGTGGGATGAGGAGCTTTGGTTGATATCAGTACTTCAGTCATCAACAATTGCATCAACAGAGAAATGTGGACATTGAAACAGTGTAGGTCTTATTTAGTAGGATATGTACAGCCAGCAGAGAACATAGTGAGTTCACATAGCATAAGAACAAGTATATACATTAGAAGTACATTTGAGTTGTTTATAATCCGGGGAGATGGGATGTGAATGGAGGAGGGTATTAGTAAAGTGTTGAAGTTGCCTAGAGGTGTTGTTTTAGAGCGGTTTTGAAGGAATATAGAGATGCACTTACTTTTATACCTGTTGGGAGTGCATTCCACATTGATGTGGCATAGAAAGAGAATGAGTTAAGACCTTTGTTAGATCGAAATCTGGGTTTAACGTGGTTTGTGGAGCTCCCCCTGGTGTTGTGGTTATGGCGGTCATTTACGTTAAGGAAGTAGTTTGACATGTACTTCGGGATCAAGGAGGTGTAGTGGATTTTATAGACCAGGCTCAGTGCAAGTTGTTTTACTCTGTCCTCCACCCTGAGCCAGCCCACTTTGGAGAATTGGGTTGGATTGAGGTGTGATCTGGGGTGGAGGTCTAAAAGTAACCGGATTAGCTTATTCTACTGCCTTGCTGACTTTAAACACGCTATAAGAGGAATTACTGTACGTTTGAACGTAAACATGCTGCTATTTTCTCGCAACGTTAATAAAAAGCCACATCAAAATAGGCTTTGCGACACTCCTGCTGGCACAAATGACAGTCAGCTGTTTTGGACACGATCGCTGTCGGAGACCTGATGAACACCTTTGACAAGCAAGACGTTTTGCTCTGTGTCATAAGGGAGGTGCAAGCTTATCTTATTTTCTCAGTCCTTTTGTTTAACCACAAACTCATGACGTTCACATACGTGTCCTGCTTCCATGAGCCGGGCGTGACCTCGCGTGTAAAAAAACGATCAAGCAGCTTAAAAAAAGAATGTACCGTCCTCATTGTCGTGTGTGCTGATGTTAAAGTGAATTTTTTTTTTTTTTGTGAATTATATTTATATAGCGCTTTTCTCTAGTGACTCAAAGCGCTTTACATAGTGAAACCCAGTATCTAATTTTACATTTAAAGCAGTGTGGGTGGCACTGGGAGCAGGTGGGTAAAGTGTCTTGCCCAAGGAAACAACGGCAGTGACTAGGATGGCGGAAGCGGGAATCGAACCTGCAACCCTCAAGTTGCTGGCACGGCCACTCTACCAACCGAGCTATGCCGCCCCAAAGACAATATACACTTTAATACACATGCACTATATACATGATAACATGTTTTATATACAAACCCCGTTTCCATATGAGTTGGGAAATTGTGTTAAATGTAAATATAAACAGAATACAAAGATTTGCAAATAATTTTCAACCCATATTCAGTTGAATATGCTACAAAGACAACATATTTGATGTTCAAACTGATTAACATTGTTTTTTTTTTTGTGCAAATTATCATTAACTTTAGAATTTGATGCCAGCAACACGTGACAAAGAAGTTTGGAAAGGTGGCAATACATACAGATAAAGTTGAGGAATGCTCATCAAACGCTTATTTGGAACATCCCACAGGCGTGCAGGCTAATTGGGAACAGGTGGGTGCCGTTCCTGGGCACGCACCTAATCCACTCTTTATGTTTGATTTAATGAAAACTGTTCTTATTGTTTTATTTTTGATACTGAGAATATAGTTTTATTTTAACTTTCTCAGGGAGTATTAAGGTCTAATTTTATATATATGGTACTCCGGCTTCCTCCCACTTCCAAACACATGCACCTGGGGATAGGTTGATTGGCAACACTGAATTGGCCCTAGTGTGTGAATGTTGTCTATCTGTGTTGGCCCTGTGATGAGGTGGGGACTTGTCCAGGGTGTACCCCACCTTCCGTCCGATTGTAGCTGAGCTAGGCACCAGCGCCCCCCGCCACCCCAAAGGGAATAAGCGGTATCATTAACTTTAGAATTTGATGCCAGCAACACGTGACAAAGAAGTTGGAAAAGGTGGCAATACATACTGATAAAGTTGAGGAATGCTCATCAAACGCTTATTTGGAACATCCCACAGGGGTGCAGGCTAATTGGGAACAGGTGGGTGCCGTTACTGGGCACCCACCTAATCCACTTTTTATGTTTGATATAATGAAAACTGTTCTTATTGTTTTATTTTAACTTTCTCAGGGAGTATTTTGGTCTAATTTTATATATATGGTACTCCGGCTTCCTCCCACTTCCAAAAACATGCACCTGGGGATAGGTTGATTGGCAACACTAAATTGGCCCTAGTGTGTGAATGTGAGTGTGAACGTTGTCTGTCTATCTGTGTTGGCCCTGCGATGAGGTGGCGACTTGTCCAGGGTGTATCCCGCCTTCCGCCCGATTGTAGCTGAGCTAGGCACCAGCGCCCCCCGCCACCCCAAAGGGAATAAGCGGTAGAAAATGGATGGATGGATGGATGTGTTTTCATCTCAAACATGTTAGTATGGCAAAATAAACATTAATTACTATTTTGCATGCAAAGAATGCAATGAACTGTATTGCATTCTTAAAATGTAAAACTGTTGTTGTCATTATTAAGTGGTTTGTCTTTTTATATTGTTTTATGTATTGTCGGCAGGTTGAAAACAGCTCACTTGTCTATTTAATGCATCTTTATTTGATATGTCTATAGACAAAATACGGAATAAATGTCCAACATGCTAAAACACCAAAATTGTGTGGGGGTTGAATCATTTTGATCACAACTGTAATATGAAAAGAAACTTTGAAGCAGGGAACAAAAGACGATAAGCTGCAAACCACTATCAAATATAGCTTACCGCAACGCTGCATTGACACGATACGACACGACACGACAGGTAGAAACAACAATCAATCAATCAATCAATGTTTACTTATATAGCCCTAAATCACTAGTGTCTCAAAGGGCTGCACAAACCACCACGACATCCTCGGTAGGCCCACATAAGGGCAAGGAAAACTCACACCCAGTGGGACATCGGTGACAATGATGACTATGAGAACCTTAGAGAGGAGGAAAGCAATGGATGTCGAGCGGGTCTAACATGATACTGTGAAAGTTCAATCCATAATGGATCCAACATAGTCGCAAGAGTCCGGTCCAAAGCGGATCCAACACAGCAGCGAGAGTCCCGTTCACAGCGGAGCCAGCAGGAAACCATCCCAAGCGGAGGCGGATCAGCAGCGCAGAGATGTCCCCAGCCGATACACAGGCAAGCAGTACATGGCCACCGGATCGGACCGGACCCCCTCCGCAAGGGAGAGTGGGACATAGAAGAAAAAGAAAAGAAACGGCGACAATAATCCAGCACTGACTGGAGGACCAAAGCAGGTAACATAGGAGCGGGCTGATTGACACCAGGTGTGGCCAGGTTTCAATCAGCCGCAGCTGAGGGCAAAACAGCGCACGGGGAAAAAAACAGGAAACAGACAAAATAAGAGCGCTGACAGGAACTAAAAACAGGAAATACTAAACACACACAGAGGAAAAACTAAAACACAAACAAACTGTCATATCGACAGGCAGATATTTAAGAGATATTTAAGCGTTGACCACACAAATAAAAAAAAACATGATATATAACTTATTTTTTAAAATTCTTTATGGCTGACACTTTTTCAGGTCCCATGAACCAAAGTTTACGGGAGCCCTAAAGGTAAAAAATATTGATATAATTTTTTGCTTTTGAAAAGGAAAACTATCAAAATGGTGCCCACAAGCTTTGATTTTTCCGCGTGCGGCCTTTAGTAAAAAAAATAGTTTGGACCCCCTTGGCTTCCATTGAAGTGATGCAGTGTTTCCTTTGAATACAAAAGCCAGCGGCATGTTTGCTGCATTCACAGACTTGTTATTTCTCTATTTATTTCTCACTCCGGGCAACTTTGGGGGTTATCATGCACAAATACAAAACATATTGAACATCCAACCAGTATTCATAATGCAAAAAAGGGCCATCAGACTGATACATAACACAGGACCCCGAGAACACACTAATGGATTATTTATAAAAAACATTTGATTTAAAACTACCAGATCTCATCCAACTCAAGACTGCCCAAATGATTTATAAAGCAAGTAAAGATTTACTTCCAACAGGGCTACAGAGAAGATTTTTTACAAAGAGAAGGGAATTATAATTTAAGAGGAGAACTACTTTTTAAGATCCGATATTGTAGAACAACGCAGAAACGGATGAGTATAACAATAGCAGGGGTTAAAATATGGAACTGTTTAAAGGATGAAATAAAACACAGCACCAACATAAACCAGTTTAAAAAGCTTTTTAAATCATTTATCATTAGTAAATATAAGAAAGAAGAGCAAACATTGTTTTAGAAAGACAATAATATATATGTATATAAATACAATGTATGATTTCATAATTATACATATAGGTTGTATTAAAATGTATATATTACCACTTTATATGGAATTTAAATGAATTGTGTATATATATGTATATATATATATATATATGTATGTATGTATATATGTATGTATGTATGTATATATATATGTGTGTATGTATGTATGTGTGTGTGTGGGACGGCGTGGGAGAGTGGCCGTGCGCAACCCGAGGGTCCCTGGTTCAAATCCCGCCTAGTACCAACCCCGTCACGTCCGTTTTGTCCTGAGCAAGACACTTCACCCTTGCTCCTGATGGGTGCTGGTTGGCGCCTTGCATGGCAGCTCCCTCCATCAGTGTGTGAATGTGTGTGTGAATGGGTAAATGTGGAAGTAGTGTCAAAGCGCTTTGAGTAACTTGAAGGTAGAAAAGCGCTATACAAGTACAACCCATTTATTTATTTATTTATTTATTTATTTATATATATATATATATATATATATAAGTGTACAAATGTATATGTTTGATTTAAATGTTAAACTGTGTATATGAGACGTGTGCTACATATATGTTGCTTATATATTGTTTAAAAAAAAAAAGTAATATAAGTGAAGCATGTTTTAGATTTTATATATTTTGAAGCTTGTTCTTCTTGTGATGGGGTAAGTTTGTATAAGCGTTGCTTCAACCTACACCCTTTCGGCTCAATCATTGCTCAAATGAGTGTTTTTTTTTTTTTTTTTTTTTCTTTTCTTGTTGTTGTTCTTTGTTTTATGTGAAGATTGCCGAAATAAAAAAAAAAATACATTGATATCGGAGGAACTGATATTCGTTCCTTCCACTAATAAGCAAACTGGTCCAACTTGCCATTCAGCATCACTCGCTAAACTGTTTGCCTGCCCCCCCAAAAAATGATGGTGCATACATTGGTGCTCAGCAGGCCAGACACATTTCCAAACAAACTGGATGTACTTTTTCAAAGCCAGCGTAAAACCTGTTCATTACAGGAAATATGTGCCTCCAGAAATCTGAAATAGGTTTTGTTTTCACTGTAAGCCCACATGATGCAAATAAACAAGTGTGTGTCTACATGGGTGTGTTCGCATGCAGGAAGGTGTGTCTTTTGTAACTAACAGCAGCAACACAAATATTTGGAGGGCACTCGTGATTGCATGACCTTGAATCAGCATTAACCTCACAAAAAAAAAAGCGAACTGGTCTAATCTTACTCGTTAATGATAATAATACCCTTCCAGTGCTATTTTCAGCCAACAGTGGTTGAAGTCAGACTCATTTATAGCCTGCTAACTACTCTGTACTCTGGTTTTTTTTTTAGTTTCTGAGGGAAAATAGATGAGTGCAGAGACCTCAGACCACAGCACGAAACGACGTCAGGCCCATTAAAGAAATGCCAGAAGTAAGTAGAGGGTGCTCCCTTTGGAGGCGCGTGTAACACAGTGGTGTGGAATAATGCAAACTGAATATTCAGATTTTATGCCCATTGAACCGTCACACGACTAATAATTGCAAAACATCAGGTTGAAAGTAGGGTTAGGGTGGAGTAACAGGTAGGGTTAGAGAGAAAAATGACTGGCATTTATTATTTTTTTTAGAATTCTTAAATAACGTGATAGACATGAAACTCCTGCATTACAAGTGTCATTTTCCCACACGTGCAAGGGCGTTTTTTTTTTTTTTTTGTCATGTTTTTTTTTTTTTTAACCATGCCCTGTCAGCTGACGAGACACACCCTTGGAAAAACACACTCAGGGAGGAGTAAACAAGCTTGTTTCCACTGTGTGACTTGTATTTCATCACCCATCCCAGTCGATCCACCAAAAGACCGTCGAAAACGACATTCCTCCTTGAAAAAGGTCTTTAAAACTGTAAATGCCATCTGCTTTTACAATATTTTAAAGACTTAAAGACAATGGAATTACAAACCCCGTTTCCATTTGAGTTGGGAAATTGTTTTGGATGTAAATATAAACGGAATACATCCATCCATTTTCTACCGCTTATTCCCATTGGGGTCGCGGGGGGCGCTGGTGCCTGTCTCAGCTACAATCGGGCGGAAGGCAGGGTACACCCTGGACAAGTCGCTACCTCATCGCAGGGCCAACACAGATAGACAGACAACATTCACACTCACATTCACACACTAGGGCCAATTTAGTGTTGCCAATCAACCTATCCCCAGGTGCATGTCTTTGGAAGTGGGAGGAGCCTATCCCCAGGTGCATGTCTTTGGAAGTGGGAGGAAGCTGGAGTACCCGGAGGGAACCCACGCATTCACGGGGAGAACATGCAAACTCCACACAGAAAGATCCCGGGCCTGGATTTGAAACCAGGACTGCAGGAACTTCGTATTGTGAGGCAGACGCACTAACCCCTCTGCCACCGTGAAGCCCCAGTGGGTTTACAATATAACTAAAACAATTCCTACTTACTTAAGTGTCCCATGTGATGTCTGTAGGAGTGTCTTCATGCATTTTTGTACCTGATATCCTAATGTAATCAAGTGTCGTTAGCATTAGCTAATATGCTAACATATTTACAAGTGTCTGTGTTAGTATTATTAACATACATTCTGTTTGTGTTGTTTCACTTTCACAAATTCCTCAGTAAATTACAATGATTTGCAAATCCTTTTCAACCCATATTCAATTGAATCCACTACAAATACAACATATTTGATGTTCAAACTCATAAACTTTATTTTTTTTTGCAAATAATAATTAACTTAGAATTTCATGGCTGCAACAGGTGCCAAAGTAGTTGGGAAAGGGCATGTTCACCACTGTGTTACATCACCTTTTCTTTTAACAACACTCAATAAATGTTTGGGGACTAATTGTTGAAGCTTTGAAAGTGGAATTCTTTCCCATTCTTGTTTCATGTAGAGCTTCAGTCGTTCAACAGTCGTATTTTACGCTTCATAATGCGCCACACATTTTCAAAGGGAGACAGGTCTGGACTGCAGGAGGGCCAGGAAAATACCGGCACTCTTTTTTTTACGAAGCCACGTTGTTGTAACACGTGCTGAATGTGGCTTGGCATTGTCTTGCTGAAATAAGCAGGGGCGTCCATTAAAAAGACGGCGCTTAGATGACAACATATGTTGTTCCAAAACCTGTATGTACCTTTCAGCATCCATGGTGCCTTCACAGATGTGTAAGTTACCCATGCCTTGGGCACTAATACACCCCCATGCCGCCCATTGGGGGCGGCATAGCTCGGTTGGTAGAGTGGCCGTGTCAGCAACTTGAGGGTTGCAGGTTCGATTCCCGCTTGTGCCGTCCTAGTTACTGCCGTTGTGTCCTTGGGCAAGACACTTTACCCACCTGCTCCCAGTGCCACCCACACTGGTTTAAATGTAACTTAGATATTGGGTGTCACTATGTAAAGCGCTTTGAGTCACTTGAGAAAAGCGCTATATAAATATAATTCACTTCACTTCACCATACCATCACAGATGCTGGCTTTTGAACTTTGTGTCGATAACAGTCTGGATGGTTCGCTTCCCCTTTGGTCCGGATGACACAATGTCGAATATTTCCAAAAACAATTTGAAATGTGGACTCGTCAGACCACAGAACACTTTTTCAGTTTGCATCAGTCCAGATGATCTCTGGCACAGAAAAGCCGGCCGCGTTTCTGGATGTTGTTGATAAATGGCTTTCGCTTTCCATAGTAGAGCTTTAACTTGCACTTACAGATGTAGCGACAAACTGTATTTAGTGACAGTGGTTTTCTAAAGTGTTCCTGAGCCCATGTGGTGATATCCTTTAGAGATTGATGTCGGTTTTTGATACAGTGCTGTCTGAGGGATCCAAGGTCACTGTCATTCATTGTTGGTTTCCGGCCATGCTGCTTACGTGGAGTGATTTCTCCAGATTCTCTGAACCTTTTGATGACATTATGGAGCATAGATGTTGAAATCCCTAAATTTCTTGCAATTGCACTTTGAGAAACGTTGTTCTTAAACTGTTTGACTATTTGCTCACACAGTTGTGGACAAAGGGGTGTACCTCACCCCATCCTTTCTTGTGAAAGACTGAGCAATTTTTGGGAAGCTGTTTTTATACCCAATCATGGCACCCACCTGTTCCCAATTAGCCTGCACACCTGTGGGATGTTCCAAA
Source organism: Nerophis ophidion (assembly GCF_033978795.1). Classification (NCBI taxonomy): domain Eukaryota; kingdom Metazoa; phylum Chordata; class Actinopteri; order Syngnathiformes; family Syngnathidae; genus Nerophis; species Nerophis ophidion. The sequence continues at coordinate 65,656,292 of NC_084620.1, forward strand.
TAAGTATTTGATGAGCATTCCTCAACTTTATCAGTATTTATTGCCACTTTTACCAATTTCTTTGTCACCTGTTACTGGCGTCAAATTCTAAAGTTAATGATTATTTAAAAAAAACAAGTGTTTATCAGTTTGAACATCAAATATGTTGTCTTTGTAGCATATTCAACTGAATATGGGTTGAAAATAATTTGCAAATCATTGTATTCTGTTTATATTTACATCTAACACAATTTCCCAACTCATATGGAAACGGGGTTTGTAGAAGGGAGCCTCACAATTACAGGCTGTGTTCCGGGCAAAGATTTACAAACCGTAAAATTAAATCACATGACAAGAATTCCATTATCTCAATCCGTCAGTTAAAATTGAAAGAGAGCCCATATAATAAATGTTATTTAATCATCGTGGTATTATTATTATTATTATTATTATTATTAGAGTTGAAACAGGCAAAAAGTGTGCATCATGTAGTCGCAGCTTGGAGAACCACTGGTTATTTTCTCATTCATTCAGTTTCAGGTATGATTCCTCATGCACTCATTGTGTAATAGTGCTTTCAGTTTTGAGTCATCTATTTTTGCTTTGACTCACTTTAGCCCGACCCTGCTTTATATAACTAATAATAAGGCATGGGTACCTTTCACATTTGAACCGAAACAATACTTGTATTTATCCATACCAATTTTCAGTACTTTTGTGTATCTTTATCTTTTTAAAAACAATAAAATAAAATTTTTTGATTAAAAATTACCAGTGAGATGATAATAAAGTGCTGTCCAGTGGTTGATTGCCAAATTTGGAGGTGCTGAAATTGCCATGTAAAATTACAATAATAATCACTCGCACATACAGTGGGGCAAAAAAGTATTCAGTCAGCCACCGATTGTGCAAGTTCTCCCACTTAAAATGATGACAGAGGTCTGTAATGTTCATCATAGGTACACTTCAACTGTGAGAGACAGAATGTGGAAAAAAAAATCCAGGAATTCACATTGTAGGAATTTCTAAGAATTTATTTGTAAATTATGGTGGAAAATAAGTATTTGGTCAACCATTCAAAGGAGGTTTTGGCTCAAAATCTCACGATACATGGCCCCATTCATTCTTTCCTTAACACGGATCAATCGTCCTGTCCCCTTAGCAAAAAAACAGTCCCAAAGCATGATGTTTCCACCCCCATGCTTCACAGTAGGTGTGGTGTTCTTGGGATGCAACTCAGTATTCTTCTTCCTCCAAACACGACCAGTTGAGTTTATACCAAAAAGTTCTATTTTGGTTTCATCTGACCACATGACATTCTCCCAATCCTCTGCTGTATCATCCATGTATCCATTTTGGTATAAACTCAACTCGTCGTGTTTGGAGGAAGAAGAATACTGAGTTGCATCCCAAGAACACCACACCTACTGTGAAGCATGGGGGTGGAAACGTCATGCTTTGGGGCTGTTTTTCTGCTAAGGGGACAGGACGACCGATCCATGTTAAGGATAATTTAGAAATAAATTATTTAAAATTCCTAAAATGTGAATTCCTGGATTTTTTTTTTCACATTCTGTCTCTCACAGTTGAAGATGAAAATTACAGACCTCTGTCATCATTTTAAGTGGGAGAACTTGCACAATTGGTGGCTGACTAAATACTTTTTTGCCCCACTGAAGTATTCGTCCTTCACTATGTGGTGTTACAACGGTTATGAAATTCTCTTCATTCTCTAGCGAGTGACTTTTCAAATGACGCTACATATTAGCAGTAATGCTACTTTTTATAGCAACGCTTTTGCCCCACACTTGACAAATTACGGTTGTCTGTTCGACATATTCCCACTTGAAGCCGAACCACCGCCAGACGATGGAAACCCCGTGTTTTTTATTGGGAATTAAGTCTTCCTTCATTTGTTACCAGATCCGCGCCTTCTTTCTCTCTTACGGCTACGTTAGCAGCTAACGTAGCCCAGTCTGCTACCTCTCTGCTCTTTGAGGGCGGACACGTATGTGACGTATGAGGTGACAGTATGTGACGTATGTAAGAATGTGCGCCTGCTTGTCTGTGAGAAGGAAAGACAGGAAAGAGTGAGAAGAGCCTGAAGTGTAATGCTCGCAGCTAAAAGCAACTGCGTGAGAATTTATTCTCGAATATTACGATATAGTCATTTTCTATATCGCACAGACACAAACCCGCGATATTTCGTATATATCGATATATCGCCCAGCCCTATTTGTAAGTATGCTTTTATTTAAATTTTTCATGGGTGTTTTGCCATTGTCAGGAAGTAGTCTTTTTGCTGTTGGTTAAATGTGCCAGCCCTGTTTTTTGTTGAGCCCTTCAAAGTGTTTATACTGTAAGAATTGTATTTACGACACACCAGTTGTTTAATTGTAACGTGCATCTTTGTTGTAGTTTTTATTGCCGAATTTGGAGGTGCTGAAATTGCCATGTAAAATTACAATAATAATCACTCGCACGTACAGTGGGGCAAAAAAGTATTTAGTCAGCCAGCGATTGTGCAAGTTCTCCCACTTAAAATGATGACAGAGGTCTGTAATTTTCATCATAGTTACACTTCAATTGTGAGAGACAGAATGTGGAAAAAAAAATCCAGGAATTCACATTGTAGGAATTTCTAAGAATTTATTTGTAAATTATGGTTGAAAATAAGTATTTGGTCAACCATTCAAAGGAGGTTTTGGCTCAAAATCTCACGATACATGGCCCCATTCATTCTTTCCTTAACACGGATCAATCGTCCTGTCCCCTTAGCAGAAAAACAGCCCCAAAGCATGATGTTTCCACCCCCATGCTTCACAGTAGGTATGGTGTTCTTGGGATGCAACTCAGTATTCTTCTTCCTTCAAGTGGGAATATGTCGAACAGACAACCGTAATAAGTCAAGTGTGGGGCAAAAGCGTTGCTATAAAAAGTAGCATTACTGCTAATATGTAGCATTTGAAAAGTCACTCGCTAGAGAATGAAGACAATTTCATAACCGTAGTAACATACCACATAGTGAAGGACGAATACTACAGTGGGGTAAAAAAGTATTTAGTCAGCCACCAATTGTGCAAGTTCTCCCACTTAAAATGATGACAGAGGTCTGTAAATTTTCATCATAGGTACACTTCAACTGTGAGAGACAGAATGTGAACAAAAAATCCAGGAATTCACATTGTAGGAATTTTAAAGAATTTATTTGTAAATTATCCTTAACACTGATCAGTCGTCCTGTCCTCTTAGCAAAAAAACAGTCCCGAAGCATGATGTTTCCACCCCCATGCTTCACAGTAGGTATGGTGTTCTTGGGATGCAACTCAGTATTCTTCTTCCTCCAAACACGACGAGTTGAGTTTATACCAAAATGGATACATGGATGATACAGCAGAGGATTGGGAGAATGTCATGTGGTCAGATGAAACCAAAATAGAACTTTTTGGTATAAACTCAACTGGTCGTGTTTGGAGGAAGAAGAATACTGAGTTGCATCCCAAGAACACCATACCTACTGTGAATCATGGGGGTGGAAACATAATGCTTTGGGGCTGTTTTTCTGCTAAGGGGACAGGACGATTGATCCGTGTTAAGGAAAGAATGAATGGGGCCATGTATCGTGAGATTTTGAGCCAAAACCTCCTTCCATCAGTGAGAGCTTTGAATGGTTGACCAAATACTTATTTTCCACCATAATTTACAAATAAATTCTTTAAAATTCCTACAATGTGAATTCCTGGATTTTTTTTTTCACATTCTGTCTCTCACAGTTGAAGTGTACCTATGATGAAAATTACAGACCTCTGTCATCATTTTAAGTGGGAGAACTTGCACAATCGGTGGCTGACTAAATACTTTTTTGCCCCACTTATACGGTACATCCATCGAGCTAGCACATTTTGAAAAGTGGAGCATTACTATCAAACACTTTTTCTCCGACATGCTTGCATTAATGGCATGGACAATTGCAACATCGTCTATGTTAGTGGTTCCTGACCTTTTTGACTTCAGGGCCCAAGTTTTTCATTGTTGAGGGGCCCAAAGCCCACTCAAATACTAACATTAAATTGATAATCTTTTCCTTGATTTTAATCGTATTCAGTAATTCTATCTAACCTACTTATAGTTTACAATCTTGTCAAATTATATGAAAGCATGTGTTGAAAGCCACTACTACCGACCACACAGTCTGATAGTTTATATATCAAAGATGAAATATTAACATTGCAACACATGCCAATACGGCCTTTTTAGTTTGCTAAATTGCAATTTTAAAATTCGCGCGGAAGTATCCTGCTAAAACGTCGCGGTATGATAACGCGTCGTCTCTTTTGAACACATAATTCCACAGTATTATTGACATCTGTGTTGCTGAATCTTTTGCAATTTGTTTAATTAATAATGGAGACGTCAAAGAAGAAACATGTAGGTGGGAAGCGGTGTATTGCGGCCGCCTTTAGCAACAAAAAACACAGCCGGTATTTCCTTGTTTACATTCCCGAAAGATGACGGTGAAGCTTTACTATGGAACAGAGCGGTCAAGCGAAAATGGTTCCCTACCACACGTCAACCGGCAGGTTTCGGTGTGAAAATGGTGGTAATAAGTCGGCTCTTACCGTAGACATGAGCGGAGAGCTTGCGTCGTTCCTCCTGCACCTGTCAAAAAGGCAGGTACGGACTCTCTTGCCTCCTCCCACCAGCCGCCCGTGATAGTCGGATGCTTCCACCGTGGAGGAGGGGAAAAAAATTTAATCTCAGCCCGGCCCCACTGGCTCCCTTCGCCTTGTCGAGAAACGTCTCTTCCATCGGAGACACTGGTGGTCACCACACCCGTGGCCACACCACTCTGACTTTCAGGTTGTACAGGTATGACTGAAAATACAAATCTCTGAGCCACAATCATAATGGGATTGTGCTGAAAATTGTAATTTTCCTGAAGGAACTCTCCTGACGGAATAACTAAAGTACTATCTAATCTAATCCAATCTAATATAATCTCACTAAAACATTAGTAAAATTTAAAACTCATTTGTATACTCTAGCTTTTAAATAGACTCCCTAAAAAGGGAGTCTATTTAAAAGCCAGTTGATCTGCCATTTCTTTTCTTTTTCTCCTATGTCCCACTCTCCCTTGTGGAGGGGGTCCGGTCCGATCCGGTGGCCATGTACTGCTCACCTGTGTATCGGCTGGGGACATCTCTGCGCTGCTGATCCGCCTCCGCTTGGGATGGTTTCCTGCTGGCTCCGCTGTGAACGGGACTCTCGCTGCTGTGTTGGATCCGCTTTGGACTGGACTCTCGCGACTGTGTTGGATCCATTATGGATTGAACTTTCACAGTATCATGTTAGACCCGCTCGACATCCATTGCTTTCATCCTCTCCAAGGTTCTCATAGTCATCATTGTCACCGACGTCCCACTTGGTGTGAGTTTTCCTTGCCCCTTATGTGGGCCTACCGAGGATGTCGTAGTGGTTTGTGCAGCCGATTGAGACACTAGTGATTTAGGGCTATATAAGTAAACATTGACTGATTGATTGATAGTAACACAATAAGCAGAAAAGGGATTTCCCAGAATTATCCTAGTAAATTTGTCTAATAACATCTGAATTGCTCTGCCGTCTAGTTTATTTTTATTTTCTTTGTAGTTCTTCACTCTCACTTTCCTCATCCACAAATCTTTCATCGTTGCTTTCTCGGTCCGAATCGCTCTCGCTGCTGGTGGCCATGATTATAAACAATGTTGAGATGTGAGGAGCTCCACAACCCGTGACGTCACGCGCACATCGTCTGCTACTTCCGGTTCAGGCAAGGCCAAAAAGTTGCGAACTTTATCGTCGATGTTCTCTACTAAATCTTTTAAGCAAAAATATGGCAATATTGCGAAATGATCAAGTATGACACATAGAATGGACCTGCTATCCCCGTTTTGATAAGAACATCTCATTTCAGTAGGCCTTTAAGATTTTATCATTGATAAATAAACTATCAGACTGCATGGTTGGTAGTAGTTGGTTTCAGAAGGCCTTTAATGATTCATATTGATGGGTATTTTTACTGAAATGAGTACAGTCGTCATGTTTACTTGCTATAGTTGAGCAGTGGCACTAAAATGACTTTTATGTTTATAGTGAGGTGATGATCACGCGTTCGATTTGAAGCTTCTATTAATAATTTATCTTAGCTCATCCTGGGGCTCTCATCCACTTTGAACAAACCTCACTTGTTGTCACACAGCTAAAAATAAAAATAAAAACGGTGGGAGAAAAAGTCATTCAAATGTCCGAAGGGGCTTTTTTACGGCCGGCGGTATGAAAATAAACAAGCATGCTGTCATGGCTGCTAAAGCCAGGCAATTAAAAAAAGTGCTGATAGTAGCAGTAGACACCGCCAGCCCTCCATATGTGCGAGAATGAACTCGCAGCCAAGGTCATGGCGAGGAGCGGCGATACTATACTGAGAGCTTGCATGCACAGTGCCACGCCGGTTAACAAAGACGACTTAATTACTGCTGGAAGATTACAGAGTGAAACATTAAGACGGTGTGAGCAGGGGGGGCCCACATTGTTGTCACAACAAATGGCGTCTCACACACTTACACACGCTGCCTTTGTTGATCTGTGGCGTGCGAGCAGGCTTAGGTACTCAATCACTCCTAAACACTAGCGACAGACTACACACGCATTAACACGCTAAACCAGTGCTTCTCAAACGGGGGGGGGGGGGGGGGTACTTGAAGGTATGCCAAGGGGTATGTGAGATTTTTGAAAAAATATTCTAAAAATAGCAACAATTCAAAAATCTGTTATAAATATAAGGGCTGGGCAACGATTAAACATTTTAATCAAAGTTAATCGCACTATTTCTCTGATTAATCTCGATTCACTGCATTGTATACGCAAAGCCCAATAATGAATTCAAAAGTATGAACTTCATTCTAAACATTTCTTCACAAAAAAAAAAAAATCTTTAACATCAATATTTATGGAACATGCCCACAAAAAAAATCCAGCTGTCAACACTGAATATTGCATTGTTGCATTTCTTTTCACAGTTTATGAACTTACATTCATATTTTGTTGAAGTATTATTCAATAAATATTCCTATAAAGGATTTTTGAATTGTTGCTATTTTTAGAATCTTTTTAAAAAATCTCACGTACCTCTCAGCATACCTTCAAGTACCCCCAGGGGTAACGCATACCCCCATTTGAGAACCACTGTTCTATGGCATACAGTACATCAGTGGTTCTCAACCTTTTTTCAGTGATGTACCCCCTGTGAACCTTTTTTTAATTCAAGTACCACATAATCAGAGCAAAGCATTTTTGGTTGAAAAAAAGAGATAAAGAAGTAAAGTACAGCACTATGTCATCAGTTTATGATTTATGAAGTTGTATAACAGTGCAAAATATTGCTCATTTGTAGTGGTCTTTCTTGAACTATTTGGAAAAAAAGATATAAAAATAACTAAAAACTTGTTGAAAAATAAACAAGTGATTCAGTTATAAATAAAGATTTCTACACATAGAAGTAATCATCAACTTAAAGTGCCCTCTTTGGGGATTGTAATAGAGATCCATCTGGATTCATGAACTTAATTCTAAACATTTCTTCACAGACAAAAATAAATCTTTAACATTAATATTTATGGAACATGTCCACAAAAAAATCTAGCTGTCAACACTGAATATTGACTGATTGATTGATAGTAACACAATAAGCAGATAAGGGATTTTCCAGAATTATCCTAGTAAATTTGTCTAATAACATCTGAATTGCTCTGCCGTCTAGTTTATTTTTATTTTCTTTGTAGTTCTTCACTCTCACTTTCCTCATCCACAAATCTTTCATTGTTGCGCATTGTTGCATTTCTTTTCACAGTTTATGAACTTACATTCATATTTTGTTGAAGCATAGCTCGGTTGGTAGAGCGGCCGTGCCAGCAACTTGAGGGTTGCAGGTTCGATCCCCGCTTCCGCCATCCTAGTCACTGCCGTTGTGTCCTTGGGCAAGACACTTTACCCACCTGCTCCCAGTGCCACCCACACTGCTTTAAATGTAAAAATGAGATATTGGGTTTCACTATGTAAAGCGCTTTGAGTCACTAGAGAAAAAGCGCTATATAAATATAATTCACTTAAGGATTTTTGAATTGTTGCTATTTTTAGAATCTTTTTCAGAAAATCTCACGTACCCCTTGGCATACCTTCAAGTACCCCCATTTGAGAACCACTGCTCTACTAAATCCTTTCAGCAAAAATATGGCAATATGGCGAAATGATCAAGTATGACACATAGAATGGACCTGCTATCCCCGTTTAAATAAGAACATCTCATTTCAGTAGGCCTTTAATTAACATTTCTCCACAAAAAAAGAAATCTTTAACATTGTCACACCTATGGATCATGTTTTGTCATGTTTTTGATTTTGCACAATCAGTCACGTTTTGGCCTTCCTGTTTTTTTTTGTTTCCATGCCAACCTCATTAGTTTTCACCTGCCACGTCCCTGCCTATGGCAAAGGACTCCACAGGAGTCCTTTGCCATAGGCAAGGACCCTAATGAATCTGTAACGTTTTATTATTCTTTATTATTATTAGGGTCCGCCCTGCCCATGGCAAAAGACCCTATTGAATCTGTAACGTTTTATTATTCTTTATCATTATTAGGGTCCGCCCTGCCTATGGCAAAGGACTCCTGTGGAGTCCTTTACCATAGGCATGGACCCTATTGAATCTCTAACGTTTTATTATTCTTTATTATTATTATTAGGGTCCGCCCTGCCCATGGCAAAGGACTCCTTTGGAGTCCTTTGCCATGGGCAAGGACCCTGTTGAATCTGTAACGTTTTATTATTCTTAGGGTCCGCCCTGCCTATGGCAAAGGACTCCACAGGAGTCCTTTGCCATAGGCAAGGACCCTATTGAATCTAACGTTTTATTATTCTTTATTATTATTAGGGTCCGCCCTGCCCATGGCAAAGGACCCTGTTGAATCTGTAACGTTTTATTATTCTTAGGGTCCGCCCTGCCTATGGCAAAGGACTCCACAGGAGTCCTTTGCCATAGGCAAGGACCCTATTGAATCTAACGTTTTATTATTCTTTATTATTATTAGGGTCCGCCCTGCCCATGGCAAAGGACCCTATTGAATCTGTAACGTTTTATTATTCTTTATTATTATTAGGGTCCGCCCTGCCCATGGCAAAGGACTCCACAGGCAAGGACCCTATTGAAACTGCTGTTTTATTTGGGTCCGCCCTGCCTATATAGGGCAAGGACCCTATTGAATCTGTAACGTTTTATTATTATTATTATTATTATTATTATTATTATTCTTTATTATTCCGCTCCTTCGCACCCTAATTTGACCCCCTTAACATGCTTCAAAACTCACCAAATTTGACACACACGTCGGTCTGGCAAACCTTCCCAACTTATTAAGCAACCAAACCCCAAAAATCAAAATTGCGTGCTAGCGCCCCTAGGAAGACAAAAAAAAACAGACTGCTTGTAACTTCCGTTAGGGATGTCGTAGAGAAATGAAACAAAAACCTCTATGTAGGTCTGACTTAGACCTACATTTCCAATTGAAACCTTCTATAGCAAAAAATCAACAGGAAGTTGGCAGAAACCCCTTCAAAACAAAATTTTCGCAAAAAATTAATTTTTGCCTCTTTGAACTGAAATTTGACCCCCTTAAAATGCTTCAAAGTGCAAGTTAAAGCTCTACTATGCAAAGCGAAAGCCATTTATCAACAACATCCAGAAACGCCAATCTGTAATTTGACCCCCTTACCATGCTTTAAAACTCACCAAATTTTACACACACATCAGGACTGGCGAAAATTGCCATCTAATAAAAAACCAAACCCTAAAAATCCAAATTGCGCTTAAGCGCCCCCTAAGAAAAAACCCTGACAAAACTGCTTGTAACTTCTGTTAGGAATGTCATAGAGACATGAAACAAAAACTTCTATGTAGGTCTGACTTAGACCACGGCTTGGCAGCGGCCAAAGGCGGACCCGACCAACGCTGCTTGCAGCTTTAATTTATAATTGAATCACTTGTTTATTTTTCAACAAGTTTTTAGTTATTTTTATATCTTTTTTTTCCAAATAGTTCAAGAAAGACCACTACAAATGAGCAATATTTTGCACTGTTATACAACTTAATAAATCATAAACTGATGACATAGTGCTGTATTGTACTTCTGTATCTCTTTTTTTCAACCAAAAATACTTTACTCTGATTAGGGGGTACTTGAATTAAAAAAAAATGTTCACAGGGGGTACATTACTGAAAAAAGGGTTGAGAACCACTGCTCTAAACGTCACACAGACTTCTCAAAAATGCAGCAACCTTTCCCAGGAAAAGAATATTTACACGTCCTTTATTCTCCAGCCAGGCTGGCACAACACCCGCCATCAACAAAAAGAGGAATTTCTACACATTTTTCTGTACTGTGTTTGTTTCCCGCCACTGCGTTTGAAGTTAAAATAGCTTGGGGGAAACGCTACACGTGACTTGTCTTGTCTGGCTTATAAAAATAATAATAAATACATAAAACTATTGAAATATATTTAATATAAAATACATTAAAATGTATACATGAATTGCGATGTATTTAAAAAGTAATCATTTGTAAAATAATGATTGCGAATGAGAAAAATAATAGGTTTGGAAACATTTTTCAGTTATTTGCTAAAAATCAGGCCACTATTTTACAAAGGGTATTTAATAACACCATTTCTTTTTAGTGCGTAAAGTAATTATATACTTTGTTTAGATTAGGGATTTGAATCTTACATTAACTCATAATTCGATTCTCATTCGAGGGGTGACGATTCAATGCAGAATAATTTATGGATTCAAGATGATTCTCGATTTCAAACCAATTCTAGCAGTATGTTATTTGGTATATAAATTCTAATAAAACCTTTTTAAACAGGTTATGGCTTACAAAAGCTTCTCTTGGCTGTTGACGAATGACAGCGAGGTCAAAAAAGTATTTTTAAATATCGATTTTTGAAAATGAATAGTCGATTTACATTCATAATAAATAAGGATCCCAATTTTTATTTAAATACATTTTTCCCCCTAATTTGAATAAGCATAAATTTGAATAAAAATCAGTTAAAAAATACTAATGAATAAAATAAAAAAATAAGTAATATTCTTTTATACTTTTTTCCAACAAATAATAGATTTGGTAGTTTTTAATGTTAATATATATATATATATATATATATTATATTTACATTATATTATATTAAATACAATATCAATACACATGACACATTAATTAATTACAAACCCCGTTCACATTTGAGTTGAGAAATTGTGTTAGATGTAAATATAACATGGCTGCAACACGTGCCAAAGTAGTTGGGAAAGGGCATGTTCACCACTGTGTTACATCACCTTTTCTTTTAACAACACTCAATAAACGTTTGGGAACTGAGGAAACTAATTGCTGAAACTTTGAAAGTGGAATTCTTTACCATGCTTGCTTGATGTACAACTTCAGTTGTTCAACAGTCCGGGGTCTCCGTTGTCATGTTTTACGCTACATAATGCGCCACACATTTTCCATGGGAGACAGGTCTGGACTGCAGGCGGGCCATGAAAGTATCCGCACTCTTTCACTACGAAGCCACGCTGTTGTAACACGTGGCTTGGCATCGTCTTGCTGAAATAAGCAGGGGCGTCCATGATAACGTTGCTTGGATGACAACATATGTTGCTCCAAAACCTGTATGGACTTTTCAGCATTAATGGTGCCTTCACAGATGTGTAAGTTACCCATGCCTTGGGCACTAATACACCCCCATACCAACACAGATGCTGACTTTTGAACTTCGCGCCTGTACATAATCGGATGGTTATTTTCCTCTTTGTTCCGGATGACACGATGTCGAATATTTCCAAAAACAATTTAAAATGTGGACTGGTCAGACCACAGAACACTTTTCCACTTTACATCAGTCCATCTTAGATGAGCTCGGGCCCAGTGAAGCCGGCGGCGTTTCTGGATGTTGTTGATAAATGGCTTTTGCTTTGCATAGCAGAGTTTTAACTAGCATTTACAGATGTAGCAACCAACTGTCGTTACTGACAGTGGTTTTATGAAGTGTTCCTGAGGCCCTGTGGTGATATCCTTTACACACTGATGTCGGTTTTTGATGCAGTACCGCCTGAGGGATCAAAGGTCCATAATATCTTCGCTTACGTGCAGTGATTTCTCCAGATTCTCTGAACCTTTTGATGATTTTACAGACCGTAGATGGTAAAATCCCTAAATTCCCTGCAATAGCTCGTTGAGAAATATTGTTCTAAAACTGTTCGACAATTTGCTTACAAATTGGTGACCCTCACCCCATCCTTGATTGTGAATTACTTAGCATTTCATGGAAGCTGCTTTTATACCCAATCTTGGAACCCACCTGTTCCCAATTAGCCTGCACACCTGTGGGATGTTCCAAATAAGTGTTTGATGAGCATTCCTCAACTTTATCAGTATTTATTGCCACCTTTCCGAACTTCTTTATCACATGTTGCCGGCATCAAATCTAAAGTTAATGATTATTTGCCCCAAAAAAATGTTTATGAGTTTGAACATCAAATATGTTGTCTTTGTAGCATATTCAACTGAATATGGGTTGAAAAGGATTTGCAAATCATTGTATTCTGTTTATATTTACATCTAACACAATTTCCCAACTCATATAGAAACGGGGTTTGTAGTTCGTAAATTAAACAAAAATAAACAGAATGCTAATGTTTGAAAGAATACATTATTACTGAGGTTTCTTGCAATTATATATAGTTTTGCTATTCTACAGTATCTTTACAATTATTCTGCATTGCTGAGATAATGCAAACAGTACCACTGTATTTTTTTAAATTGATTAGATATATTTTTTTCTTTCAAAAGAGTAAAAATGTGCATCATTAAAATAATAAATTCTGGTATAATTATGAATTAAATTATAAATGATGAAACACAGATTTAGATGTGATCCAAAGCCATCCGAACACTAAACTCACTCCATGCTCTGCACCTTTACTTTACTTCCCCTAAACACTACAGGATGTGCAGCAGAATAGCTATTCCAATTTTATTTATTCCTATTTATGTACAGTTGTATCCCTGTTGTCTTGTTCTCGTACTTGTCACTTGTTGCACTAAGTGAGAAACATCATTTTATCCACTGTATGTACAGTATACCTATAGCAAATGTTTAAAAACTGTATAAAAACAGCTTCCCAAAAAATGCTCAGTCTTTCACAAGAAAGGATGGGGCGAGGTACACCCCTTTGTCCACAACTGCGTGAGCAAATAGTCAAACAGTTTAAGAACAACGTTTCTCAAAGTGCAATTGCAAGAAATTTAGGGATTTCAACATCTACGGTCCATAATATCATCAAAAGGTTCAGAGAATCTGGAGAAATCACTCCACGTAAGCGGCATGGCCGGAAACCAACATTGAATGACCGTGACTTCGATCCCTCAGACGGCACTGTGTCAAAAACCGACATCAATCTCTAAAGGATATCACCACATAGGCTCAGGAACACTTCAGAAAACCACTGTCATTAAATACAGCTTGTCGCTACATTTGTAAGTGCAAGTTAAAACTGCTATGCAAAGCAAAACCCATTTATCAACAACATCCAGAAACGCCGCTGGCTTCGCTGGGCCCTAGCTCATCTAAGACAGACTGATGCAAAGTGGAAAAGTGTTCTGTGGTCTGACCAGTCCACATTTTAAATTGTTTTTGGAAATATTCGACATCGTGTCATCCGGACCAAAGGGAAAGCGAACCACCAAGACTGTTATCGACCTAAAGTTCAAAAGCCAGCATCTGTGATGGTATGGGGGTGCATTAGTGCCCAAGGCATGGGTAACTTACACATCTGTGAAGGCACCATTAATGCTGAAAGGTACATACAGGTTTTAGAACAACATATGCTGCCATCTAAGCGCCGTCTTTTTCATGGACGCCCCTGCTTATTTCAGCAAGACAATGCCAAGCCACATTCAGCACGTGTTACAACAGCGTGGCTTTGTAATAAAAGAGTACGGGTACTTTCCTGGCCCGCCTGCAGTTCAGACCTGTCTCCCATGGAAAATGTGTGGCGCATTATGATAAATAAATAAATAAATGGGTGGCGACTTGTCCAGGGTGTACCCCGCCTTCCGCCCGATTGTAGCTGAGATAGGCGCCAGCGCCCCCCGCGACCCTGAAAGGGAATAAGCGGTAGAAAATGGATGGATGGGTTGTACTTGTATAGCGCTTTTCTACCTTCAAAGTACTCAAAGCGCTTTGACACTACTTCCACATTTACCCATTCACACACACATTCACACACTGATGGAGGGAGCTGCCATGCAAGGCGCTAACCAGCACCCATCAGGAGCAAGGGTGAAGTGTCTTGCTCAGGACACAACGGACGTGACGAGGTTGGTACTAGGTGGGATTTGAACCAGGGACCCTCGGGTTGCGCACGGCCACTTTCCCGCCACGCCGTTGGTCGGGTCCGCCTTTGGCCGCTGCCAAGCCCTGGTTTAAGTCAGACCTACATAGAGGTCTTGGTTTCATGTCTCTACGACATTCCCAACAGAAGTTACAAGCAGTTTTGTCTGGGTTTTTTCCTAGGGGGCGCTGGAGCGCAATTTTGACTTTTGGGGTTTGGTTTTTTATTAGATGGCAATTTTTGCCAGTCCTGATGTGTGTGTAAAATCTGGTGAGTTTTGAAGCATGTTAAGGGGGTCAAATTAGGGTGCGAAGGTGCGAGCCCGCCTTTGGCTGCTGTCCCCGAGACCCACGGCCGGATAAGTGGTAGAAGACGCCTTGGTGCCACTATTTAATGCATTGTGAAAGTATTATTAATTATGAAGCGTAAAATACGACAGAAGAGACCCAAGGACTGTTGAACGACTGAAGCTCTACATAAAACAAGATTGGGAAAGAATTCCACTTTCAAAGCTTCAACAATTAGTTTCCTCAGTTCCCAAACGTTTATTGAGTGTTGTTAAAAGAAAAGGTGATGTAACAGTGGTGAACATGCCCTTTCCCAACTACTTTGTCACATGTTGCAGCCATGAAATTCCAAGTTAATTATTTGCACAAAAAAAAAAAAAAGTTTATGAGTTAGAACATCAAATATTTTATCTTTGTAGTGCATTCATTGAAAAGGATTTGCAAATCATTGTATTCCATTTATATTTACATCTAACACAATTTCCCAACTCATGGAAACGGGGTTTGTAATATGTACATTTTCAGAATGTGCTTGTTCTATTTTGGGCTGAAGTAAAACAAAGAAAACAATCTGAAGTTGTTGTAGTTGTATTTTAAAGTTATTATGCCATGATTTTATCCATCCGGCCTGCGCGGGAATAGGTTTTCTTCATGCGGCCCTTGAGTTAAAAATGTGTTTGACACCCCTGCCTTAGTACAGCACTTGGAATTCAAATCTATTCTTCTGTCATGCCAGTTAATCTGGGTTTATGTTTGGTCATATTATGTTTTGTTTTTGGACTCTTGTTTCCCGTTTTTCCACTTCCTGGTTTTGTTGGTTTCCATAGTTCAGGGGTCGGCAACCTTTACCACTCAGAGAGCCATTTCGACCCGTTTCACAAAATGAGGAAGACAATGGGAGCCGCAACTATTCCCGCCAATATCTGCTGGTGGTCACCCAGATGACAAGAATAAGGGCATGTCATGAAGCCATTGCCTTAAACACCTTCTACAACATGTTGTGAGACGACTTCCGCAGATGCACGCACACGACTGGAAGGCATACTGGGTGACACAGAGTACACTGACGGTTGTGATATAAACAACTTTAACACTCCTACTAATATGCGCAACATTGTGAACCCACACAAACAAAGAATGACAAACACATTTCGGGAGAAAATGCTCACAGTAACACAACATAAACGCAACACAACAAATACCCAGAATCCTTTGCATCCATGAAAAATTGGGACTCTGTTATACACCAAACCCCGCCCACCTCAACCACGCAGGGATGGGGGATAGGGGGGTTGGTGTTCGCGGGGTGTATAACATAGTCAGGAAGTGTCATGGATGCAAAGGATTCTGGGTAACTGTTGTGTTGCGTTTATGTTGTCTTATTGAGAGGATTTTCTCCCGAAATGTGTTTGTCATTCTTCTTTTGTGTGGGTTCACAATGTGCCGCATATTAGTAGGAGTGTCAAAGTTGTTTATATCACAACCGTCAGTGTACTCTGTGTCACCCAGTATGCCTTCCAATCTCATACATGTGCCGATAGAAGCAGCGAAATGCATGTGTCCGGTCGCCTCGCAAATAGCATTCCGTGAATGGCGGGCGTGATGACGTTCAAGAGGACATTTAGAGTAATATCATCACGGCACGCCCTTAATGTTGTAACCGAGTGAAAATTTGAGACTTCGGGTGATGTCCGGGAGAGGCATTGAATTCCGGAATCTCCCCGCAACAATCTGGGGGGTCGGCGATTGTGCAGCTGAGCCGCGGGTTGCCGCCCCCTGCCATAGTTACTCATTAGTTTCCAACTGCCCTCAGCCCCACACCTGTTTGTCATCATCATAGTCACTATTTAAGTCATTTGTCTGGGAACTTTGCTTATGTCTACTTGCCCACCTCCCCATGCTGCTCCTACCTTCATACCATGCTATTCTGTTTTCTATGGTGTCAATACCACATAAGTTTTTGTTGTTTATGCCACAGTGCAAGTTTTTGTTTCTTGTCTTTAGTCATGCCATTGTGCTAGTTTTGTTTTATAGCCAAGTTTTCCGCCCTCCATTTTTTGCCTTTTGTTTGCCTTTTGTTAGTTATAGTGTTTAAATAAACAATATGTACTCACATTCACGTCTCGCTCGTGCCAAATTCCCTCTGCATCGAAGAAGCAAAACAAATCCAAGTCAAAGTCCTGACATCTTCTACCCACTGGCACAATTATTATTTTTTTTTTTTACTATACAATTCTAAATATTACTCTGCATCATTTATATCATACAACACTACTGTACGTTATCTTTCATAAATGTTCTAATACATAGGTGTCAAACTCTGGCCCGTGGGCCAAATTTGGCCCGCCGTAAAATTCCATTTGGCCCTTGAGGCAATATCAAATTAACATTAGAGCTGGCCCGCCGGTACTATAAAGGCACTGCCTTTAGCGTTGTCTACAATATGTTGTCACGTCCGCTTTTACTCCATACAAACAGCGTGCCGGCCAAGTCACATGATATATGCGACTTGTGTACACACTTAAGTGAATGCCATGCATACTTGCTCAACAGCCATACAGGTCAGACTGAGGGTGGCCGTATGAACAACTTTAACAGTTACAAATATGCGCCACACTGTGAACCCACACCAAACAAGAATGACTAACACATTTCGGGAGAACATCCGCACCGTAACACAACACAAACAGAACAAATACCCAGAAACTCTTGCAGCCCTGACTACCAGCAAAACCCGCCCCCCACCACCAACCCCACCCATCTCATTATTATTTTATTTTAAGATTTATTAGCCTGTGGAAAAATGTAATGTTGATATGTACCTGAGAAGGCTGCAAATAGAAAAGAGGCATTAAATGTTTTATTTAAATTGTATTTATTTGACCTTTTTTTTTTTCCCGTTTGTTTTTTGAATGTCGATTTTGCACAATTAAGTTATATAATTATTGTTTGTTCCATATTCATTGTTTAAAGCAAATCAGTGTAGCAAACTGAGCAATAATTAATTTATTCATGCACTTTCTCTTGTTACTTCAAGGCTTGAATGTTTGATTCATTCATTATTGTAATTTTATTTTCGGATTTATTATTAGCCCGTGGACAAAATTTATTTTGATATTTACCCCAGAAGGCTGCAAATAGAAAAGAGGCACTCAATTTTTATTTACATTTTATTTGATATGCCATTGGTATTTTTTAATTATTATTATTTGAAACTGGATTTTGCATGTCACTCTAAAGTTATATAAGCCTTGCTTGTTCAATATTCAATGCAAAACTGGTTTGGGTCCCTATTAAAAGGTTCATTTGTTCAACCTTTGGCCCACGGCTTTGTTCCGTTTAAAATTGCGTCCCACTCTGTATTTGAGTTTGACACCCCTGTTCTAATACATCTTATTTTGTTCCTAACACGACAATTTATAAAATACACATGATTTGTAAATAAATCCAATTCTGAACACTGATGCGTTATTATCTGAAATGTTCGCTTAGGTTGCTTGTGCACACACACAACAAGTCACAAGTGTGTAGCCTGCAGCAGGACTGTGTACTTGGAAGGGATCTTCACCAACAAGAAAAATTCCCCCAAACACATTTGTACTTTGGCTAAATACACGTTTATTCCGGAATATAATCTCATAATTGTTTTCGGCCAGCTAAAGACAAAATAGAAGGGAACATTTGACTCTTCAAGCTAAATCCACACACACTCATACATCCCATCTGTTGTGCTGAGACATGTCTGCATTTGAGTGCCTGGGGCAGTGTGTGTGTGTGTGTGTGTGTGTGTGCTTTAACATGTCATAGCTGTAGGCTGGACACGCAAATTCTACTAATAGAACAATGCCTCCGGATCAGCAACAGGTGCTCTGAAGGCCTACTGAAACCCACTCTACATGCCCCTAAAGCTGACCAACACGCCGGATTGTAGTCAGTTGGAAGCGTGTCTTAATGAAATTAAACAATGGATGTCCGCTAACTTTTTGCAACTTAACGGCAAAAAAACGGAAATGCTGATTATCGGTCCTGCTAGACACCGACCTCTATTTAATAATACAACTTTAACATTTGACAACCCAATAATAAAACAAGGTGACTCGGTAAAAAATCTGGGTATTATCTTCGACCTAACTCTCTCCTTTGAGTCACACATTAAAAGCGTTACTAAAACGGCCTTATTTCATCTCCGTAATATCGCTAAAATTTGCTCCATTCTGTCCACTAAAGACGCTGAGATCATTATCCATGCGTTTGTTACGTCTCGTCTCGATTACTGTAACGTATTATTTTCTGGTCTCCCCATGTCTAGCATTAAAAGATTACAGTTGGTACAAAATGCGGCTGCTAGACTTTTGACAAGAACAAGAGAGTTTGATCACATTACGCCTGTACTGTATATACCTTTATATACATATATACATACATATATACCTATACTGGCTCACCTGCACTGGCTTCCTGTGCACTTAAGATGTGACTTTAAGGTTTTACTACTTACGTATAAAATACTACACGGACTAGCTCCATCCTATCTTGCCGATTGTATTGTACCATATGTCCCGGCAAGAAATCTGCGTTCAAAGGACTCCGGCTTATTAGTGATTCCTAAAGCCCAAAAAAAGTCTGCGGGCTATAGAGCGTTTTCCGTTCGGGCTCCAGTACTCTGGAATGCCCTCCCGGTAACAGTTTGAGATGCTACCTCAGTAGAAGCATTTAAGTCTCACCTTAAAACTTATCTGTATACTCTAGCCTTTAAATATACCTCCTTTTTAGACCAGTTGATCTGCCGCTTCTTTTCTTTCTCCTATGTCCCCCCCTCCCTTGTGGAGGGGGTCCGGTCCGATGACCATGGATGAAGTACTGGCTGTCCAGAGTCGAGACCCAGGATGGACCGCTCGTCGGGACCCAGGATGGACCGCTCGCCTGTATCGATTGGGGACATCTCTACGCTGCTGATCCGCCTCCGCTTGAGATGGTCTCCTGTGGACGGGACTCTCACTGCTGTCTTGGATCCGCTTTGAACTGAATTCTCGCGGCTGTGTTGGAGCCACTATGGATTGAACTTTCACAGTATCATGTTAGACCCGCTCGACATCCATTGCTTTCGGTCCCCTAGAGGGGGGGGGGGGGGGTTGCCCACATCTGAGGTCCTCTCCAAGGTTCTCATAGTCAGCATTGTCACTGGCGTCCCACTGGATGTGAATTCTCCCTGCCCACAGGTTGTGAGTTTTCCTTGCCCTTTTGTGGGTTCTTCCGAGGATGTTGTAGTCGTAATGATTTGTGCAGTCCTTTGAGACATTTGTGATTTGGGGCTATATAAATAAACATTGATTGATTGATTGATACTAGCGACCACGCAGTCTGATAGTTTATATATCAATGATGAAATATTAACATTGCTACACATGCCAATACGGCTTTTTTAGTTTACTAAATTGCAATTTTAAATTTCCCGGAATGATGACACTTACAGTATGTTGACGCGTGCTTGTGACGTTATTGGTTGGAGCGGACATTTTATCCCAGCACCACTCACGGCTACAAGTCGTCCGATTTAATCGCATAATTACACAGTATAACATGTTTCTCTAGCGTCAACCAGCATGTTTTTGGATGGGAACATTGTGATATATATCTTACCGGAGACATCGGTGGATTATTCGTCCTCCTGCAGTAGCTGTCAAAAAAGGCAGCTGTGAGCTTGGCTCCTCGTCTTCTCTCGTTGAGACACAGGCGTGTTCACCGCAGCCATCCGACCTCGAGGTATGTCTTTACAATCTCACTAAAACACTATTAAAACAATAAGCAGATAAGGGATCTTCCAGAATTATCCTAGTAAATGTGTCTAATTACATCTGAAACGCTCACACTGCCGCCGCCCGGAGCCGTCGCTTTTTATTTTATTTTATTATTATTTTTTTTTTTCCTAGTCCTTCACTATCAATATCCTCAGCCACAAATCTTTCATCCTTGCTGGAGAAATTGTTGTTTCTTCGGTCCGAATAGTGTGTGAAGTGAATTATATTTATATAGCGCTTTTCTCTAGTGACTCAAAGCGCTTTACATAGTGAAACCCAATACCTAAGTTACATTTAAACCAGTGTGGGTGGCACTGGGAGCAGGTGGGTAAAGTGTCTTGCCCAAGGACACAACGGCAGTGACTATTATGGCGGAAGCGGGAATCGAACCTGCAACCCTCAAGTTGCTGGCACGGCCGCTCTACCAACCGAGCTATGCCGCCCTTATAATAATAATAATAATAATAGCTCTTTCTGTTGGAGGCTCTCATTGTGAGGAGCCCTCACACGGGTGACGTCATCGCTCGGTTGGTAGAGCGGCCGTGCCAGCAACTTGAGGGTTGCAGGTTCGATCCCCGCTTCCGCCATCCTAGTCACTGCCGTTGTGTCCTTGGGCAAGACACTTTACCCACCTGCTCCCAGTGCCACCCACACTGGTTTAAATGTAAAAATTAGATATCAGGTTTCATTATGTAATGCGCTTTGAGTCATTAGAGAAAAAGCGCTATATAAATATAATTCACTTCGCTTCCGGTACAGGCAAGGCTTTTTTATTTGCGACCAAAAGTTGCAAACTTTATCATCGATGTTCTCTACTAAATCCTTTCAGCAAAAATATGGCAATATGGCGAAATGATCAAGTATGACACATAGAATGGACCTGCTATCCCCGTTTAAATAAGAACATCTCATTTCAGTAGGCCTTTAACTTTTAAGAAGTCAACATTTGTGGTACAAGTGGCAATGTTAAAGGCCTACTGAAAGCCACTACTACCCACCAGGCAGTCTGATAGTTTATATATCAATGATGAAATATTAACATTGCAACACATGCCAATACGGCCTTTTTAGTTTACTTAATTGCAATTTTAAATTTCGCGCCGAAATATCCTGCTGAAACGTCTCGGCGTGCGCGTGACGCAATTTGTTCAATGAACAATGGAGACATCAAAGAAGAAAGCTGTAGGTGGGAAGCGGTGTATTGCGGCCGGCTTTAGCCACACAAACACAGCCGGTGTTTCATTGTTTACATTCCCGAAAGATGACAGTCTAGCTTTACTATGGAACAGAGATGTCAAGCGAACACGGTTGGATTGGACCACACACACAAAGTACAGTGTATTATGTGTATTAATAAAAAAACATTTTACCATTCTGTATTCTGAAGGCGATCTATGTCGTGTGCTACTACAGCATCAATATCCGCAGCGTCTTCCTGACCGTCACCGTCAGCGTCGGGTTCAAAGCGGTATGGCTCTATCCCTAGTTGCTGTTGGGCCTGTCAACCCCACAGCTGCCACGGCGCCTCTCACAGAATCTTCCCTATCTGAATCGCTCCCACTGCCCTCGTCTTTTTTTTTTTTTTCTTCTAGTCCTTCACTCTCACTTTCCTCATCCACAAATCTTTCATCCTCGCTCAAATTAATGGGCAAATCGTCGCTTTCTTAGTCCGAATCGCTCTCGCTGCTGGTGGCCATGATTGTAAACAATGTTCAGATGTGAGGAGCTCCACAACCCGTGACGTCACGCGCACATCGTCTGCTACTTCCGGTACAGGCAAGGCCAAAAGTTGCGAACTTTATCGTCGATGTTCTCTACTAAATCCTTTCAGCAAAAATATGGCAATATCGCGAAATGATCAAGTATGACACACAGAATGGACCTGCTATCCCCGTTTAAATAAGAACATCTCATTTCAGTAGGCCTTTAGGAGTCCAGCCAGGCTTTTTTCTCCTCGGAAAAAACACTCTCTATAAAATATGTCAGTTGAGCGACGCACTAACAAGCTGATGAATGATGCTGGTTTTATCACTGTTATGTCTGTACAGCGGAACTTCCTCATCGATGACTCATGCCACCATGTGTCATGTGCCATGTCTGAATGAACAACAGGTGAAGGTCAAAAATGCAGACATTAACTCACATGGACGTGCCAGAGGGTGACGCTGTCTATTTCTTTGTTGCTATGGAGAAACCATTGATTTTTCATTTAAATTATTGATTAAAAAAATCATTACATAATGGCGTGGTCATTTACGACCACTGCGATGAGGTAGTGACTTGTCCGGGGTGTACCCCGCCTTCCGCCTGATTGTAGCTTAAATAGGCACCAGCGCCCCCCGCGACCATCCATCCCATCCATCTTCTTCCACTTATCCGAGGTCGGGTCGCAGGGGCAACAGCCTAAGCAGGGAAACCCAGACTTCCCTCTCCCCAGCCACTTCGTCTAGCTCTTCCCGGGGGATCCCGAGGCGTTCCCAGGCCAGCCGGGAGACATAGTCTTCCCAACGTGTCCTGGGTCTTCCTCCTACCGGTTGGACGTGCCCTAAACACCTCCCTAGGGAGGCGTTCGGGTGGCATCCTGACCAGATGACCCTGGCTCCTCTCCATGTGGAGGAGCAGCGGCTTTACTTTGAGTTCCTCCCGGATGGCAGAGCTTCTCACCCTATCTCTAAGGGAGAGAAGGAAACTCATTTCGGCCGCTTGTACCCGTGATCTTATCCTTTCGGTCGTGACCCAAAGCTCATGACCATAGGTGAGGATGGGAACGTAGATCGACCGGTAAATTGAGAGCTTTGCCTTCCGGCTCAGCTCCTTCTTCACCACAACGGATCGGTACAACGTCCGCATTACTGAAGACGCCGCACCGATCCGCCTGTCGATCTCACGATCCACTCTTCCCTCACTCGTGAACAAGACTCCTAGGTACTTGAACTCCTCCGCTTGGGGCAGGGTCTCCTCCCCAACCCGGAGATGGCATTCCACCCTTTTCCGGGCGAGAACCATGGACTCGGACTTGGAGGTGCTGATTCTCATTCCGGTCGCTTCACACTCGGCTGCGAACCGATCCAGTGAGAGCTGAAGATCTCGGTCAGATGAAGCCATCAGGACCACATCATCCGCAAAAAGCAGAGACCTAATCCTGCGGTTACCAAACCGGAACCCCTCAACGCCTTAACTACGCCTAGAAATTCTGTCCATAAAAGTTATGAACAGAATCGGTGACAAAGGACAGCCTTGGCGGAGTCCAACCCTCACTGGAAATGTGTTCGACTTACGGACCAAGCTCTGGCACTGATCGTACAGGGAACGGACCGCCACAATAAGACAATCCGGTACCCCATACTCTCTGAGCACTCCCCACAGGACTTCCCGAGGGACACGGTCGAATGCCTTCTCCAAGTCCACAAAGCACATGTAGACTGGTTGGGCAAACTCCCATGCACCCTCAAGAACCCTGCCGAGAGTATAGACCTGGTCCACAGTTCCACGACCAGGACGAAAACCACACTGTTCCTCCTGAATCCGAGGTTCGACTAACCGGCGTAGCCTCCTCTCCAGTACACCTGAATAAACCTTACCGGGAAGGCTGAGGAGTGTGATCCCACGATAGTTGGAACACACCCTCCGGTCCCCCTTCTTAAAGAGAGGAACCACCACCCCGGTCTGCCAATCCAGAGGTACCGCCCCCGATGTCCACGCGATCTCAAAGGGAATAATGGGTAGAAAATGGATGGATGGCATTTACGACCAATATATTGATGCTTTTGTTTACTATCGTCACCGACAACACTACAAATTAAGCTGAAGCGTGTGATTCTGTATTTTGCTCTGGACCAAAAACTTCAACAAAGACTCCTTTACAATGCTATTTTTAGCTATAGTGCAAGCATTTTGGCTGCAGCGCGGTTTTTGAGGCACTTTCCGCGACCCGTGATGTGCAATACTACTGATTTTCTTTCTGATCCAATTCCGAGTAAAAATCAGGCTGGTATCTAACTGTGGAGAGGGGCGTGGTCCGCGCGTTACCTGCGGGCGGGGTGTGTGCAGGGGGCCGGCCATGAAGCAGCTGACAGCGCCGGGGACCATGAGCAGGGGAGATAGTGGGAGAAGGAGAGACCAAACGGAGCTGAAAAGCAATGAGAGCGGAACAGAAGGAGCCTGACTGCTGAAAAACAAAAAATAACTTTGACGGCGACAACAACGAAAAAACAACAACTCTCTTGTAAAACCCACGTTTCGAGGTGTTGTGGTCACGTTGGTCCGACGAACACTAAAGAGGAAGAAGAAGACTTCCACACTGCCATACCGATCCGATACCAATAGTTTGTGTAAATATACTTATTGTTTCTGGTAAAATGTCAAATGTAGTGTATTTCAAATGGTAAAACTCTGTAAGTAGTGTCTCCAAATAGCCTTCAACAGTTTTTTTCAACCTTTTTGGAGCCAGAATTCTGAGGCACATCACCAGCAGAGATCATTAAACCACGGAACTCAGTTGTGTCAGGCTTGCCCCTGACAGTTTGGTTGTGTTTTAGTTTTTCCTCTGTGTGTGTTGTAGTATTTCCTGTCTTTAGTTCCTGCCAGCACTCTTATTTTGGTTCAGTTTCCTGTTTGTCTCCCTGAGTGCTGTATCCCCTCAGCTGCGGCTGATTGGCACCGTTCAGCCCGTTTCCTATTTTGACCTGTTTTCTCCTCCAGTCAGTGCTGGATTATCGTCGTGTCAATGTCATGTCTACTGGGGCGGCATAGCTCGGTTGGTAGAGTGGCCGTGCCAGCAACTTGAGGGTTGCAGGTTCGATTCCCGCTTGTGCCATCCTAGTTACTGCCGTTGTGTCCTTGGGCAAGACACTTTACCCACCTGCTCCCAGTGCCACCCACACTGGTTTAAATGTAACTTAGATATTGGGTGTCACTATGTGAAGCGCTTTGAGTCACTTGAGAAAAGCGCTATATAAATATAATTCACAATTCACTTGTCGTTCCTACTGGTCGTGTCATTGCAGCGTAGCGGTAAACTATATTCGGTAGCTGTTTGTCGCTTACTGTCTTTTGTTCCCTGCTTCCAGTTTGTTTGTTCATAGCCAAGTTTGTTATCCGCCTTGTGCGCGCCTTTTGTTTGTTCTTGTTCTAGTATCTTAATTAAATCATGTTTACCTGCAAAATGCCTGCCGCCTTCTCTGCATTTTGAGGTTCGTCACCAACTCAACCTGACTAGTAGACTGTTGGATATGAATATAAACCATAACCAAGCATGCATCAATATAGCTCTTGTCTCAAAGTAGGTGTACTCTCACGACCTATTGCATCACAACGTGACTTACATGGAGTTTTTTGCTGTTTTCCTGTGTATAGTGTTTTAATTCTTGTCTTGCGCTCCTATTTTGGTGGCTTTTTCTCTTGTTTTTTGGTATTTTCCTGTAGCAGTTTCATGTTTTCTTTCTAGCGATATTTCCTGCATTTACTTTGTTTTAGCAATCAAGAATATTTCAGTTGTTTTTACCCTTCTTTTCGGGGATATTGTTGATTGTCATGTCAAGTACGAATGCATATTGTGGATGACGTCTTTGCTCCACAGTAAGTCTTTGCTGTCGTCCAGCATTATGTTTCTGTTTACTTTGTAGCCAGTTCGGTTTTAGTTTGGTTCTGCATAGCCTTCCCTAATTTTAAATGTCTTTTCTCAGGGGCCCTCACCTTTTGTGTAACGACCTGGTCGCATCGTGATGCGGATTTGTTCTCCCAGGGATGCAGACGGGCTTCGGACACAACGTGCAGGTAGGAAAAATGATTTATTAAGAAATAAATCAGACTTTGACAAAAATAAAAGAGCTAGCATGGGAGCAAGAAAACAAACGGGCCTAGCGTGGAAGCTAGCAGGTAGCGAGCAGGAAAACAGAAGTCGTTACTTGTTGTATGAAAACAAATTAGGAAGCAAGACTGACTGACTGGAGAAGGCAGGCTTAAATAATGACAGTAATCACAAAACAGGTGCACGTCCGGAACAGGCGGCAGGTGAAAATAATGAATAACTATGGAAACCAACTGAGAGGTGCACAAACAGGAACCGAAGGAGTCCAAAACCAACAGACAATACAAAAAGACTCCAAAATCTAAATCATAATATGATCCATGCTGCCTCCCGCTGTTTCCGACATCTACAAAGCAATTAGCTACTGGCTGCCTCCTACTGATATGGAAGAGTATTACACGGTTATTCTGCCGAGCTCTAGACAGCACAGACACTCAACAACAACACATTTGCAGACTATAACTACTGGTTTGCAAAAAATATTCTTAACCCAAACAGATCAAATTAGATAAACTCCCACGGCACACCAGACTGTATCTCAGGGTACACTAGTAAGCCGCGTTACAGTGGTTGAAAAACACAAGAATAATTACACATATTGTTTTAGAATACTGAGTAAATCATCTTAATGTCCAGTAATTGTCTTAAATAAAAACAGTTTGCAATGGCTGTTTTATTGCAGTTGCTAAATGACATATATTATGAATTATTTAGGAGACTTCACCTAAGTAAATGTATGATTATTTTTTTTTTTGGACTATATGCATACTTGCCAACCTTGAGAACTCCGATTTCGGGAGGTGGTGTGGGGGCGTGGTTTAGAGGGGAGGAGTATATTTAACGCTAGAATTGACCAAGTCAAGTATTTCATATACAGGTGCTGTTCATATTATTAGAATATCATGAAAAAGTTGATTTATTTCAGTAATTATATTCAGAACGTGAAACTTACATATTATATCAATTCATTACACACATAGTATACGGCTGAGCCACATCAGAGTGGTCAGAGAGCCACGGGTTGCCGACCCCTGGGGTATTAGAACGCCTCACGATGCCTAAACGCTCCATATTAGCGAACTCTCTTTTAGCAATCAAGACGGCGTATGCGGGCAAAAACTACCGGGCCCACTATGGGAATTAAATGTTCAACATCGTGTTTAGTGTCGGCGGTGGGAAAAGCGAGAGTGATCAGCAACGGAAAAGGCTAAAAAAACGTCATCAGATGCTAAATAATTAGCGTGTGTTAACCATCAATCAATCAATCAATGTTTATTTATATAGCCCCAAATCACAAATGTCTCAAAGGACTGCACAAATCATTACGACTACGACATCCTCGGAAGAACCCACAAAAGGGCAAGGAAAACTCACATCCAGTGGGACGCCAGTGACAATGCTGACTATGAGAACCTTGGAGAGGACCTCAGATGTGGGCAACCTCCCCCCCCCCCTCTAGGGGACCGAAAGCAATGGATGTCGAGCGGGTCTAACATGATACTGTGAAAGTTCAATCCATAGTGGCTCCAACACAGCCGCGAGAGTTCAGTTCAAAGCGGATCCAAGACAGCAGCGAGAGTCCCGTCCACAGGAAACCATCCCAAGCGGAGGCGGATCAGCAGCGTAGAGATGTCCCCAACCGATACACAGGTGAGCGGTCCACCCTGGGTCCCGACAAGCGGTCCACCCCGGGTCTCGACTCTGGACAGCCAGTACTTCATCCGTGGTCATCGGACCGGACCCCCTCCACAAGGGAGGGGGGGACATAGGAGAAAAAAGAAAAGAAACCGCAGATCAACTGGTCTAAAAAGGGAGTCTATTTAAAGGCTAGAGTATACAAATGAGTTTTAAGGTGAGACTTAAATGCTTCTACTGAGGTGGCATCTCGAACTTTTACCGGGAGGGCATTCCAGAGTACTGGAGCCCGAACGGAAAACGCTCTCTAGCCCGCAGACTTTTTTTGGGCTCTAGGAATCACTAATAAGCCGGAATCTTTTGAAGGCAGATTTCTTGCCGGGACATATGGTACAATACAAGCGGCAAGATAGGATGGAGCTAGACCGTGTAGTATTTTATACGTAAGTAGTAAAACCTTAAAGTCACATCTTAAGTGCACAGGAAGCCAGTGCAGGTGAGCGAGTACAGGTGTAATGTGATCAAACTTTCTTGTTCTTGTCAAAAGTCTAGCAGCCGCATTTTGTACCAACTGTAATCTTTTAATGCTAGACATGGGGAGACCCGAAAATAATACGTTACAATAATCGAGACGAGACGTAACAAACGCATGGATAATGATCTCGGCGTCTTTAGTGGACAAAATGGAGCGAATTTTTGCGATATTACGGAGATGAAAGAAGGCCGTTTTAGTAACGCTTTTAATGTGTGACTCAAAGGAGAGAGTTGGGTCGAAGATAATACCCAGATTCTTCACCGTGTCGCCTTGTTTAATTGTTTGGTTGTCAAATGTTAGAGTTGTATCATTAAATAGAGGTCGGTGTCTAGCAGGACCGATAATCAGCATTTCCGTTTTTTTGGCGTTGAGTTGCAAAAAGTTAGCGGACATCCATTGTTTAATTTCATTAAGACATTTCAGTGGGAAGCAAAGGTAAACGGGTTCAGTGATGAGCTGAAAGCCATCGGAAGACCTCCTGACATTATCTATTTGTCACTCTGAATATTTTGCCCCATTTGTTAGATATTTTGTGGCCATGTTCTGACCTCTCAGAGTCCTGACATTGGCAGCGGTGGAGGGAGTGAAAACGGGCGTGCATGTGCTTTAGTTGGAGGCCAACCAGCACTCTTTGAGAAAGAGAAAACAGAGGTTGGAGCTGCTGCTTGCACACACTTCACATTTTATCCACCCCAGGACATGCACGCTGCTGATCCTGATGCTGAACAGCAATGTGGAACTTGGCAAACGTGGAGAGAATAAAGTGAACATTTTGTGCCTCCTTTAAGTTTGTTTTGAGGTTTCAGTTGTGTAAGAATGTTCTTTCATTCCTTCATTGGCCTTTTTAGGCTCCACTGTTCCCAATGTTTTTACTTTTGGGACAGATTTGCCTGCATGGGTTAAAGAAACATCAGAAATGAAAGCCTGGCACCAATCAAACAACCCCATATAACCATAATGTACTTTTGATATATACCAGAACCGCACCATGTTGGTAATGTTGTAAAATGAGTCAACTAAATATATACGTAACAAAAGCCTGTGGAGAATACTGTGCATTTTGAGGCATTTCTCCCACCCAATCAGTGGACAAATAAAATAACAATAAAGATGTATGATCAAAAGTGAAGCCACAATTGTTAATAACCAATTTGATGATAAAGTATCATAATTTTTAAGCCTACGGTAGGAGCCGACTAATTACCACAATTTTCTCACCGAAACCTGCCGGTTGACATGTGGTAGAGAACAATATTCGCTTGACCGCGCTGTTCCATAGTAAAGCTTCACCTTCGGGAATGTAAACAAGGAAAGTGTTTGTGTTGCTAAATGCAGCCGCAATACACCGCTTCCCACCTACATCTTTCTTCCTTGACGTCTCCATTATTCATTGAACAAATTGCAAAAGATTCAGCAACACAGATGTCCAGAATACTGTGTAATTATGCGATTAAAGCAGACAAATTATAGCTGGGATCGGGCTGGAACAAAATGTCCGCTACAATCCGTGACATCACGCGCACGCGTCAACATACCGCGGCGTTTTCAGCAGGATAATTCGTGTGAAATTTAAATTTGCAATTTAGTAAACTAAAAGGATAGGATAGTTTAGGATAGATCTTTATTGTCATTCCACAAGTACGACAAAATGTCATTTTCGGCACGGATCAGCCACTTATGGCACTCCTGAAAAAGGTGAGAAAAGGTTGACATTGGGAGAGGGGGGGGAGTAAAAAAAAAATATCAGTCTAAGGCTAGACCAGGGGTCGGGAACCTTTTTGTCTGAGAGAGCCAAGAAGCCCATCCATCCATCCATCCATTTTCTGCCGCTTATTCCCTTTCGGGGTCGCGGGGGGCGCTGGCGCCTATCTCAGCTACAATCGGGCGGAAGGCAGGGTACAGAAGGCAAATATTTTAAAATGTATTTCCCTAAGAGCCATATATTTTTTTTTAACACTGAACACAACTAAACGCGTGCATTTTTAAGTAAGACCAACATTTCCAGAGTATAAAAGGTCTCTTATTCTCTGTAATAACATTGTTATTCTGAAGCTAACTGTGGAGGGGGCGTGCCCTGCGGGCCTGCAGCAAAGCAGGATGTTGCCAGGACCGGCCTCGAAATCAGCGACAGGTGCGTAGATGGCCCACCTGGGCCTTGTTATCTAATCACCTGTCGCTCTGTTATAAGCAGCAGCCAGGAGGAGAGACAGGGTTGGGGCTGGAGCCAGAGGGCGAATGAGGACGAAAGAGAAAAAGACAATTGCTGGAAAGCAACTGAAAGACTAATTGAAAAAAAACAACAATATTTTAACCCTAAAACAGGCTCACATGTCGGTGCTTGGTGGTCTGAAGAACCCCCAGGAGGGCAAGCCCCACACTAACCAATAATAAATGAATTACTTCTTACCATTAACGCAACTTCTTGAACATAAAAATGCATGAGAATGTTTTATATTTTGAATGTTATTTTTAACACTGCGTTTACAAGTGGAATTATTCGTGACTTATCGTGTTAAGCAATGTCAGCTCAGATTTATCCGAGAGCCAGATGCAGTCATCAAAAGAGCCACATCTGGCTCTAGAGACATAGGTTCCCTCCCCCCTAAGGAGGGGTCCAGACTGAGTCCAAGAAAAAAAACCTCAGAAAACATGGCACACATTAAACATGGTACGTATCTCACACAAGGCCATATTGGCATGTGTTGCAATGTTAATATTTCATCATTGATATATAAACTATCAGACTGCGTGGTCGCTAGTAGTGGCTTTCAGTAGGACCGCTCGCCTGTATCGGTTGGGGACATCTCTACGCTGCTGATCCGCCTCCGCTTGAGATGGTTTCCTGTGGACGGGACTCTGGCTGCTGTCTTGGATCCGCTTGAATTGAACTCTCGCGGCTGTGTTGGAGCCACTATGGATTGAACTTTCACAGTATCATGTTAGACCCGCTCGACATCCATTGCTTTTGGTCCCCTAGAGGGGGGGGGGTTGCCCACATCTGAGGTCCTCTCCAAGGTTTCTCATAGTCAGCATTGTCACTGGCGTCCCACTGGATGTGAATTCTCCCTGCCTACTGGGTGTGAGTTTTTCTTGCCCTTTTGTGGGTTCTTCCGAGGATGTTGTAGTCGTAATGATTTGTGCAGTCCTTTGAGACATTTGTGATTTGGGGCTATATAAATAAACATTGATTGATTGATTGATTGATTACTGTATATAAGAATAATACACCATTGATCCATGCACCGTTTTTTTCGCTGAGAATAAAGTGTTAGATGTGTGTCACTGTGGTAAACTGTAAAATGATTTTATATATATATATATATATATATATATATATATATATATATATATATATATATATATATATATATATATATATATATATATATATATGAACATCATGTAAAGAGGTTGACCTTTTTCTCTACTCTTCTCTTGAATCTGCCTGACTGAAAATATCATGTCAGTCGTCGATCTTCCAGCCCTGAAACCACATTGGGATTCAGGATGGATACGATCTGCAAGTATCTGTAGCCTTTTTAGGATTATTTGTACATAAACCTTTCCAAGGATGTAAAAGAGAGAAATTCCTCTATAGCAGGGGTCACCATCTGGCCCGTAAGGACCAGATGAGTCGCCCGCTGGCCTGTTCTAAAAATAGCTCAAATAGCAGCACTCACCAGTGAGCTGTTTCTATTTTTTAAATTTAATTTATTTACTAGCAAGCTGGTCTCGCTTAGCTCGACATTTTTAATCCTAAGAGAAACAAAACTAAAGAGAATTTGAAAATCCAAGAAAATATTTTGAAGACTTGGTCTTCACTTCTTTAAATAAATTCATTTATTTTTTTACTTTGCTTCTTATAACATTCAGAAATACAATTTTAGAGAAAAAATACAACCATAAAAATATTAGGATTTTTAAACACATATGCCTTTTTACCTTTTAAATTCTTTCCTCTTCTTTCCTGACAATTTAAATCAATGTTCAAGTATTTTTTTATTGTAAAGAATAATAAATACATTTGTATTTAATTCTTCTTTTTAGCTTCTGTTTTTTCGACGAAGAATATTTGTTAAATATTTCTTATTATGATTAAAATTCAAAAAAAATATTCTGGCAAATCTAGAAAATCTGTAGAATCAAATTTAAATCTTATTTCAAAGTCTTTTGAATTTCTTTTAAAATTTTTGTTCTGGAAAATCTAGAAGAAATAATGATTTGTCTTTGTTAGAAATATAGCTTGGTCCAATTTGTTATATATTCTAACAACATGCAGATTGGATTTTAACCTATTTAAAACATGTCATCAAAATTGTAAAATTAATCTTTATCAGGAAAAATTACTAATTCTTTATTTTTTTTTTTTTTCAAAAAGATTCGAATGAGCTATTTTTTCTTTTTTTTTTCGGTTGAATTTTGAATTTTAAACAGTCGAAATTGAAGATAAACTATATTTCAAAATTAAATTGTCATTTTTTTCCTGTTTTCTCCTTTTTTAAACCGTTCAATTACGTGTTTTTTTCATCCTTTATTCTCTACAAAAAAACTTCCGTAAAAGGAAAAAAAAAGGTACGACGGAATAACGAAATACCCAGTTTTTTATACATACCGCTATATAGATTTATTTATTAAAGGTAAATTGAGAAAATTGGCTATTTCTGGCAATTTATTTAAGTGTGTATCAAACTGGTAGCTCTTAGCATTAATCAGTACCCAGGAAGTAGCTCTTGGTTTCAAAATGGTTGGTGACCCCTGCTCTATAGCTATTGCATTCACTGCGGTCCCCTTTATTCTTATAAAGTGTGACAATAGTGGCATCACGCATGTCCTGAGGTACTCCTTCTTCCCAGCAAAGACACAGTAATTCGTATAGCGGTTGAAGTAGGCCAGGCTTCCCTTGCTTGATAGCTTCAGGTGTGATGTTATCGTTACCTGGTGCTTTGTCAGATGGAAGTGAATCAATAGCTTTTTCAAGCTCTACCATTGTAGCTACTTCATAGAGTTCATTCATGATTGGTAGCTCCTTCGTATAATTTAGAGCAGCATCAGAGACAGTTGATTCACGGCTGTATAGTTCTGAGTAGTGCTGGACCAATCTGACCATCTGTTCTTCATGATTGGCAATCTTCTCCTCTATCCGAGATTTAATTGGAGTAGTCCGTTTTACAGCAGGTCCTACTGCTTTCTTGATACCGTTGTACATTAGATTAGATTAGATAGATAGTACTTTATTTATTCCGTCAGGAGAGTTCCTTCAGGAAAATTAAAATTTTCAGCACAATCCCATTCAAGATCAGACAAACATTACAGGGAGACAGAACAGGATCGCTGACGGGTCTGCCGGCTTCCAGCGCCCCTTACAAAAAAGATGACATACAGGTAAACAAGGGGGGGGAATAGAAGATTAAAATAAAATTAAAATAATCGGTCTTAGCCTGGGCCCTGGAGAGGGGGTGCAGCCTGAGGCCAAGGTAAAAACAGCAACTCATAGCCATGGTACACATCCCTCTTCCATGTGTGTAAGAGGGAAACATCAAACATCAAAGAACACAGAGGACATTAGAGACATTAAAGCAGCAGATACAAGCAGACACTTCTACATACAGCTATGAATAAAAAGTAAAAGAAACATATCCACTGTGGTGGCCTCTGCGGTGTTCCACGCCATCGTCTGCTGGGGAGGAGGGAGCATGGCCAGAGACAGAAGCAGACCCAACTAAGCAACCAAGACAGCCGACTCCACTCTCGGCCAGTGTCCAGTCCGCATGGATGAGCCAGGATACGTCCAAGGTGACTGAGGTGTCCGACACCTGCTCACCCAGTCGAGACACCGCGAAGCCTCTCCGTCCCAGTAGCTCAGTGCTAGCTCCGCAGTCCTGTCCCCTCATCCGCACCTCCTCCAGTCCCTCCAAACTCCGCAGTCCTGTCCCCTCCTCCAGTCCCTCCAAACAGACTCTGGTGTGGAAGACACCCAGCAGCTGGTCTCCATGGCCAAAAGGCTCCCGGGAGGCAGATCCAGAAGTCCACAAAAAAAAGCACCACAGAGGTCACGAAAGTGCCACCCCTTGTCACACAGTCCCAAAGGGTCCCGGACCAAAATGCAAAAAAATGTAATAAGACATGAAAACAAGAGGGAAACACAAAATGATGATACAGGAGCACAGAGCTCCTGCCTACAGCAGCCACTACAGCAGCGCCATCTTGGAAAAAAAAAAAATGCCAGGGATGTTACCAGATTCAGCACTCATCTGGATATCTTCGCAGAGCTGCTGCCAATAGTTGTTTGCACACTGTCTGGCAACGTGCTGTGTGGAACAACGAGTACTCTTGAGTGTTGCAAGTGACTGAGCATTTGGACACCTCTTGTATGCCAAACATGCTTTGCGTTTGGCCTCAATTTCTGGTTCCATGTTTGGTAGATAGGCATTAAACCAGTCGTGACTAGTTCTTTCCTTCTTCCCAAAAGTGGAAATAGCTGTATTGTAAATTGCTTCTTTCATGGCGTTCCATTCTGCTGTAGCATTATGCTCCGGCAGGTTTTGAAGAGCTTGGTTCAGGGTTGATACATAATCATCCACCTTGCATGAAATCTTTGATGTGTCAATGCAGGCACGACTCTTTGCCTTGGGGCGGTGAATTTTACGGGGCTGAAGGCGCACTTTGGCCCTCACAATCAATCAATCAATGTTTATTTATATAGCCCCAAATCACAAATGTCTCAAAGGACTGCACAAATCATTACGACTACAACATCCTGGGAAGAACCCACAAAAGGGCAAGGAAAACTCACACCCAGTGGGCAGGGAGAATTCACATCCAGTGGGACGCCAGTGACAATGCTGACTATGAGAAACCTTGGAGAGGACCCTAGATGTGGGCAACCCCCCCCCCCCTCTAGGGGACCGAAAGCAATGGATGTCGAGCGGGTCTAACATGATACTGTGAAAGTTCAATCCATAGTGGCTCCAACACAGCCGCGAGAGTTCAGTTCAAGCGGATCCAAGACAGCAGCGAGAGTCCCGTCCACAGGAAACCATCTCAAGCGGATCAGCAGCGTAGAGATGTCCCCAACCGATACAGGCGAGCGGTCCATCCTGGGTCCCGACGAGCGGTCCATCCTGGGTCTCGACTCTGGACAGCCAGTACTTCATCCATGGTCATCGGACCGGACCCCCTCCACAAGGGAGGGGGGGACATAGGAGAGAGAAAAGAAGCGGCAGATCAACTGGTCTAAAAAGGAGGTCTATTCAAAGGCTAGAGTATACAGATGAGTTTTAAGGTTTTAAGGCTAGAGTATACAGATGAGTTTTCATATCACCCTTTAGTCGACTAAATCTACTGTAGTTTTCGTCGACTATAATCTTATGATATTTCATCAACTAAAACTAGACTAAAACTAAAACAATTTAAATAACTAAATTATGACTAAAACTAAATTACATTTTATGTCAAAAGACTATGACTAAAACTAAATCAAATTCTGCTGTCAAAATTAACACTGGTACCAGACAAACAAAACAAGAAAAGAAAGAGGACTCCAGCTCTTCAACTTAGCAAGCTGGAATGTGCGAACATTGTGCACAGGAATCTCTGATGACCTTCGTGAAGTGGACGACGCCATAGATAACGAGCTTGCCAGGCTTGATGTCAACATAGCTGCTCTTCAAGAAACCAGGCTGGCCTCCAGTGCGTCTCTCAGAAAGGCTATCTATACTCTGGCACATTCAATGGGGGTCTGGCGGGAGACACTTTGGCATCTTCGGGCCAGTGGTGCAACTTGAATCCCTCCCTGTTAGTGTTGTTACACCGTCCGACAACACACCGTCGAGGCATGATGTCTCCAAGGTTCCAAAAAATAGTAAAAAAAAAACGGAAAATAACACAGCTGAGACCCGGTGTTTGTAATTTGTTGAAAATGAAAATGGTGGGTGTGTTACCTCGGTGACGTCACATTCTGACGTCATAGCCTCCAGCGCGATAAACAGAAAGGCGTTTAATTCGCCAAAATTCACCCATTTAGAGTTCGGAAATCGGTTAAAAAAATATATGGTCTTTTTTCTGCACCATCAAGGTATATATTGACGCTTACATAGGTCTGCTGATAATGTTCCCCTTTAAAATAGCATCCCACTAATAACAAAGTGTGAAGACGTTTTTGAGGCAGGGATGCTTAAAAGAATATTCTGCCCCAATTAAGCTGCCAGTGACTCGGGAAGGCTTTCAGTAACATTCAATGTGGGACATTTTTCTGTGGACACCTGATATAAGACATTTTCTATCTTTTGCCAAGTGGTCAGTACTTCACCTTTGTCATTATTTGTTGACAAACAAACATGTGCAATATAAAAAAAAGTGTTTGGTTTGGTGGATTGAGTAGTGGCGGGTTTAAAAGTGAGAGAAAAAAGTCTCACGTGAGCTTCTCGTCCTCTACTGTCTCTGCGTGGGCTCACACACACACCGAGGACACCGCCCTGTCTGGCCTGTGCGGCCATGCCGGGGCCAAACTCTGATTGGCCGACAGTTGTCCCCCGTGGGGGAGGGCTGAGGCCGGCGAGGCGTAGCGTGTCTGGGACAAAAACCCAGGGCGAACTGCCAGCTGTTGTCCCTGAAGGGGTGATTGCTGGGAGGCCTGGGAGAATCATGGAGAGAAGGCAGGCTCTTGTCCCAGCTTATTTTGCTCCTACCATGTCTTTAGCAACAATGGTGTGTTTAGTGGTCAGTGTGTTGTAAATAATGGTTGACTGTGAAGTGAGTCATTTTAAACACGGCTATGGTTGGGACTCGGTATCCATGGTTACAGCCATCGCAATAACTCTCCTAGTCTTCTGCAACAATATCCACTTTGAAAAGCAACAATAAAAATCAAACACATGGCATTCTGTCTTTTCTAGTATGATTTTTTTATGAATAGAAAAATGTGTTTTTTTGTTTGTAGACTCATACTCGGTGGCAGAGGGGTTAGTGCGTCTGCCTCACAATACAAAGTTCCTGCAGTCCTGGGTTCAAATCCAGGCTCGGGATCTTTCTGTGTGGAGTTTGCATGTTCTCCCCGTGACTGCGTGGGTTCCCTCCGGGTACTCCGGCTTCCTCCCACTTCCAAAGACATGCACCTGGGGATAGGTTGATTGGCAACACTAAATTGGCCCTAGTGTGTGAATGTTGTCTGTCTATCTGTGTTGGCCCTGCGATGAGGTGGCGACTTGTCCAGGGTGTACCCTGCCTTCCGCCCGATTGTAGCTGAGATAGGCGCCAGCGCCCCCCGCGACCCCGAAAGGGAATAAGCGGTAGAAAATGGATGGATGGATGGACTCGTACTATTCAGTAAGTTAGCTTTTAGGGGTGTGGGAAAAAATCGATTCAAATACGTTGTGCGATTCAGAATCGATTCTCTTTTTTTTTTTAAATGGATTTTTTTTTTTTAATCAATCCAACAAACCACTACACAGAAAAATCAATCATTTTTTATTAATATAGCCCTAAATCACTAGTGTCTCAAAGGGCTGCACAAACCACTACGACATCCTCGGTAGGCCCACATAAGGGCAAGGAAAACTCACACCCAGTGGGACGTCGGTGACAATGATGACTATGAGAACCTTGGAGAGGACGAAAGCAATGGATGTCGAGCGGGTCTAACATGATACTGTGAAAGTTCGATCCATAATGGATCCAACACAGCCGCGAGAGTCCAGTCCAAAGCGGATCCAACACAGCAGCGAGAGTCCCGTTCACAGTGGAGCCAGCAGGAAACCATCCCAAGCGGAGGCGGATCAGCAGCGCAGGGATGTCCCTAGCCGAGCGGTCCATCCTGGGTCCCGACTCTGGACAGCTAGTACGTCATCCATGGCCACCGGGTCGGACCGGACCCCCTCCACAAGGGAGAGTGGGACATAGGAGAAAAAGAAAAGAAACAGCAGATCAACTGGTCTAAAGAGGTAGTCTATTTAAAGGCTAGAGTATACAAATGAGTTTTAAGGTGAGACTTAAATGCTTCTACTGAGGTAGCATCTTGAACTGTTACCGGGAGGGCATTCCAGAGTACTGGAGCCCGAACGGAAAACGCTCTATAGCCCGCAGACTTTTTTTGGGGCTTTGGGAATCACTAATAAGCCGGAGTCCTTTGAACGCAGATTTCTTGCCGGGACATATGGTACAATACAATCGGCAAGATAGGATGGAGCTAGACCGTGTAGTATTTTATACGTAAGTAGTAAAACCTTAAAGTCACATCTTAAGTGCACAGGAAGCCAGTGCAGGTGAGCCAGTACAGGCGTAATGTGATCAAACTTTCTTGTTCTTGTCAAAAGTCTAGCAGCCGCATTTTGTACCAACTGTAATCTTTTAATGCTAGACATGGGGAGACCCGAAAATAATACGTTACAGTAATCGAGGCGAGACGTAACAAATGCATGGATAATGATCTCAGCGTCTTTAGTGGACAAAATGGAGCGAATTTTAGCGATATTACGGAGATGAAAGAAGGCCGTTTTAGTAACGCTTTTAATGTGTGACTCAAAGGAGAGAGTTGGGTCGAAGATAATACCCAGATTTTTTACCGTGTCGCCTTGTTTAATTGTTTGGTTGTCAAATGTTAAAGTTGTATTATTAAATAGAGGTCGGTGTCTAGCAGGACCGATAATCAGCATTTCTGTTTTTTTGGCGTTGAGTTGCAAAAAATTAGCGGACATCCATTGTTTAATTTCATTAAGACACGCCTCCAACTGACTACAATCCGGCGTGTTGGTCAGCTTTAGGGGCATGTAGAGTTGGGTGTCATCAGCATAACAGTGAAAGCTAACACCGTATTTGCGTATGATGTCACCTAGCGGCAGCATGCAGATGATGAAGAGTGCAGGGCCAAGGACCGAACCCTGGGGAACTCCACACGTTACCTTAACATAGTCCGAGGTCACATTGTTATGGGAGACGCACTGCATCCTATCAGTAAGATAAGAGTTCAACCAAGACAAATACCATAACAATGCAATCCAATTCCAAAACCAAACCTGACCCAGCAACACTCAGAACTGCAATAAACAGAGCAATTGAGAGGAGACACAAACACCACACAGAACAAACCAAAAGTAGTGAAACAAAAATGAATATTATCAACAACAGTATCAATATTAGTTATAATTTCAGCATAGCAGTGATTAAAAATCCCTCATTGACATTATCATTAGACATTTATAAAAGAACAAAAAAAAAATAATAGTGTCACAGTGGCTTACACTTGCATTGCATTCTCGCGATCGACATAATGCCCACCCCTGCTTTAAGGGAATGTAGTAGAGATGCGCGGATAGGCAATTATATCATCCGCATCAAATCCTTTTCAACCCATATTCAGTTGAATATGCTACAAAGACAACATATTTGATGTTCAAACTGACAAAAAAAAATGTTGTGCAAATAATCATTAACTTTAGAATTTGATGCCAGCAACACAAGACAAAGAAGTTGGGAAAGGTGGCAATAAATACTGATAAAGTTGAGAAACACTCATCAAACACTTATTTGGAACATCCCACAGGTGTGCAGGCTAATTGGGAACAGGTGGGTGCCACGATTGGGTATAAAAGCAGCTTCCATGAAATGTTAAGTTGTTCAAAAACAAGGATGGGGTGAGGGTCACCAATTTGTAAGCAAATTGTCGAACAGTTTTAGAACAACATTTCTCAACGAGCTATTGCAAGGAATTTAGGGATTTTACCATCTACGGTCTGTAAAATCATCAAAAGGTTCAGAGAATCTGGAGAAATCACTGCACGTAAGCGATGATATTACGGACATTTGATCCTTCAGGGGGACAGCATCAAAAACAGACATCAGTGTGTAAAGGATATCACCACATGGGCTCAGGAACACTTCATAAAGCCACTGTCAGTAACTACAGTTGGTTGCTACAACTGTAAGTGCAAGTTAAAACTCTGCTATGCAAAGCAAAACTCATTTATCAACAACACCCTGAAACGCCGCTGGCTTGGCTGGGCCCGAACTCATCTAAGATGGACTGATGCAAAGTGGAAAAGTATTCTGTGGTCTGACGAGTCCACATTTCAAATTATATTTGGAAACTGTGGACGTGGCGTCTTCTGGAACAAAGAGGAAAATAACCATCCAGATTTTTATAGGCACAAAGTTGAAAAGCCAGCATCTGTGATGGTATGGGGGTGTATTAGTGCCCAAGGCATGGGTAACTTACACATCTGTGAAGGCACCATTAATGCTGAAAGGTCCATACAGGTTTTGGAGCAACATATGTTGTCATCCAAGCAACGATATCATGGACACCCCTGCTTATTTCAGCAAGAAATAAGCCACATGTTTCAACAGTGTGGTTTCGTAATAAAAGATTGCGGGTACTTTCCTGGCCCGCCTGCAGTCCAGACCTGTCTCCCATCGAAAATATGTGGCGCATTATGAAGCGTAATATAAAACAAGAATGGGAAAGAATTCCACTTTCAAAGCTTCAGCAATTAGTTTCCTCAGTTCCCAAACGTTTGAGTGTTGTTGAAGGAAAAGGTGATGTAACACAGTGGTGAACATGCCCTTTCCCAACTACTTTGGCACGTGTTGCATCCATGAAATTTTTAAGTTAATTATTATTTGCAAAAAAAAAATAGTTTATGAGTTTGAACATCAAATATGTTGTCTTTGTAGTGCATTCAATTGAATTTGGGTTGAAAAGGATTTGCAAATCATTGTATTCTGTTTATATTTACATCTAACACAATTTCCCAACTCATATGGAAACGGGGCTACCTTGAATTCCTCTACCATGGATGAAAGAGGAAGTTGGAGTTGCCCTGATCTTAAATAGAGACCTACTGCAGTGAAGCTTGTAAGTATTCCCAACTACTTATAAATATATACTTATTGATGTTCCTCTCCCATCCTTGTACCCCTGTCATTGGAACCTCATACACAGTCAGCATCCACAAGAGTCTTGACAGAAGTCCGTGTTGATAGAGCCATGCTTTAAACTTCCCCGGGATCCCTGATTTTTCGATCCTCTTTAGCCGTTCTTGTGTCTGCTTCTCTGTTTTAGTAATCTTGTTCTTGTCAGTAAGTGAGTCATGATATCACTTTCAGAGGCGCTTGATTGGATTCTTCTCTATTGTTAGAAACACGCTGCTGATCCGCCTCCGCTTGAGATGGTTTCCTGTGGACGAGACTCTCGCTGCTGTCTTGGATCCGCTTTGAACTGAACTCTCGCGGCTGTGTTGGAGCCACTATGGATTGAACTTTCACAGTATCATGTTAGACCCGCTCGACATCCATTGCTTTCGGTCCCCTAGAGGGGGGGGGGTTGCCCACATCTGAGGTCCTCTCCAAGGTTTCTCATAGTCAGCATTGTCACTGGCGTCCCACTGGATGTGAATTCTCCCTGCCCACTGGGTGTGAGTTTTCCTTGCCCTTTTGTGGGTTCTTCCGAGGATGTCGTAGTCGTAATGATTTGTGCAGTCCTTTGAGACATTTGTGATTTGGAGCTATAGGGTTAGTGCGTCTGCCTCACAATACGAAGTTCCTGCAGTCCTGGGTTCAAATCCAGGACTTTCTGTGTGGAGTTTGCATGTTCTCCCCGTGAATGTGTGGGTTCCCTCCGGGTACTCCAGCTTCCTCCCACTTCCAAAGACATGCACCTGGGGATAGGTTGATTGGCAACACTAAATGGTCCCTAGTGTGTGAATGTTGTCTGTCTATCTGTGTTGGCCCTGCGATGAGGTGGCGACTTGTCCAGGGTGTACCCCGCCTTCCGCCCGATTGTAGCTTAGATAGGCGCCAGCGCCCCCCGCGACCCCGAGAGGGAATAAGCGGTAGAAAATGGATGGATGGGATGGATGGATGATTGATGGTATTCAGTGTTGACAGCTAGATTTTTTGTGGACACGTTCCATAAATATTGAAGCAATTTTGATAGAACCTTCGCAGTTTTTTGCTGCTCGGGCCCCAAGTATAACCAGCCAAAAATCTTTCCTTATCTTGATTTCTTTAAGCAAAGTCATGAATTAGCTTTTGCATAATGTCATGTGTCCATCATATTGATCATTGCTAAGAGTTTTTTTTTATGTTTTCTTTTAACTCTTAAGGTAGCTAAAGGCAGTTTTCGGTCCGCCCGATGTCGTGATGTCACCAGAAAGCAATGACGGGGGGAACTTTTCAACATTCCTGCAAGAGGAATGTGCGGACCGTCAGCTATTTTCACCTTGGCTATTACGCCGCTGTACCGCTAAACACAGACATCCATCTTTGTGTCTGCTATAGGAATGTTGCTGTCCTGTGGGATGCGTTGTGCTCGTCTACAGCATTTCTTGGCAACTTAATGGAAAGACTGACCAAATGCATGACTCACAAGCAAATATAAGCCTCTCCAAGGTCCTCTACCCACTTCTTTGTTCTAATTTTAAAAAAGCTGACAGTGACAAACAAATGGGCTCTTCCTTGATCGTTTGAATGAGACAGCA
This sequence comes from Nerophis ophidion, assembly GCF_033978795.1. Lineage (NCBI taxonomy): Eukaryota > Metazoa > Chordata > Actinopteri > Syngnathiformes > Syngnathidae > Nerophis > Nerophis ophidion. The sequence continues at coordinate 65,699,290 of NC_084620.1, forward strand.
GAAGCCTTTCATCACCGAGTTCACTCGTGTGGAATTGGAGACAAGGGAGTTTGCCCTTTAACCCCTCGGCCGGGCTCTGCAACCTCTCATGCCTTGTGATGTAACGTTTAAACACTGCCAGGCCTGACGGACATCTGAGCGCCGCGTGTGACCCTTTGACTTTTTTATTTTTATCTGATGGTGAGAGGAACATCCATCTTAGTCGAGTTGAAGATTTGACATTGCATACCTTTTTTTCTTTAAGATCATGACAAGCAAATACATATACATCACATGCTGAAGCTCAATAGTAACCATGTCCTTTAGTAGTGAAGAAAGGGATGCTTGATTGATTGATTGATTGATTGATACTTTTATTAGTAGATTGCACAGTTCAGTACATATTCCGTACAATTGACCACTGCTGATCCGCCTCCGCTTGGGGTGGTTTCTTGCTGGCTCCACTGTGGACGGGACTCTCTCTGCTGTGTTGGATCCACTTTGGACTGGACTCTCACGGTTGTGTTGGATCCACTATGGATTGAACTTTCACAGTATCATGTTAGACCCGCTCGACATCCATTGTTTTCGGTTCTCCTAGAGCAGGGGTCGGCAACCTTTACCACTCCTACCTCAACCGTGCGTCGGTTGAGGTAGGCGGGGTTGGGGGCGCAGGGGTGTATAATATAGCCTTGAATAATCATGGATGCATTGGATTCTGGGTAATTGTTATGTTGCGTTTATGTTGTGTTACTGCATTGGTGTTAAACTCTGGCCCATCCTCACATTGTTTATAATGTGAGCCTCCAACAGCAGGAGCTATTCGGACCGAGAAAGCGACAATTTCCCCATTAATTTGAGCGAAGATGAAAGATTTGTGGCTGAGGATATTGATAGCGAAGAACTTGAAAAAAAAAAAAAAATAAATAAAGTTAAAAAAAAAAGACAATTGCATTGTGAGCGATTCAGATGTTTTTGGACACATTTACTAAGATAATTCTGGAAGATTCCTTATCTGCTTATTGTTTTAATAGTGTTTTAGTGAGATTTTAAAGATTGTAAAGACATACCTCGAGGTTGGATGGCTGCGGTAAACACGCAGTGTCTCTGAGAGAAGCCGAGGAGCCAAGCTCACAGCTGCCTTTTTTGACATGACAGCTGCTGCAGGACGACGAATAATCCATTGATGTCTCCGGTAAGATATATATATCACAATTTCCCCATCCAAAAACATGCTGGTTGACGTAGAGAAAACATGTTCGCTTGACCGCTCCGCTTCACAACAAACCAAGAAACACCGGCTGTGTCTCGGTGCCAAAGGCAGCTGCAATCCACGGCTTTCCACCAACAGTATTCTTCTTTGACGTCTCCATTATTAAATGAACAAATTGCAAAAGATTCAGCAACACAGATGTCCAAAATGCTGTGTGATTATGCCATGAACAGAGACGACTTTTAGCCGTGTTTGGTGCAGCGCTAATATTTCCTTTCAGTCCGTGACGTCACGCGTACGCGTCATCATTCCGCGACGCTTTCAACAAGAAACTCGCGGGAAATTTAAAACTGCAATTTAGTAAACTGAAAAGGCCGTATTGGCATGTGTTGCAATGTTAATATTTCATCATTGATTTATAAACTATCAGACTGTGTGGTCGCTAGTAGTGGCTTTCAGTAGGCCTTTAATACCTTTCAGGGGTCGGCAACCCGCGGCTCCGGAG
>NC_084620.1:65701006-65815605 GCF_033978795.1 Nerophis ophidion
GGCACGTTGGAAGCATCCGACGGTCGGGGGGCGGCCGGTGGGAGGAGGCAAGAGCGTCAGCAGTTGCCTTTTTGACAGGTGCAGGAGGAACGACGCAAGCTCTTCACTCATGTCTACGGTAAGAGCCGACTTATCACCACTATTTTCTCACCGAAACCTGCCGGTTGATATGTGGTAGGGAACCATGTACACTAGACTGCTCTGTTCCATAGTAAAGCTTCACTGTCATCTTTCGGGAATGTAAAGAAGAAAACATCGGCTGTGTTTGTGTTGCTAAAGGCGGCCACAATACACCGCTTCCCACCTACGTCTTTCTTCTTTGACGTCTCCATTATTAATTGTACAAATTGCAAAAGATTCAGCAACACAGACGTCCATAATACTGTGGAATTATGCGATGAAAAAAGACAACTTATAGCTGTGAACGGTGCTGGACCAAATGTCCTCCACAATGCGTGACGTCACGCGGACGCGTCATCGTACCGCGACGTTTCAACAGGATACTTCTGCACGAAATTTAAAATTGCAATTTAGTAAACTAAAAAGGCCGTATTGGCATGTGTTGCAATGTTAATATTTCATCATTGATATATAAACTATCAGACTGTGTGGTCGCTAGTAGTGGGTTTCAGTAGACCTTTAAAAGCCTACTGAAATGCGATTTTCTTATTTAAACGGGGATAGCAGGTCCATTCTATGTGTCATACTTGATCACTTCGGGATATTGCCATATTTTTGCTGAAAGGATTTAGTAGAGAACATCCACGATAAAGTTCGCAACTTTTGGTCTCTAATAAAAAAGCCTTGCCTGTACCGGAAGTAGCAGACGATGTGCGCGTGACGTCACGGGTTGTGGAGCTCCTCACATCTGAACATTGTTTACAATCATGGCCACCAGCAGCGAGAGCGATTCGGACCGAGAAAGCAACAATTTCCCCATTAATTTCAGCGAGAATGAAAGATTTGTGGATGAGGAAAGGGAGAGTGAAGGACCAGAAGAAAAAAAAAGACTTTACCCATGAATCAGATGTTATTAGACAGCCCTAGTTCCATTAAAAGTACTCTGCTAAGTACAATTTATCCAAAAAGTTATTTTAAGGCGTGGCCGTGCGCAACCTGAGGGTCCTTGGTTCAAACCCCACCGAGTACCAAACTCGTCACGTATGTTGTGTCCTGAGCAAGACACTTCACCCTTGCTCCTGATGGGTGCTGGTTAGCGCCTTGCATGGCAGCTCCCTCCATCAGTGTGTGAATGTGGAAGTAGTGTCAAAAGCGCTTTGAGTACCTTGAAGGTAGAAAAGCGCTATACAAGTACAACCCATTTAAAATTTACTAGGATAATTCTGGAAAATCCCTTATCTGCTTATTGTGTTATTAGTGTTTTATTGAGATTATATGGTCGTACCTGTACAACCTGAAAGTCGGAGAGGTGAGTGACTGACCGCCAGTGTTTCCAAAGGAAGCCACGTTTCTCGACGAGGCGAAGGCACGTTGGAAGCATCCGACGGTCGGGGGGCGGCCGGTGGGAGGAGGGAAGAGAGTCAGCAGCTGCCTCTTTGACAGGTACAGGAGGAACGACGCAAGCTCTCCACTCATAAGAGCCGACTTATTACCATCATTTTCTCACCGAAACCTACCGGTTGACATGTGGTAGGAAGCCATGTCCGCTTGACCGCTCTGTTCCATAGTAAAGCTTCACCGTCATCTTTCGGGAATGTAAACAAGGAAACACCGGCTGTTTGTGTTGCTAAAGGCGGCCGCAATACACCGCTTCCCACCTACGTCTTTCTTCTTTGACGTCTCCATTATTAATTGTACGAATTGCAAAAGATTCAGCAACACAGATGTCCATAATACTGTGTAACTATGCGATGAAAAGAGACGACTTATAGCTGTGAACGTTGCTGGACCAAACATCCTCTACAATGCGTGACGTCACGCGGCCGCGTCATCATACCGCGACGTTTCAACAAGATACTTCTGCGCAAAATTTAAAATTGCAATTTAGTAAACTAAAAAGGCCGTATTGGCATGTGTTGCAATCTTAATATTTCATCATTGATATATAAACTATCAGACTGCGTGGTCGGTAGTAGTGGCTTTCAGTAGGCCTTTAAAAATGAATGAAAGATTCGTGGATGAGGAAAGGGAGAGTGAAGGACCAGAAAAAAAAAGACTTTACCCATGATTCAAATGTTATTAGACAGACCTAGTTGCATTAAAAGTACTCTGCTAAGTACAATTTATCCAAAAAGTACTTTTAAGGCGTGGCGCAGTGGAAGCGTGGCCGTGCGCAACCTGAGGGTCCTTGGTTCAATCCCCACCGAGTACCAACCTCGTCACGTCCGTTGTGTCCTGAGCAAGACACTTCACCCTTGCTCCTGATGGGTGCTGGTTAGCGCCTTGCATGGCAGCTCCCTCCATCAGTGTGTGAATGTGTGTGTGAATGGGTGAATGTGGAAGTAATGATTATTTGCAAAAAAAAAAAAAAATGTGTGTCAGTTTGAACATCAAATACGTTGTCTTTGTAGCATATTCAACTGAATATGGGTTGAAAATGATTTGCAAATCATTGTTGGCCCTGCGATGAGGTGGCGACTTGTCCAGGGTGTACGCCGCCTTCCGCCCGATTGTAGCTGAGATAGGCGCCAAAAGGGAATACGCGGTAGGAAATGGATGGATGGATGTATTTTGTTTATATTTACATTTAACACAATTTCCCATTTCATATGGAAACGGGGTTGGAAGAATGGAAAGACATTGGTTTAAATTGTGTGTATGTGAATTGATAGACCGTCATTGGCATTATGTGAATGTGGAGTGGATAGGCAAACAAACATATGCACCATGGTTGGTATAATGTTTGCTACGGCCGAATACGTGAATGGATGTACTGATGTTTATGTGTCTATCTGAATGGACCGACTTGTTTGTGTGAGTGGACAGACCAGTTTTTTTTAAATCAAGGGGCAAGAAAAGATCAAAGGTCAAAGTAGTATTCATATGAAGTGTGTTTGCTACCTAACAAGAAAGAAAGTGTTTTTTAAAAGGATCTTTCTATTTGTCTTTGTCAGAGCCAGGGCCTTATTGATTTTGACCAAGACACCAACTAGGAATGGGGCGGGGGGTGGGGGGGGGGGGGGGGGGGGGGGGGGGGGCGTCTGAGGTCAAAGGTCAAACCACAACACCGAGGCGCCGTTTTTAGGGAATATTTGTCCATGTCAGAGGTATTGATTTGGAAAGACACGGCGCAACGTGGAAGGTCAAATCTTCAGTCTATTGAATAAAACAGCTGTTTTTAACTAGTTTGGGACTGAGGTCAAAGGTCAAAGGTCAGGCACTTGATTCCCTTTTTTTTTTTTTTTTTTTTTTTACTGACACCTTTTGTCCTATTTTGAAGCGACAACACTGTGGTTTGTTTCCAGTGCCAAATATGCTGGGGGGAAAAAAGAGCTCAGTTATTCCTCTTCAAAATAAAAGCTCCAGATTCACTACTACCGACCACGCAGTCTGATAGTTTATATTTCAATGATGAAATATTAACATTTTTAGTTTACTAAATTGCAATTTTAAATTTCCCACGAAAGTATCATACTAAAACGTCTCAATATGATGACGCGTGTTCGTGACGTCACGCATTGTAGAGGACATTTTGGTCCAGCACCGTTCACAGCTATAAGTCGTCTCTTTTCATCGCATAATTCCACAGTATTATGGACGTCTGTGCTGCTGAATCTTTTGCAATTTGTTCAATGAATAATGGAGACGTCAAAGAAGAAAGCTGTAGGTGGGAAGCGGTGTATTGCGGCCGCCTTTAGCAACAAAAAACACAGCCGGTGTTTCCTTGTTTACATTCCCGAAAGATGACGGTGAAGCTTTACTATGGAACAGAGCGGTCAAGCGAACATGGTTCCCTACCACATGTCAACCGGCAGGTTTCGGTGAGAAAATTGTGGTAATAAGTCGGCTCTTACCGTAGACATGAGCGGAGAGCTTGCGTCGTTCCTCCTGCACCTGTCAAAGAGGCAGCTGCGGACTCTCTTGCCTCATCCTACCGGCCGTCCCCGACCGTCGGATGCTTCCACCATGGAGGAAGCATCGACTGCCTTCGCCTCGTCGAGAAACTTGGCTTCCCTCGGAGACCCCCGTGGCCACACCCCTCCGATTTTCAGGTTGTACAAATACGAACATATAATCTCACTAAAACACTAGTAACACAATAAGCAGATAAGGGATTTTCCAGAATTATCCTAGTAAATGTGTCTAAGAACATCTAAATGGCTCCCACTGCAATCACCGTTTTTTGTTTTTTTTCTAGTCCTTCACTCCAATTTTCCTCATCCACGAGTCTTTAATCCTCGCTCAAATTAAAGGGGAAATTGTCGCTTTCTCGGTCAGAATAGCTCTAGCCACTGGTGGCCATGATTGTAAACAATGTTCAGATGTGAGGAGCTCCACAACCCGTGACATCACGTGCACATCGTCTGCTACTTCCGGTACAGGCAAGGTGGACTCTCTTGCCTCCTCCCCCGACCGTCGGATGCTTCCACCGTGGAGGAAGCATCGACTGCCTTCGCCTCGTCGAGAAACGTGGCTTTCCTCTGAGACACTGGCGGTCACCACACCCCTCCGATTTTCAGGTTGTACAGGTACGGCCATATAATCTCACTAAAACACTAGTAGTGAAGTGAATTATATTTATATAGCGCCTTTTCTCTAGTGACTCAAAGCGCTTTACATAGTGAAATCCAATATCTAAGTTACATTCAAACCAGTGTGGGTGGCACTGGGAGCAGGTGGGTAAGGTGTCTTGCCCAAGGACACAACGGCAGTGACTAGGATGGCGGAAGCGGGAATCGAACCTGCAACCCTCAAGTTGCTGGCACGGCCACTCTACCAACCGAGCTATACCGTAACACAATAAGCAGATAAGGGATTTTCCAGAATTATCCTAGTAAATTTGTCTATTAACATCTGAATCACTCTGCCGTGTAGTTTTTTTTTGTTTTGTTTTTTTCTAGTCCTTCACTCTCACTTTCCTCATCCACCAAACATTCATCCTCGCTCAAATTAATGGGGGAATCGTCGCTTTCTCGGTCCGAATTGCTCTGGCTGCTGGTGGCCATGATTGTAAACAATGTTCAGATGTGAGGAGCCCTACATATCGTCAGCTACTTCCGGTACAGGCAAGGCTTTTTTATTAGCGACCAAAAGTTGCAAACTTTATTGTGGATGTTCTCTACTAAATCCTTTCCGCAAAAATATGGCAATATTGCGAAATGATCAAGTATGACACATAGAATGGACCTCCTATCGTCCTTTGAATAAGAAAATCTAATTTCAGTAGGCCTTTAATAACGACATCACACCGGGAATATCGCACTCTCAACACTCCTGCTTGGGACGGACTCTCTCTGGGTCCTCGCCGCTGAAATCAAAGTGTTACGCAAACGCAGCTATTTTGCCTCCACAGACTATTTACTCACCCACTCACCACCGCTATGCAGCAACAAATAGTGTTGCCACCCACTTCTTTGACTTTAAGCAAAAGTAAACAACCACATGATAAAAAAAACGGGAGTACAATGTCTGCGCCAGCTTCACGCTTTTACTTTTATCAACATCACACAATTGTCTCTAATGAAAGCAAGCCTTCAGCAAGGCCTCTGCCGGAAACTTTGCCAATGTTTCATATGAAACGAACCTTGGAGAACCTGCTCTTTGTTTATTTCTGCTAGGCTACATCCTTTTAAATTGTAAAAAAAAAAAAAAATGATATGTTGCTTGAAATAAGCAAATATATAATGTTTGCATTATATGTAAGAATGTGCAAATGGACACACATATGCTTACCTCATTTGCATATGTGGTCGCCAGACTAAAATTTTCACACACTATCTATTTACAAAAATGCGTAACAATTACCAGAACCACAGGTTTTATAAATTTAATATTCAAATACGGATAAATATAATGTGTTTATATTTCAATAATGCATTTTTTTATATAATAGAACAAGGACGACATATCAGAATTGAATATACAAATAGAATATCGTACATTGGTAAGTTGTATATAATATATAATTTGTATAATAATTTTATAATACAACACAATAAAAATGTATATAAAAATACATTTCAAAAAAATAATAAAACTCTTATTAAATTTATAATTTATGTAAGAATTGTACAAGATGAAATAGAGTAAAACTTAATATAGCATTTTACCATGATAAAACATAAATAATATAAAATTATATTAGGATACATGTATAATATAATGTAATAAATATTAATTTATATTTCAAAAAAAATATTATTTTATAACATAATCGAACAAGAACATAATATCATGTTAAAGATTAGGATGAATTAATATAAAATTAAAATATTGGAAAAAAGCAATCATTTTATAACATATGTATTTTATATACTGATTTTATAATACAATGTACAGTGAAAAAATATAAATATAATATAATATAATATATAAATATAATATAATATAAAATATAAATTAATATAAATATTAATTTATATTTTAAAACAATTATTATTTTATAACATAATTGAACAAGAACATAATATCATGTTAAACATTAGGATAAATTAATATAAAATTAAAATATTGGAAAAAAGCAATCATTTTATAACATGTATTTTATATACTGATTTTATGATATAATGTACAGTGAAAAAATATAAATATAATATAATATAAATATAATATAATATAAAATATAAATTAATATAAATATTAATTTATATTTTAAAACAATTATTATTTTATAACATAATTGAACAAGAACATAATATAATGTTAAACATTAAGATAAATTCATATAAAATTAAAATATTGGAAAAAAGCAATCATTTTATAAAATATGTACTTTATATACTGATTTTATAATATAATGTACAGTGAAAAAGACGATACAATTAAATAAAATAATACAACATAATTTTTATGATGTATATAATGTAATTTAAAAATATAAAATATATATACTTTTTTTTTAAGTTCCATAAATATTTAGGAGTTACCGTATTTCCTTTAATTTCCGACGGGGCGCTAATTAATTTAAAACCTCTTCTCACTCCTGCGCTTACCAAAGGCATGCGGTAAAAGTAAGCATGCGCTAATTATTTTAAAACCTCTTCTCACTCTGGCACTTACCAAAGGTATGCAGCAAAAATCTGAGTGTGATGTAAGCTTGGACTTTAAATCCTACTGAATAGCTCTTAATTTTCTTCCCTTTATGCCATTTCAAATGACCGGTATTGAAATCAGCCTCCTCCGTTTTGAAAATGATGACATGGGGAAGTGTCACTCGTGACGTCACGAGTTTGACCAGGCGGTAATTCAAGGCAGGCGCATACTATATGCACTGCAGCAATTCAAGGAAATACGGTATTTATTGAAACAAATAATAAGCCAATCGACAAAATTTGTAATGAAAAACACAAAAAAATAAGAGAACATTTTATTGTCATCAAACATGAAAGCATGACAAAAAATACCGGTGGCTACTTTGTTAGGCGCAGTTGAAATACAATACAAACAATAAATAACATGTTAAAAAATAATTACATAAATACCAGTACAAACAGCAGTGCAACAGGAAAAAAATTGGGACAGATTCAATCTCCTAATGGCCCATTGGTAAAAACTGTGTTTAACACTGTTTGTCCTGCTCTGGTGTTACCAAAATATATTCCCTGGTGGCAGCAGGTTGAACAAGTGCTGACCAGAGTGAGAGCCGTCTGCCAGGATTTCTTTGCTCAGGCAGCAAACTCCAGCAATGTCCTTTAGGAGGGCATGGGGCGACCGATTATCTTCTCCGCAGTCCTGGTCACCCTTTGCAGGGTATTCCTGTCAGCAACCGAGCAGGCAGCCAACCACAGGGTTGTGCAATACATCAGACTGGCTCTAAAAAATTGGGATGGTTTCAATCTCCTAATGGCTCATAGGTAAAAACCGTTTTTAACACTGTTTGTCCTGCTCTGGTGTTACCAAAATATATTCCCTGGTGGCAGCAGGTTGAACAAGTAAGTGTTGACCAGAGTGAGCGCTGTCTGCCAGGATTTCTTTGCTCAGGCAGCAAACTCCAGCAATGTCCTCTAGGGATGGCATGGGGCGACCGATTATCTTCTCCGCAGTCCTGGTCACCCTTTGCAGGGTATTCCTGTCAGCAACCGAGCAGGCAGCCAACCACAGGGTTGTGCAATACATCAGACTGGCTCTAAAAAATTGGGATGGTTTCAATCTCCTAATGGCTCATAGGTAAAAACCGTTTTTAACACTGTTTGTCCTGCTCTGGTGTTACCAAAATATATTCCCTGGTGGCAGCAGGTTGAACAAGTAAGTGTTGACCAGAGTGAGCGCTGTCTGCCAGGATTTCTTTGCTCAGGCAGCAAACTCCAGCAATGTCCTCTAGGGATGGCATGGGGCGACCGATTATCTTCTCCGCAGTCCTGGTCACCCTTTGCAGGGTATTCCTGTCAGCAACCGAGCAGGCAGCCAACCACAGGGTTGTGCAATACATCAGACTGGCTCTAAAAAATTGGGATGGATTCAATCTCCTAAAGGCCCATTGGTAAAAACTGTGTTTAACACTGTTTGTCCTGCTCTGGTGTTACCAAAATATATTCCCTGGTGGCAGCAGGTTGAACAAGTGCTGACCAGAGTGAGAGCTGTCTGCCAGGATTTCTTTGCTCAGGCAGCAAACTCCAGCAATGTCCTTTTGGGAGGGCATGGGGCGACCGATTATCTTCTCCGCAGTCCTGGTCATCCTTTGCAGGGTATTCCTGTCAGCAACCGAAAAGGCAGCCAACCACAGGGTTGTGCAATACATCAGACTGGCTCTAAAAAATGGGGATGGATTCAATCTCCTAAAGGCCCATTGGTAAAAACAGTGTTTCACACTGTTTGTCCTGCTCTGGTGTTACCAAAATATATTCCCTGGTGGCAGCAGGTTGAACAAGTAAGTGCTGACCAGAGTGAGAGCCGTCTGCCAGGATTCCTTTGCTCAGGCAGCAAACTCCAGCAATGTCTTTTTGGGAGGGCATGGGGCGACCGATTATCTTCCCCGCAGTCCTGGTCACCCTTTGCGGGGTATTCCTGTCAGCAACCGAAAAGGCAGCCAACCACAGGGTTGTGCAATACATCAGACTGGCTCTATATAGTTGGTAGAGCGGCCGTGCCAGCAACTTGAGGGCCGCAGGTTCGATCCCCGCTTCCGCCATCCTAGTCAATGCGTTGTGTCCTTGGGCAAGACACTTTACCCACCTGCTCCCAGTGCCACCCACACTGGTTTAATATTGGGTTTCACTATGTAAAGCGCTTTGAGTCACTTGAGGAAAAAGCGCTATATAAATATAATTAAATTCAATTCCATACAGCGGCCCGATAAAAAGATACCTGTGGTTTTCTCCTCAAGTTGGTTCCTCCGCAGCACTCAAATGAAGCGAGTCTCTGCTGTGCCTTTTTTTGACCAGTGCTGAAATGCTGACAGTCCATGTGAGGTCTGCAGAGATGGAAGTTTCCAGGAACTTAAAGGAGGTCACAGTCTCCACACGTGTGTGCTACAATGACTTCAATATGAGCGTGTTCCCCTCTCTCCTAAAATATAATATGTTGTCATACTACACCAGTTAACATGCAGAAATATGATGGGAATATCAATATATTCATTCCGTCAAGTGTATGTGTACACTAGCAGTACCGTATTTTTTCGGATTATACAAACCCCGTTTCCATATGAGTTGGGAAATTGTGTTAGATGTAAATATAAACGGAATTCAATGATCTGCAAGTATTTTTCAACCCATATTCAATTGAATGCACTACAAAGACAAGATATTGGATGTTCGAACTCATAAACTTTATTTTTTCTGCAAATAATAATTAACTTGACAACGTAGTTGGGAAAGGGCATGTTCACCACTGTGTTACATCACCTTTTCTTTTAACAACACTAATGCCGCTTACGTGGAGTGATTTCTCCAGATTCTCGAAATCTTTTGATGATATTATGGAGCGTAGATGTTGAAATCCCTAAATTTTTTGCAATTGCACTTTGAGAGACGTTGTTCTTAAACTGTTTGACTATTTGCTCACGGGGCGGCGTAGCTCGGTTGGTAGAGCGGCCGTGCCAGCAACTTGAGGGTTGCAGGTTCGATTCCCGCTTCCGCCATCCTAGTCACTGCCGTTGTGTCCTTGGGCAAGACACTTTACCCACCTGCTCCCAGTGCCACCCACACTGCTTTAAAAAAAAATGTAACTTCGATATTGGGTTTCACTATGTAAAAATATTTTTATAATATAGCGTTATATTTTTATAATATAGCGTTATATTTTTATAATATAGCGTTATATTTTTATAATATAGCGTTAACAAAACGTCTGTATTAATCATGACCCCGGAAGTAAATGGGGGGAGGGAAGGTTTTTGTAGGGGGGAAGAAATTTGGCGTGGCAAGGCACTCGAGACAAAAACCAACAGAACTAGCATGTGAGCTAGACAGAACTAAGGACGCTAGCATGTGAGCTAGGAAAATAAACATACAAATAGCGTGGAAGCTAACGAGTTCAAAAGTACTTTACCACCATTTAACATTAAATTTAACATTTGACGACCAAACAATTAAACAAGGCAACACGGTAAAGAATCTGGGTATTATCTTCGACCCAACACTCTCCTTTGAGGCACACATTAAAAGCGTTACTAAAACGGCCTTCTTTCATCTCCGTAATATCGCTAAAATTCGCTCCATTTTGTCCACTAAAGACGCCGAGATCATTATCCATGCGTTTGTTACGTCTCGTCTCGATTACTGTAACGTGTTATTTTCGGGTCTCCCCATGTCTAGCATTAAAAGTTTACAGTTGGTACAAAATGCGGCTGCGTTCAAAGGACTCCGGTTTATTAGTGATTCCCAAAGCCCAAAAAAAGTCTGCGGGCTATAGAGCGTTTTCATTTTGGGCTCCAGTACTCTGGAATGCCCTCCCGGTAACAGTTCGAGATGCTACCTCAGTAGAAGCATTTAAGTCTCACCTTAAAACTAATTTGTATACTCTAGCCTTTAAATAGACTCCCTTTTTAGACCAGTTGATCTGCCGTTTCTTTTCTTTTTCTCCTATGTCCCACTCTCCCTTGTGGACGGGGTCCGGTCCGGGTCCGGTCCGATCCGGTGGCCATGTACTGCTTGCCTGTGTATCGGCTGGGGCCATCTCTGCGCTGCTGATCCGCCTCCGCTTGGGATGGTTTCCTGCTGGCTCCGCTGTGAACGGGACTCTCGCTGCTGTGGTGGATCCGCTTTGGACTGCACTCTCGCGAGTGTGTTGGATCCATTATGGATTGAACTCTCACAGTATCATGTTAGACCCGCTCGACATCCATTGCTTTCCTCCTCTCCAAGGTTCTCATAGTCATCATTGTCACCGACGTCCCACTGGGTGTGAGTTTTCCTCGCCTATATAAGTAAACATTAATTGATTGATTGTTATTTTAGAAGAATAAAGTCGCACACTTTTTTTGTTTAGTCAAGGAAGAAAAATATTGTGAATATGGAAATCAAATGGCAGGTTTTTAAACAGCAGTCCCGGTTCTGAGATTGTCGCATTTATGTTTTCTGTGTTTATTTTAACATCTGCATCTTCATTCTCTAAATTGCCCTTTTATGTTGTTTCGTCCCTAATACTCTTCAGTATGACCGCAATCAGTGCGGTGATATTTCGGGACGCGCTTGTCATTTTGTGTTGCTATATTTGTCCGGAGCGATACAGTCAGGTGATTGCCGGCGTGCTGTCACTTTTACAGTCCCTTCACTGGGAGTCGAATGAACAGCGGCGTTTTTATGAGCGGACATGTTTTTACATCGATGAAATACGGGTTTGACCATCCAGACCAGTAAGAAGCAGACAGACCTTGGCTTGTCTCATCTAATTGTTGAGGCCGCGCTGCCATGTTGGCTCCTCAAGTCTGCTTATTTAAGGTTCGTTTTCAAAGTGGCTTTTCCGTCCCGCTCTGGCTTTTTTATTTTTACCCAACGGCGTGGAACAAAGGGAGGAAGCGCCCCTGACATTAGCTTCTGTTATTCCTAGTCCCTGGGTTATATCGGGCGCCATTCTGCCAGATTTAGAGCGAGCGATTGTGGAAGATCTTTGTCTTCTACTCGGGGGTTATTCTCCGTTTTATTGGCCCTCGTCTCCTCTGTCCTTGCAGGATCTTTAAACTGTTTAATATATTCTGAACCTGTGGAAAAGCGCGAGACGCTGCTAGGTTGGATTTTACTCGATATGTTGTTCGTCTCACGATCCACTCTTCCCCCACTCGTGAACAAGACTCCTAGGTACTTGGAGATGGCATTCCACCCTTTTCCGGGCGAGAACCATGGACTCGGACTTGGAGGTGCTGATTCTCATTCCGGTCGCTTCACACCCGGCTGCGAACCGATCCAGTGAGAGCTAAAGATCCCAGTCAGATGAAGCCATCAGGACCACATCATCTGCAAAAAGCAGAGACCTAATCCTGCGGTCACCAAACCGGAACCCCTCAACGCCTTGACTGCGCCTAGAAATTCTGTCCATAAAAGTTATGAACAGTGGGGGAAGAGTGGATGGTGAGATCGACAGGCGGATCGGTGCGGCGTCTTCAGTAATGCGGACGTTGTACCGATCCGTTGTGGTGAAGAAGGAGCTGGGCCGGAAGGCAAAGCTCTCAATTTACCGGTCGATCTACGTTCCCATCCTCACCTATGGTCATGAGCTTTGGGTCACGACCGAAAGGATAAGATCACGGGTACAAGCGGCCGAAATGAGTTTCCTCCGCCGTGTGGCGGGGCTCTCCCTTAGAGATAGGGTGAGAAGCTCTGCCATCCGGGAGGAACTCAAAGTAGAGCCGCTGCTCCTCCACATCGAGAGGAGCCAGATGAGGTGGTTCGGGCATCTGGTCAGGATGCCACCCGAACACCTCCCTAGGGAGGTGTTTAAGGCACGTCCAACCGGTAGGAGGCCACGGGGAAGACCCAGGACACGTTGGGAAGACTATGTCTCCCGGCTGGCCTGGGAACGCCTCGGGATCCCCCGGGAAGAGCTAGACGAAGTGGCTGGGGAGAGGGAAGTCTGGGTTTCCCGGCTTAGGCTGTTGCCCCCGCGACCCGACCTCGGATATGCGGAAGAAGATGGATGGATGTTGTTTGTCTTTCTGACTGCACCATGGCCGCCTTGCACTACGACAGGCTCGAAGCATGCATTCATTTGAAGTTCCTTATTAGGACTCACTGTGCCGTTTGCCTCGTCCTTGTGCAACCGCAGGTCCAAAACAGCACCTCATATTGTCCGACGGCTGTATTTACGTGCAAATGACCCGTTTGCATGAGTGCTTATTATGGACGCATCTATTTGGAATGATTGCATATTGCAAATCCAATGGCTGGTCACTGTCTTTTTGCTCTCTTTGCTAACCGGGAGCACCGAAACCCACAATCCTCCCACGCTTGCACTCGCTAACTGCCAGTCACTGACTCACTCCACCAAATTGTGTTCAACCCAACCCAACCGCCTGACCTCCGCGCTGCACATATCCCTTTGATCATGCCTAGGGCGAGTTACCCTGTAACCAACGTTTCTGTAGAATCCCCAATACTGAATATTGTCGGTCATCCAGGTCTTTGTATTCTCAGGGCATTGACTCCATCGTGACTGGACTGCTCGGATTGTCTGAGAAATTGTTTTGTTTCTCAGTCGAGCAGGCTTTGTCTGTTCACGCGCAGACTTCTGTACTATCTGTCATGATCCACTACTTGGATCATGTCATATTCTGTTTTTGTTCCGTCTGGGTATTGTGTTCTGTTACTTTGTCTTCCTTAGTTCCTGGTGGCACTTCCTTTTTTGTTTCAATCCCATAGTAACGCATTTGTGTCACCTGATTTTAGTCTTTCACGCGCACCTGCCTTTAGTTATCCTCCCTACTTAAGCCTGCCTTTGTTTCTTTCGGCCTCGCAGTGTAATTTGCTTTCCATGCAACAGGTGACGTCGCTATCCCACTATGTCAATCAATCAATCAATCAATCAATGTTTACTTATATAGCCCTAAATCACTAGTGTCTCAAAGGGCTGCTCAAACCACTACGACATCCTCGGTAGGCCCACATAAGGGCAAGGAAAACTCACACCCAGTGGGACGTCGGTGACAATGATGACTATGAGAACCTTGGAGAGGAGGAAAGCAATGGATGTCGAGCGGGTCTAACATGATACTGTGAAAGTTCAATCCATAATGGATCCAACACAGTCGCAAGAGTCCAGTCCAAAGCGGATCCAACACAGCAGCGAGAGTCCCGTTCACAGCGGAGCCAACAGGAAACCATCCCAAGCGGAGGCGGATCAGCAGCGCAGAGACAATAATATTGTTAATTTTCTGTTTAGAAAATTATGACTCACCCCCTTTTCTGGAAAGGATGTGACGATTGCGTGGCATCGTGATGCGGGTTCGTTCTCTCAGAAAGGCAGTCGGGCTTCGGACTCAGCGTGAAGGTAAGAAACACTGATTTATTTAACATAAAAACGGACTATGAAACAGAAAAACTTGCACAAGGCACAAAAGGCAAAATAAAAGAGCTAGCATGGGAGCGAGAGAAATAACAAAGACTTAGCGTGGAAGCTAGCTAGTTGCGAACATGAAAACGAGATCGGATTCAGACTCGTCACTGTTGTGAAACACAAACTAGGAAGCGAGCACGAGTGAACAAAGAAGGTGAATTATATTTTGAATTATATTTTATATAGCGCTTTTCTCTAGTGACTCAAAGCACTTTACATAGTGACACCCAATATCTAAATCACATTTAAACCAGTGTGGGTGGCACTGGGAGCAGGTGGGTAAAGTGTCTTGCCCAAGGACACAACGGCAGTGACTAGAATGGGGAAGCGGGAATCGAACCTGCAACCCTCAGGTTGCTGGCACGGCCACTCTACCAACCGAGCTATACCTTTGTTAAGGCAGGCTTAACAAAAACAGGTGTGCGCCTGGAAACCGCGGCAGGTGAAAATAATACGTTACTATGGTGACAGAGCAAACAAGGAAGTGCAACCAGGAACTAAGGCAAACATTAACAGAACTTAATACAAAAAAGACTCAAAACCTGAGCATGATATGATCCGGGCAGCAGATCATAACAAAGGATACGGCTTTTTTCTTGTAACACAGACACTTTTTTCTCGTTAAAAATAAGAACTCAACAGACGTAATGACTTTATTCTCGTAAAATTACCCATCACAATTATATAATTTTTTTTTGTTTCCTATTTAAAAATTAATCTTCTGCGATGAAGTGGCGACTTGTCCAGAGTGTACGTCACCTTCTGCCCGATTGTAGCTGAGATAGGCTCCAGCGCCCCCGCCACCCCAAAGGGAATAAGCGGTAAAAAATGGATGGATGGAAAATGGATGGAAAAATTTATTTTTTCCCCCCAAAAATTTTAAATGACATAATTTTCTTATTTTATTTTTTCTAAATGGCTTAATTTTATTATTTTTTTTTTAAAATTTGAATTAGACTTTTTCTGCCAGAAAGACAATTTTTTTTCAAAAGATATGCAGATTTTTTTTTTTTCTTTCAAAAACAATACAGCAGTCCCTGGCCACATTGCACTTCCAAGTTTGCAGTTTCATTGTATTGTGGATTTTTTTTCTTAAAGGAGAACATCATCACCAAACCTATGTAAGCGTCAATATATACCTTCATGTTGCAGAAAAAAGACCATATGTTTTTTTAACCGATTTCCGAACTCTAAATGGGTAAATTTTGGCGAATTAAACGCCTTTCTGTTTATTGCTCTGGTGGCGATGATGTCAGAATGTGACGTCACTGAGGTAACACAGCCGCCATTTTCATTTTCACATTACAAACACCGGGTCTCAGCTCTGTTATTTTCCGTTTTTTCGACTATTTTTTGGAACCTTGGAGACATCATGCCTCGTCGGTGTGTTGTCGGAGGGTGTAACAACACTAACAGGGAGGGATTCAAGTTGCACCACTGGCCTGAAGATGCCAAAGTGTCTGCCGCCAGACCCCCATTGAATGTGATGGAGTGTCTCCACATTTTACCGGCGATGCTAAGACAGACATGGCACAGAGATGTATGGATAACCTGCAGATGCATTTGCAACGATAAAGTCAACGAAATCACAAAGGTGAGTTTTGTTGATGTTGACTGCCAGCTAATCGATGCTAACATGCTACGCTAATCGATGCTAACATGCTATTTACCGGCGGTGCTAAAGCAGACATGGCACAGAGATGTATGGATAACCTGCAGATGCATTTGCAACTATAAAGTCAACGAAATCACAAAGGTGAGTTTTGTTGATGTTGACTGCCAGCTAATCGATGCTAACATGCTACGCTAATCGATGCTAACATGATATTTACCGTCGGTGCTAAAGCAGACATGGCACAGAGATGTATGGATAACCTGCAGATGCATTTGCAAGTATATTAAATATCCTTCCACCCACATTTAATGCGAAACAAACACTTACCAATCGAAGGATTTAAGTTGCTCCAGTGTCACAAGATGCGAAAGTCCTGATCGTTTGGTCCGCACATTTTACCGGCGATGCTAACGCAGCTATTCGGCCATGCTATGGCTTATGAATAGCATCAATAGCTATTCGCTCAATAGCTTCAGTTTCTTCTTCAATACTTTCATACTCCAACCATCCGTTTCAATACATGCGTAATCTGTTGAATCGCTGAAATCCGAGTCTGAATCCGAGCTAATGTCGCTATATCTTGCTGTGGTATTCGCCGTTGTTTGTTTACATTGTGTGACGTCACAGGGAAATGGATAGTTCCATCGCAAATAACGAAAATCAAGCGCTTTAAAGCTTTTTTTTAGGGATATTCGGGGACCGGTAAAATTTAGAAAAAAAATTCAAAAAATACAACAAGCCACTGGGAACTGATTTTTATTGTTTTTAACCCTTTGAAATTGTGATAAGGTTCCCCTTTAAGGATATTGTTTTTTGATTGAATGATCGATTGAAACTTTTATTAGTAGATTGCACAGTACAGTACATATTCCGTACAATTGACCACTAAATGTTAACACCCGAATAAGTTTTTCAACTTGTTTAAGTCGGGGTCCACGTTAATCAATTCATGCTACAAATATATACTATCAGCATAATACAGTCATTACACAAGTTAATAGTCAGAGTCTATACATTGAATTATTTATTATTTACATTATTTACACTCCCGGGGGGTGGGATGTGGCGGGGGTTAGGTTTGGTTGATATCAGCACTTCAGTCATCAACAATTGCATCGTCAGAAAAATGGACATTGAGTTTGTACATTTGGCCGAAATTCAAAATTTTAAAGCATAAATATCGTTAAAATACATTAAAAACATCAATACTGCTGTAGAATTGGCCACAAGATGAGACTTTTTTGGAATTTTCCGATTCCATAAAGGCATGTCCAGAGAAAGCTACGGTCTGTTAAATGTTTATTTAGGGATTCCAAATAAATGTCAGAGTACAAAGCAGTAAAGTTTTCACTGCTAAAGGAAGAAAGTACAAAAAGAAAAAGTGAGACCAAGAAAACTTTCAGATCATTAAATTTCTTTTGGGAATGAGAGAAGGAAGGATTTGGGATCTGATTGTGATATTAGCCAAAACCAGGAATGTCTGGATTAAACATGAAACAGGCGGTTAATGCAACATCAGATATAAAAGAAACCCAATTTAGAGAGTAACCTTTTGACCAAAAGACTGATACAATATAAGTGAGTGAACTTTGCTCATCACAGCAGTCTTTGTCCCAGACTTACAGAAGGCTGGGGGTTAGGG
The DNA here is from genome assembly GCF_033978795.1 of Nerophis ophidion. Lineage (NCBI taxonomy): Eukaryota > Metazoa > Chordata > Actinopteri > Syngnathiformes > Syngnathidae > Nerophis > Nerophis ophidion. The sequence goes on from NC_084620.1 coordinate 65,718,871, forward strand.
TCTACAAAGAACCGAGTAAAGACATCCACCCCGATACCCAGGAATGCATAAAAAAGCCATAAAAATGTCGTAACTTCGATTGAAGGCAGGCACGGGCAGTCAAGGCAAAGAAACAAAACACAATCATTTAGAATACATTGTGTTTTAGACAAGAAACAACTAAGATATTAGTTTTAAAATAAGACCGAACCAATCACAGTTTGCTGTTCAGTAACGTGGCCACTGATTGGCTCAGCCTCACACAGCATTACTACCGTATTTTTCGGAGTATAAGTCGGGCCCGAAATGCATTATAAAGAAGGAAAAAATATATATATATAAGTCGCACTGGAGTATAAGTCGCATTTTTTGGATAACAATTTTTTTGGGACAAAACCCAACACCAAGAATAGACATTTGAAATGCAATTTAAAATAAATAAAGAATAAGTGTACGTTATATGAGGCATAAATAACAACTGAGAAGGTGCCTGCTATGTTAACCTAACATATTATGGTAAGAGTCATTCAAATAACTATAACAGGGGTCGGGAACCTTTTATGGCTGAGAGAGCCAAAAAGCCAAACATTTTAAAATATATTTCCATAAGAGCCATATATATTTTTTTTAACACAACACAACTAAACACGTGCATTTTTAAGTAAGACTAACATTTCTAGAGTATAATAGGTCTCTTATTCTTTGTAATAACATTCTTATTCTGAAGCTAACTGTGGAGGGGGGCGTGGCCTGCGGGCCTGCAGCGACCGGTGCGTAGATGGCCCACCTGGGCCTTGTTATCTAATCACCTGTCGCTCTGTTATAAGCAGCAGCCAGGAGGAGAGACTGGCTGGAAAGCAACTGAGTGACTTATTGAAAAATAAAACAATATTGTAACCCTGAAACAGGCTCTCATGTCGGTGCTTGGTGGTCTGAAGAACCCCCAGGACGGCAAGCCCCACACTAACCAATAATAAATAAATAACTTCTTACCATTAACGCAACTTCTTGAACAGGTGCGGTAGAAAAACGGATGGATGGATTAAAAATGTATGAGAATGTTTTATATTTTGAACATTATTTTTAACAAAGTGGAATTATTCATTACTTATCGTGTTAAGCGTCAGTTCAGATTTATCCGAGAGCCAGATGCAGTCATCAAAAAGAGCCACATCTGGCTCTAGAGCCGTAGGTTCCCTACCCCCTGGACTATAACATATAGAACATGCTATACGTTTACCAAACATATCTGTCACTCCTAATCGATAAATCCCATAAACGTCTAGTCTCTTACGTGAATGAGCTAAATAATATTATTTGATATTTTACGGTAACGTGTTAATAATTTCACACATAAGTCGCTCCTGAGTATAAGTCGCACCCCCGGCCAAACGATTAAAAAAAACTGCGATTTATAGTCCGAAAAAATACGGTATATTGGATTAAAAAGTGTAAAGATGGGTACAGGTATGTGGGTGTAATTTCATTTTGGAGACCTCATGATATACAAATTGTATTCAGAAGATTATAAACAGTTTTTTTATCTGTAAAAATATTCCATTTATAATCAGTAATTCCTATTTTGCGGTTGGGCAGCATGGTGGTAGAGGGGTTAGTGCATGTGCCTCACAATACAAAGTTCCTGAGTAGTCCTGGGTTCGATCCTGCGCTCCGGATCTTTCTGTGTGGAGTCCTTGACTCTGCGTGGGTTCCCTCCGGGTTCTCCGGCTTCCTCCCACCTCCAAAGACATGCACCTGGGGATAGGTTGATTGGCAACACTAAATTGGCCCTAGTGTGTGAATGTGAGTGTGAATGTTGTCTGTCTATCTGTGTTGGCTCTGCGATGAGGTGGCGACTTGTCCAGGGTGTACCCCGCCTTCCACCTGAATCAAGCGGAGATAGACTCCGCGACCCCAAAAAAGGGACAAGCGGTAGAAAATGGGTGGATGGATATTTTGCGGGTATTATTTTCACATTTGTTAGGCCCAGAACTAATTAACACAAATAAGTCACAAATACTGTCACAATTATGACTTATTTCTGTTACGAAGCTTACTTTTTTGGGGGGAAAATTGATTTTCTTACAGTAAAAAATTTTTCTTAAAATAATACAACTTTATTTCGTAGGATTAGAACATCTTTTTATATCCTGCAATTTTTCTTTAAATCCTTTTTTTCTTATATTACAATGTAATGTTTGTAAAATCCTTTTTTTCTTATATTACAATGTAATGTTTGTAAAAATACAACTTTCTTCTGCTATAAATACTATTACTATTAATACTATTACTATTAATACTATTACTATTAATACTATTACTATTAATACTATTACTAGGGACGGCGTGGCGCAGTGGGAGAGTGGCCGTGCACAACCCGAGGGTCCCTGGTTCAATCCCCACCTAGTACCAACCTCGTCACGTCCGTTGTGTCCTGAGCAAGACACTTCACCCTTGCTCCTGATGGGTGCTGGTTAGCGCCTTGCATGGCAGCTCCCTCCATCAGTGTGTGAATGTGTGTGTGAATGGGTGAATGTGGAAGTAGTGTCAAAGCGCTTTGAGTACCTTGAAGGTAGAAAAGGGCTATACAAGTACAACCCACAACCCATACGAGTATGTTTTCTCTTAAGATTTCGACTTTATTTTTGGAAAAAAAATTAGTTCATAACTATTAAGTTCCACCATTCTCGCAAGATTCCTACTTTTTTCCTTTTAGAAAAAAAAAATTCCCATTACATTTGTAGTCTTATTGTATCATTTTGTTTTCATTTCAGTGTGTTTTAGGACACATTTGCCAACCTTGAAACCTCCAAATACGGGAGTTTGGGAGGGCGAGTTGTTGAGGTGGGCGGGGTCGGCGGGGGTGGGGGCGGGCCCGGGGTATATCTATGTATATATATATATATATATATATATATAATTTTTTCATTCCAATTGGGTTGTGTATACAAATCATCACTGTTGATGTGTGTGTAACCTAAACATACCCTCTTTGTGTTGTGTGTGTGGGTGTGTGTGTGTGTGTGTGTGTGTGTGTGTGTGTGTGTGTGTGTGTGTGTGTGTGTGTGTGTGTGTGTGTGTGTGTGTGTGTGTGTGTGTGTGTGCGTGTGTGTGTTGGTGACGTCCACCACCGCATATATACATGTAAAAGAAATACATTCTAGCCATATATATATATATATATATATATATATATATATATATATATATATATATATATATATATATATATATATATACACACACATACATACATCTGTTTTCTACCGCTTATTCCCTTTGGGGTTGATGGTGCCTATCTCAGCTACAATCGGGCGGAAGGCGGTGTACACCCTGGACAAGTCACCAACTCATCACAGGGCCATATATATATCAATATATATATATATATCAAAGAAATACTTGAATTTCAGTGTTCATTTATTTACACATATACACACACATAACACTCCTCTACTCATTGTTGTATTTGAAAGTGCGATGCTTTGCAGCCAGTAGCACAGCCTTTGAAGGAGCATAGGTAAAGGCAGCATCTGAGAAATTTAATTTGCAGGAAAAGAGTGAGTTTAGGGTTGAATTGTCCATCCTGGTTCTATTCTCTGTCACTAACTATCTTTCTAACCATGCTCAATACCCTTTCTGATGACTTGCAAGCGTACTTTTTCTTCTTACTCGTCGCATGTTAATAAGTGGACGTGACGAAAGGCTGTCTTGACTCAGGTCCGCATGGACCTGGAGGGGGCTTGCCTTGTTGTCCGGCTGGAAATCTGTAGAAAATCGGGAAAATGGTTGTCCCGGGAGAATTTCGGGAGAGGCACTGAAATTCGCGAGTCTCCCGGAAAATTCAAGAGGCTGGGGAAGTATGTCTTAGGGAATGAGGCTAAATAGTAGGGGTGTGGGGAAAAATCAATTCGAATACTAATCGAATCGAATACGTTGTGCGATTCAGAATCGATTCTCATTATCCCATATCCCATATCAACGCAATCCAATTCCAAAACCAAACCTGACCCAGCAACACTCAGAACTGCAATAAACAGAGCAATTGAGAGGAGACACAAACACGACACAGAACAAACCAAAAGTAGTGAAACAAAATTGAATATTATCAATCAATCAATCAATCAATGTTTACTTATATAGCCCTAAATCACTAGTGTCTCAAAGGGCTGCACAAACCACCACGACATCCTCGGTAGGCCCACATAAGGGCAAGGAAAACTCACACCCAGTGGGACATCGGTGACAATGATGACTATGAGAACCTTGGAGAGGAGGAAAGCAATGGATGTCGAGCGGGTCTAACATGATACTGTGAAAGTTCAATCCACAATGGATCCAACACAGTCGCGAGAGTCCAGTCCAAAGCGGATCCAACACAGCAGCGAGAGTCCCGTTCACAGCGGAGCCAGCAGGAAACCATCCCAAGCGGAGGCGGATCAGCAGCGTAGAGATGTCCCCAGCCGATATCAACAACAGTATCGATGTTAGTTATAATTTCAGCATAGCAGTGATTAAAAAGCCCTTATTTACATTATCATTAGACATTTATAAAATAAATAAAAAATAACAATAGTGTCACAGTGGCTTACACTTGCATCGCATCTCATCAATCAATCAATCAATGTTTATTTATATAGCCCCAAATCACAAATGTCTCAAAGGACTGCACAAATCATAACGACTACAACATCCTCGGAAGAACCCACAAAAGGGCAAGGAAAACTCACACCCAGTGGGCAGGGAGAATTCACATCCAGTGGGACGCCAGTGACAATGCTGACTATGAGAAACCTTGGAGAGGACCTCAGATGTGGGCAACCCCCCCTCTCTAGGGGACCGAAAGCAATGGATGTATAGCGGGTCTAACATGATACTGTGAAAGTTCAATCCATAGTGGCTCCAACACAGCCGCGAGAGTTCAGTTCAAGCGGATCCAAGACAGCAGCGAGAGTCCCGTCCACAGGAAACCTTCTCAAGCGGATCAGCAGCGTAGAGATGTCCCCAACCGATACACAGGCGAGCGGTCCATCCTGGGTCCCGACGAGCGGTCCATCCTGGGTCTCGACTCTGGACAGCCAGTACTTCATCCATGGTCATCGGACCGGACCCCCTCCACAAGGGAGGGGGGGGCATAGGAGAAAGAAAAGAAGCGGCAGATCAACTGGTCTAAAAAGGAAGTCTATTTAAAGGCTAGAGTATACAGATGAGTTTTAAGGTGAGACTTAAATGCTTGACAACACACTGTGTCCAATGTTTTCACAAAGATAAAAGAAGTCATATTTTTGGTTCGTTCAATAGTTCAAACTGAAGCGAATTATATTTATATAGCGCTTTTCTCTAATGACTCAAAGCGCTTTACATAGTGAAACCCAATATCTAAGTTACATTTAAGCCAGTCTGGGTGGCACTGGGAGCAGGTGGGTAAAGTGTCTTGCCCAAGGACACGACGGCAGTGACTAGGATGACGGAAGCGGGAATCGAACCTGCAACCCTCAAGTTGCTGGCACGGCCACTCTACCAACCGAACTATACCGCCCCATAGCTCTACTAATTTATTTGATAATAAAACAGCCTTCCCGGTAAGGTTTATTCAGGTGTACTGGAGAGGAGGCTACGTCGGATAGTCGAACCTCGGATTCAGGAGGAACAGTGTGGTTTTCGTCCTGGTCGTGGAACTGTGGACCAGGTCTATACTCTCGGCAGGGTTCTTGAGGGTGCATGGGAGTTTGCCCAACCAGTCTACATGTGCTTTGTGGACTTGGAGAAGGCATTCGACCGTGTCCCTCGGGAAGTCCTGTGGGGAGTGCTCAGAGAGTATGGGGTATCGGACTGTCTTATTGTGCCGGCCTGCTCCATGTATGATCAGTGCCAGAGCTTGGTCCGCATTGCTGGCAGTAAGTCGAACACATTTCCAGTGAGGGTTGGACTCCGCCAAGGCTGTCCTTTGTCACCGATTCTGTTCATAACTTTTATGGACAGAATTTCTAGGCGCAGTCAAGGCGTTGAGGGGTTCCGGTTTGGTGACCGCAGGATTAGGTCTCTGCTTTTTGCAGATGATGTGGTCCTGATGGCTTCATCTGACCGGGATCTTCAGCTCTCACTGGATCGGTTCGCAGCCGAGTGTGAAGCGACCGGAATGAGAATCAGCACCTCCAAGTCCGAGTCCATGGTTCTCGCCCGGAAAAGGGTGGAGTGCCATCTCCGGGTTGGGGAGGAGACCCTGCCCCAAGTGGAGGAGTTCAAGTACCTAGGAGTCTTGTTCACGAGTGGGGGAAGAGTGGATCGTGAGATCGACAGGCGGATCGGTGCGGCGTCTTCAGTAATGCGGACGTTGTACCGATCCGTTGTGGTGAAGAAGGAGCTGAGCCGGAAGGCAAAGCTCTCAATTTACCGGTCGATCTACGTTCCCATCCTCACCTATGGTCATGAGCTTTGGGTCATGACCGAAAGGATAAGATCACGGGTACAAGCGGCCGAAATGAGTTTCTTCCGCCGTGTGGCGGGGCTCTCCCTTAGAGATAGGGTGAGAAGCTCTGTCATCCGGGAGGAACTCAAAGTAAAGCCGCTGCTCCTTCACATTGAGAGGAGCCAGATGAGGTGGTTCGGGCATCTGGTCAGGATGCCACCCGAACGCCTCCCTAGGGAGGTGTTTAGGGCACGTTCAGCTGGTAGGAGGCCACGGGGAAGACCCAGGACACGTTGGGAAGACTATGTCTCCCGGCTGGCCTGGGAACGCCTCGGGATCCCCCGGGAAGAGCTAGACGAAGTGGCTGGGGAGAGGGAAGTCTGGGTTTCCCTGCTTAGGCTGTTGCCCCCGCGACCCGACCTCGCATAAGCGGAAGATGATGGATGGATGGAATTATAAAAGCTTTTTTTAAAAATCTACTACTCTGCTAGCATGTCAGCAGACTACTGTAGATCCTGCAGAAATCCTATGTATTGAATGAATACAGAATCCTTTTGAATCGGAAAAATATCGTTTTTGAATCGAGAATCGCCTTGAATCGAAAAAAAATCGATATATTATCGAATCGTGACCTCAAAAATCGATATTGAATCGAATTGTGGGACCCCCACAGATTCGCAGCCCTACTAAATAGTCATGCCGAGCTCCCAAAATGAGGCCAAGAATGGAAAGCAAACCTAAAGGAACATAATGGGGTTCCATTGCCTGATATTAGTGGAAAAAAGGGATTGACTGTGATGTTTTTGGAACAGTTGGAAGCAGCAGAGGTTGATGACATAGTTTGACGGCGAACGCTCTTATTACAGGGCGGGAGTTTGCACAGGCTGTTATTGGCTAAACAGAGGCTGGCACTGAATAATGGATGATTGGCCGCCTGCGTTCATTTTTGTAGGTAAACCGGGCGTCCAGTAAACGCGTGGTGCTTGCGGTGACATATGATCCTTGGCTGCGGACATCACCAACACACACACACAAAGAGGGTTTGTTTAGGTTTTACACACACATCAACAGTGACGATTTGTATACACACAACCCCATTGGAGAGAAAAAATGAGCAACAGGTACAGTCGGTTCAGTAAACCAGGCCACTTTTTAACCGCGGTAATGATGTGCCTGCACCCCCGCCCATACATTATCTTCCATGCAGGGGGACCAAGGGAGGGGGGGAGAAAAAGGGCCCACCACCACATGAAGAGAAAGTGAAAATAACTTGTTTTTTTGCCTCCCAAATTCCCTGAAATCTTTGCAGAAACCCTGACATAGACCACCTAATTGCACCGTGCTTGAAGACACACGAAATAAGAGGACTGTGCTCAATTATATGGAAAAAAAAAGAGCTTCCTGCCTTGAAAAAACGGCCCCTTCAGAGTCCAATTGTTAGTTATCATTTATAGGCTGGTTTTTGAAACATGTAATGTATTTTGATTAATTGTTTTATGTATTATTGTCATGCACACGGTGCATTTGTGGCAGTGAGCACCATTGGCACTTCAACCATGGAATTTTACATTTCAGTATTGTTGTTCTGGAGGGATCGGAATCTTACAACTGCGCACGATTCAATTTTCATAATCGGTGGACGACTTGAACGCGATTCTCGATTTAAACTGGCTTTTGGTATGAACATTACGATAAAATCTTTTCAAAACAGGTTACAGGTTATAAAAGATCATTCATTTTTTAAGACAAGGGGAGGTTCAACTCCCAGGAGATGCACTAATAATGATGTAATTATAAAAAATAATGATGCAATATCATGATTCATATTATCCAATAATGATAGTCCGACATGAATTATGTTATCTCTACTTTAAAGGAGTAAAGGAAAACTTGACAGATATATAATCATATTTACAAAAACAATGTTAGGCTATAGGATTATTTAAATTTAAATTATGGCCACTTTAGATCTAATTAATATATAACTTTTTTGTAAAAAAAAAATTATACAGTAATATATTTTATTTGTAAAAACACTTTACATTGAGTAAACAAACTCAAAGTGCTACAGTGTATTAAAGCAATAAAAAGATAATAAAAATAAATACAAATAAAAACTAGAACAGCCAAATAGCTAGAACATTGTTGTCATTTTTACCATTTTGGCATTTTTCCATAGTTTGGCCTGTTTTTGCTTTTGTTCTTCCTGTGTCACCTGTGAGTCATCCCGGGGGTATTTTTTGAAAATGTTTTCCTCATTTGTACCATTTTTTGCATTTTTCTTATTTTGACCGTTTTCTGCATTTTTCTACATTTTGGCGTTTTTCAGTATTTTTCCACATTTTGGCCTGTTTTTGCCTTTTTCTTTCCTGGTCACCTGTGAGTATTTTGAATTTTGAATTGAATTGAATTGTATTTATATAGCGCTTTTCTCTGGTGAATTAAAGCGCTTTACATAGTGAAACCCAATATCTAAGTTACATTTAAACCAGTGTGGGTGGCACTGGGAGCAGGTGGGTAAAGTGTCTTGCCCAAGGACACAATGGCAGTGACTAGGATGGCGGAAGCAGGGATCGAACCTGCAACCCTCAAGTTGCTGGCACGGCCACTCTACCAACTGAGCTATACCGGTTTTGGAATATTTTTTTCATTTTGACCATTTTCGGCATTTTCCAAATTTTGGCCTAGTTTGCCTTTTTCTTCCTGGGTCACCTGTGATTAATCCCAAGGGTTATATTTTAAAAGTGTTTTAAAATTGTTATCATTTTCGTCATTTTTCCACGTTTTGGCGTGTTTTCGCCTTTTTCTTCCCAGGTCACCCGTGAGTCATCTCGGGGGTATTTTTTGACATTTTTCTTCCTCATTTTTACCATTTCCTGCATTTTTCTACATTTTGGCCTGTATTTGCCCTTTTCTTCCTGTGTCACCTGTGAGTCATTCTGTGGCTATTTATGAAATATTTTTTCTAATTTTTACCATTTTGGGCATTTTTATCATTTTGACCATTTCCTGCATTTTTCTACATTTTGGCCTGTATTTGCCTTTTTCTTCCTGGGTCACCTGTGAGTCATCCTGGTGCTATTTTTTTTAAATATGTTTTCAAATTTTTACCATTTGGGGCATTTTTATCATTTTGACCATTTTCGGCATTTTTTCACATTTTGCCGGGTTTTTGCCTTTTTTTCCCCCGGGTCACCTGTTAGTTATTCCGGGGGTATTTTGGAACTGTTTTCCATTTTGACCATTTTCGGCATTTTTCCACATTTTGGCCTGTTTTTGCTTTTTTCTTCCGGGGTCGCCTGTGAGTCATTCTGGGGGTATTTTTTGACATTTTTTTCCATTTTGACCATTTTTGGCATTTTTCGGACGTTTTAGCGTTTTTTTCCCTTTATTTCTGCGTAGATCGTCTGTGAGTCATCCCGAGGGTATTTTTCCTTTCAAAGCTCTTCGAAATGGTAGCGCCCGTGTGTACAGGATGTGATGTAGGGGGCCCCGCCTCTTCAAAATGGTCAAAAATTGATTTACTCAAAAATGGCCACTCCCAATGGCTTAAAAAAGCATGCAAAATGAATGAATGAATAAAGCCTCTGTACATCGAGACATTGTTCGCACACTTAGGCGTATTTGGCGCGGTGTAGAGGTCTGTAAACAGAAAAGACCGCAAGTAGTAGCCTTTGTTAATGGAGGTTCCACTGTAGGTCCAGACGTATAGTATCAGATTTAGACTTGGCAAGTGGCAGCGATTTAGTGGAAAGGCCAAAAATGCTCAGACATTTAAATCTACAGTAAAAGCTTTGGATTCAGAACAAGTGTGGTCCTGTGCTTTCGGGCCGTGACGTCGCGACTTTGGCCAAGAAAGTGTCACAAGTCCAGAGTTCAGGTTGACCTGTCGATCAAGAGCTTTTACAACATTTTACAGTTTACGACGGCATGACATAACCTTGTAAATCAGTCATCGTGTGCGCTTGTCCGCCAAATCAACAAGACCCGCCTCTTGTGTGTGTGTGTGTGTGTGTGTGTGCGTGCGTGTGTGTGTGTGTGTGTGTGTGTGTCAGACCAACCTGCACTGTGTTTACTGCTAACAGTGGCTTTGACCGATTCCCACCTTTTTCTTGACATTTTGCTCAAAAGCAGAAGAGCAGACAGTGGCCTGGAAATGCAGACGCTGTGACAAATCCCCGCCGTGCCCTCACGTGCTCTAATCAGTTTATTATGTAAATGTAATGGAGGTTCATCGGTGGAGAGCGACACTAAGCCCCTCCGCCTACCTGTGCCGCCTGGAAGCAGCCATGCATCCCACCACCACATTGGAGGTCATTACTCTACCTCCAACCCCCTTGAACCCACCACCTCATGCCGATGGGGGGTTAAATCCCCCCCCCCTCCCCCTCTCGCCCCCGGACGCAAGGTCAAGCAGCGGCCGGTTCGGTGCATGGTCCTCGCACACAAGCTCTAAACACTCACACAATAGCTGCGGTCCAAAGAGGATTCAATATCATATGCCATAATCGGCCCCTCTAAGCCCGGACAAGGGGAGGGGGGTCCCTGCTTAAAGCGCATTCAATCCTATTTCATCTGCTTATATTTCCTGCACTCATAACGTCTCCAACAAGCTGGGGTCAATGTAAGGTCGACCTGGAGATGACCCTGCTGAGTCTGATTATGTTTGCTGCAGGATTACAACCTCTGTTGCGTTCTCATTGTCTCCACTGGACTTCTTTTAGCGGCGCAAAATACATGGATTCACATTTGAATCGCGATTCTTATTCATGCCGATTTCTAAATGGATTCATCATTTTCAAAAACCAATAAAAAAATTAAATTATATATATATATATATATATATATATTGACAGTCTCTTGCCGTCGTCGCTCAGGTTCAGTGGACCACCCAGGAAGGACATGCTTTTGAGCAGGTTTGACTCTTTTATTTTTCAATAAAGGCCGATGTCTTTTCGCCGTCGTCACTCCCACTGCTCGCTCTCCGGTACGCTCTTTCAGCCGCCGTCGTCGTCGTTCTCTTCTATGGCTCGCTCTCTGTTGCCGGCTCTCCAACTACTTCAGCCCCCATCTCTCCTCCTTCTCCCCTTTTATACAGTGTGAGGAGATATGTTGATTGTGTCCAGGTGCGCTACCCACGCACCTGATTTCGTCTACGGCGTCGCTCCCGGCCCGCCCCCCCCTCTGTGCTCCGCCGCATTCTCCGCCTTCTTGGGAGAATGCGGCGTCCCAACTGGGGTGAGTTTTTCCTTGCCCTTATGTGGTTTTGTGCCGCCCTTTGAGACACTTGTGATTTAGGGCTATATAAATAAACATTAATTGATTGATTGATTGAAAATCTGTAATATCTTACTGAAATCATTTAGGACCGAAACCCTTAAAACAAGTAAAACACTCGAGCATAAAATTTGCTTAGTGAGAAGAATTATCCTATGAGACAGAAAATAAGCAAATATCACCCTTATTTGAGATATTTAATCTTACTTAGATTTCAGTTTCTGCAGTGATTTTTATCAAGCCTGGTAGTGTCATGGTCAGAGGTGGGTAGTAACGCGCTACATTTACTACGTTACATCTACTTGAGTAACTTTTGGGATAAATCGTACTTCTAAGAGTAGTTTTTATGCAACATACTTTTACTTTTACTTGAGTATATTTATAGAGAAGAAACGCTACTTTTACTCCGCTCCATTTATCTACATTCAGCTCGCTACTGATTTTTATCGATCTGTTCATGCACGCTTTGTTTGTTTTGATTTGTCAGACAGCCCTTCAAAGTAGGATCTATCACATGCCTGCGTTTCACCAATCAAATGCAGTCACTAGTGACGTTTGACTCCGTTTCACCAATCAAATGCAGTCACTGGTGACGTTTGACTCCGTTTCACCAATCAAATGCACTGGTGACGTTTGACTCCGTTTCACCAATCAAATGCAGTCACTGGTGACGTTTGATTCCGTTTCACCAATCAAATGCGGTCACTGGTGACGTTTGACTCCGTTTCACCAATCAAATGCAGTCACTGGTGACGTTTGACTCCGTTTCACCAATCAAATGCAGTCACTGGTGACGTTTGACTCCGTTTCACCAATCAAATGCAGTCACTGGTGACGTTTAACTCCGTTTCACCAATGGTTTTGTCTCCTCTAGTGGCCAAGAAAGAGGTGGGTAGTAACGCGCTACATATACTCCGCTAATGTAACTTTTGGGATAAATTGTACTTCTAAGATTAGTTTTAATGCAACATACTTTTACTTTTACTTGTGTATATTTATAGAGAAGAAACGCTACTTTTACTCCGCTCCATTTATCTACATTCAGCTCGCTACTCGCTACAGATTTTTACCGATCTGTTAATGCACGCTTTGTTTGTTTTGGTTTGTCAGACAGACCTTCAAAAGTAGGATCTATCACATGCCTGCGTTTCACCAATCAAATGCAGTCACTGGTGACGTTTGACTCCGTTTCACCAATCAAATGCGGTCACTGGTGACGTTTGACTCCGTTTCACCAATCAAATGCGGTCACTGGTGACGTTTGACTCCGTTTCACCAATCAAATGCAGTCACTGGTGACGTTTGACTCCGTTTCACCAATCAAATGCAGTCACTGGTGGCGTTTGACTCCGTTTCACCAATCAAACAGAGCCAGGCGGTCACATGATTAACTGCACACTTTTTTTCTTCTTTTTTTTTAGAAATCTTCATTTATAAATTTCAACATTTACAAACAGTTGAAAATAATAATCAAAGTAAGGACAAAAACAGTACAAAACAGTATAAAAAACATACAAAACAGCGCCAGGGTGTTGTAAATTCAAAATAACTCAAATAGAATGCAAATATATATATATATATATATATATATATATATATATATATATATATATATATATATATATATATATATATATAAAATAAACAAAGTGCAAAGCCATAGGCTCACTCAATCTTAGTAAAAAACTTAAATTTGGAACACAGCATCATCGTTTTCACAGCTTTTTTGGTTGTTAGAGGTAGAGTGTTTTAATGTAGAGTTCTAAATCTTTTTTAAAGGCACAAAAAACAGGTCGGGTATTAAGAAACTTACATTTATGAATATAAAACCTAGCCAATAGTGTAATGAGGTTGCAAAGGTAAAATTCATTTTCAATTTATTTTTCAAAACAGTTTAAAACCAAATATATATTATTTAATATAAATTATTGTTTTAGTTGCTTAAGAGATATTCCTGGCTTTGAATTTGTTCATTGCTATTTTTATGTTTTTGTGCATTACTTGTTGCCGTCATCATTAAACGAACAGGTTACTCATCAGTTACTCAGTACTTGAGTAGTTTTTTCCCAACATACGTTTTACTTTTACTCAAGTAAATATTTGGGTGACTACTCCTTACTTTTGCTTGAGTAATATCAATCAATGTTTATTTATATAGCCGTAAATCACAAATGTCTCAAAGGACTGTACAAACCATTACGACTACGACATCCTCGGAAGAACCCACAAAAGGGCAAGGAAAACTCACACCCAGTGGGACGCCAGTGACAATGATGACTATGAGAAACCTTGGAGAGGACCTCAAATGTGGGCAACCCCCCCCCTCTAGGGGACCGAAAGCAATGGATGTCGAGCGGGTCTAACATGATACTGTGAAAGTTCAATCCATAGTGGCTCCAACACAGCCGCGAGAGTTCAGTTCAAAGTGGATCCAAGACAGCAGCGAGAGTCCCGTCCACAGGAAACCATCCCAAGCGGAGGCGGATCAGCAGCGTAGAGATGTCCCCAACCGATACACAGGCGAGCGGTCCATCCTGGGTTCCGACGAGCGGTCCATCCTGGGTCTCGACTCTGGACAGCCAGTACTTCATCCATGGTCATCGGACCGGACCCCCTCTACAAGGGAGGGGGGGACATAGGAGAAAAAGAAAAGAAGCGGCAGATCAACTGGTCTAAAAAGGAGGTCTATGTAAAGGCTAGAGTATACAGATGAGTTTTAAGGTGAGACTTAAATGCTTCTACTGAGGTAGCATCTCGAACTGTTACCGGGAGGGCATTCCAGAGTACTGGAGCCCGAACGGAAAACACTCTATAGCCCGCAGACTTTTTTGGGGGCTTTAGGAATCACTAATACATCACTAATACATCTCTAAATGGCGGCATAGCTCGGTTGGTAGAGTGGCTGTGCCAGCAACTTTAGGGTTGCAGGTTCGATTCCCGCTTCTGCCATCCTAGTTACTGCCGTTGTGTCCTTGGGCAAGACACTTTACCCACCTGCTCCCAGTGCCACCCACACTGGTTTAAATGTAACTTAGATATTGGGTTTCACTATGTAAAGCGCTTTGAGTCACCTGAGAAAAAGCGCTATATAAATATAATTCACTTCACTAAAGTAACAGTACTCTTACTTGAGTACAATTTCTAGCTTCTCTACCCACCTCTGGTCATGGTCTGGGGTTGCATGAGTGCTGCCGGCACTGGGGAGCTGCGGTTCTTCGAGGCGACCTTCAACACGGGCTCATAAAACCACCTTGATTTTCCCCTCTACGTTCTGGCGAAGGTCTCTTGGCTTCACTGGTCTTTTATGTCGCTCCCTCTCGTCAAGTCCAGGTGTTTTGATTCCTGATTATGTGCAGGCTCGTTTCTGCGTGGGCGTGCTGTGCTCAGCACAAGTGGGGACGTGTCTGAGCATGCTGTCAACGGAGTAACGCTTTGGCGCGCTGTCAGAGGAGGCGTCCGCAGAGGAAACGCGGGTTCGACTCCGCGCCATGACAACTTGAGTACAATTTCTAGCTTCTCTACCCACCTCTGGTCATGGTCTGGGGTTGCATGAGTGCTGCCGGCACTGGGGAGCTGCGGTTCTTCGAGGCGACCTTCAGCAGGGGCTCATAAAACCGCCTTCATTTTTCCGATTTTCCCCTCTACGTTCTGGCGAAGGTCTCTTGGCTTCACTGGTCTTTTATGTCGCTCCCTCTCGTCGAGTCCAGGTGTTTTGATTCCTGATTGTGTGCAGACTCGTTTCTGCGTGGGCGTGCTGTGGTCAGCACAAGTGGGGACGTGTCTGAGCATGCTGTCAACGGAGGAACGCTTTGGCGCGCTGTCAGAGGAGGCGTCCGCAGAGGAAACGCGGGTTCGACTCCGCGCCATGACAACTTGAGTACAATTTCTAGCTTCTCTACCCACCTCTGGTCATGGTCTGGGGTTGCATGAGTGCTGCCGGCACTGGGGAGCTGCGGTTCTTCGAGGCGACCTTCAGCACGGGCTCATTAAAACCGCCTTCATTTTTCCGAATTTTCCCCTCTACGTTCTGGCGAAGGTCTCTTGGCTTCACTGCTCTTTTATGTCGCTCCCTCTCGTCAAGTCCAGGTGTTTTGAATCCTGATTGTGTGCAGGCTCGTTTCTGCGTGGGCGTGCTGTGCTCAGCACAAGTGGGGACGTGTCTGAGGATGCTGTCAACGGAGGAACGCTTTGGCGCGCTGTCAGAGGAGGCGTCCGCAGAGGAAACGCGGGTTCGACTCCGCGCCATGACAACTTGAGTACAATTTCTAGCTTCTCTACCCACCTCTGGTCATGGTCTGGGGTTGCATGAGTGCTGCCGGCACTGGGGAGCTGCGGTTCTTCGAGGCGACCTTCAGCACGGGCTCATTAAAACCGCCTTCATTTTTCCGAATTTTCCCCTCTACGTTCTGGCGAAGGTCTCTTGGCTTCACTGCTCTTTTATGTCGCTCCCTCTCGTCAAGTCCAGGTGTTTTGAATCCTGATTGTGTGCAGGCTCGTTTCTGCGTGGGCGTGCTGTGCTCAGCACAAGTGGGGACGTGTCTGAGGATGCTGTCAATGGAGGAACGCTTTGGCGGAGGAAACGCGGGTTCGACTCCGCGCCATGACTACTTGAGTACAATTTCTAGCTTCTCTACCCACCTCTGGGGTTGCACGAGTGCTGCCGGCACTGGGGAGCTGCGGTTCTTCGAGGCGACCTTCAGCACGGGCTCATAAAACCGCCTTAATTTTTCCGAATTTTCCCCTCTACGTTCTGGCGAAGATCTCTTGGCTTCACTGGTCTTTTATGTCGCTCCCTCTCGTCAAGTCCAGGTGTTTTGAATCCTGATTGTGTGCAGGCTCGTTTCTGCGTGGGCGTGCTGTGCTCAGCACAAGTGGGGACGTGTCTGAGGATGCTGTCAATGGAGGAACGCTTTGGCGGAGGAAACGCGGGTTCGACTCCGCGCCATGACTACTTGAGTACAATTTGTAGCTTCTCTACCCACCTCTGGGGTTGCATGAGTGCTGCCGGCACTGGGGAGCTGCGGTTCTTCGAGGCGACCTTCAGCACGGGCTCATAAAACCGCCTTAATTTTTCCGAATTTTCCCCTCTACGTTCTGGCGAAGATCTCTTGGCTTCACTGGTCTTTTATGTCGCTCCCTTTCGTCAAGTCCAGGTGTTTTGATTCCCGATTTTGTGCAGGTTCGTTTCTGGGTGGGCGTGCTGTGCTCAGCACAAGTGGGGACGTGTCTGAGCGTGCTGTCAATGGAGGAACGCTTTGGCGGAGGAAACGCGGGTTCGACTCCGCGCCATGAAAACTTGAGTACAATTTCTAGCTTCTCTACCCACCTCTGGTCATGGTCTGGGGTTGCATGAGTGCTGCCGGCACTGGGGAGCTGCGGTTCTTCGAGGCGACCTTCAGCACGGGCTCATAAAACCGCCTTAATTTTTCCGACTCACCCCCCCCTCTAAGCTCCTTTCACGTGAGACAGCAGGGCTCTTGGCGCTGGGATTATCCAACTGTGGACCCCCATGAGAAGACAGGAATGTGATGAGGGAGTTGGCTAAGTCACACAGGGGTTTTAGTAAAGCCTCCCTGTGTTTAAGGAATACCTTTTTCCCCTCTATCTTTTTTCCTGCCGCATTTCTTTCCCCTAAATAGACAAGCGGGCTGCATGCACAGCGTTTACTCAAACAGACTCGTGCACACCGCCGCATACTTAGTGGCTATATGGCTGCAGAGACTGGAACAACATCTCATTTCTCCGTCGCGAGACATTACCGCTACCTTATAAGGCAGAGAGAGGTGAGCCGCGCTTTCCATGATGCATCGGCCTAAACAAAACTCCCCCTATATACACGTTACGGCTCCGCGGGAATAAATCAAAGGTCCAACAGTTCCAGTGATGCGAGTGTGGGCGGCACTTATGCAAGAAGTAACCTCATGCAGAAAGCAGCAAAAATATGAAACGTCTAGACGGGAGCAGCAAGCCTCTATTTTAATGTTCGGTGCGGTCATGACTTCCAAGGACGTGAAGAGTGTAAACAAGTTCTGAACCTGGGTTCGATCGAACCTTAAGGGTTCGGTGAGTCGGCCTCAGGGGTTCGGCGGAGGTCAAAACACACCCGACTCATCGTGGAAATAAAAACTTCTCCCTTTCGGCGTATTACGGGTACGGCAACAGCCGAAGTCAGACAGATTTGCAGGCGTGTCATTTGTTGTGAGTTTATGCACTGTGTTGGCAGAGTGAAGTGAATTATATTTATATAGCGTTTTTTCTCTTTACACAGTGAAACCCAGTATCTAATTTTTACATTTAAACCAGTGTGGGTGCCACTGGGAGCAGGTGTGTATAGTGTCTTGCCCAAGGACACAACGGCAGTGACTAGGATGGCAGAAGCGGGGATGGAACCTGCAACCCTCAAGTTGCTGGCACGGCCGCTCGACCAACCGAGCTATACCGCCCCGACAAGAATGACGAAACACATTTTAGGAGAACATACGCACCGTAACACAATATAAACACAACAGAACAAGTACCCAGAACCCTTTGTAGCACTGAGTCTTCTGTTAGTGCTGAAATCTGAGGTCTCAAGGTTGGCAAGTATGCATCAGCTCGGTGGGTAGAGTAGCCAGAGATTGTACTCAAGTAAGAGTACTGTTACTTTAGAGATTTCTTACTCAAGTAAAAGTAAGGAGTAGTCATCCAAGTATTTACTTGAGTAAAAGTAAAAAGCATGTTGTGAAAAAACGACTCTAGTACTGAGTAACTGATGAGTAACCTGTTTGTTTAATGATTACGGCACAAGTAATGCACAAAAACATAAAAATTGCAATGAGCAAATTCAAAGCCAGGAATATCTCTTAAGCAACTAAAACAATAATATATGTTAAATAATAATACATTAAAATAAAAAAATGAAGGCAAATTGAGCCACAATAACTTAACAGCACCATAGGCTCAGTAGGCATTCATCGATTGATTGATTGATCGATTGAAACTTTTATTAGTAGATTGCACAGTACAGTACATATTCCGTACAATTGACCACTAAATGGTAACACCCCAATAAGTTTTTCAATGTTAATCAATTAATAAATGACCAAGTCGAGGTGATCTACCTCATATATACATACACACACATATCATATATATATATATATATATATATATACAGTATATAATTTCTAGTTATTTATTTTGCCGTTTTTGTTGACATGTTGAAGGTGTTTTAATGAATATACATGCATGTTTAACATATAGATTCCTATCTTTCATGAAGACAAGAATATAAGTTGGTGTATTACCTGATTCTGATGACTTGCATTGATTGGAATCAGACAGTATTGCTGATAATGTCCACGTTTTCAAATGGAGGAGAAAAAAAAGTTCCTCTTTTCTGTCTAATACCACATGAAAGTCGTTGGTTTTTGGCATCTTATTTGTCCAGCTTCCATATTCGTTTTTATACACTTTACAAGAAATACATTGGCGGCAAACTCCGTAGCTTGCTAGCTTGTTGGCGCTGGCTTTCGGAGACTCTTATTTTGTTAGCGCAGGCGCGATGGCGCGGCAGTTTTATTGTGAAGACAGGAACTGTGCGATCAGTCTTTAGGCTTTTTACGGGAAGTACGGTTGAAATAAAAAGTGTCTTTTTTCCTTTACACTTTGAAACTTGTATTAGTAGATTGCACAGTACAGTACATATTCCGTACAATTGACCACTAAATGGTAACACCCCAATAAGTTTTTCAACTTTTTTAGGTCGGATTCGACGTGTGACGGTCACGTGACCGCCTGGTTTTGTTTTATTGGTCCAACGTCACCATTGACTGCATGTGATTGGTGAAACGCAGGCATGCGTAGATTCTACTTTGAATGCGTGTCTGACAAAATCAAAACAAACAAAGCGTGCATTAACAGATCGATAAAAAAAAGTAGCGAGTAGCGAGCTGAATGTAGATAAATGGAGCGGAGTAAAAGTAGCGTTCCTTCTCTATAAACATACTCAAGTAAAAGTATGTTGCATTAAAACTACTCTCAGAAGTCCAATTTATCCCAAAAGTTACTCAAATAGATGTAACGGAGTAAATGTAGTGCGTTACTACCCACCTCTGGAGTTGGTTTTGTTCTTTGAACAAGGTGATGTTCATGCACGGTTCATTTCGTGCACCAGTAAAAAAAAAAAACATGGTAACACTTAAGTATGGGGAACATATTCACCATTATTTAGTTGCTTATTAACATGCAAATTAGTAACATATTGGCTCTTAACTAGTCATTATAAAGGCCTACTTAAACCCACTACTACCGACCACACAGTCTGATAGTTTATATATCAATGATGAAATATTAACATTGCAACACATGCCAATACAGCCTTTTTAGTTTACTAAATTGCAATTTTAAATTTCGCGCGGAAGTATCATGCTAAAACATTGCGGTATGATGACACGTCACTTATTGTAGAGGACATTTTGTTCCAGCACCGTTCACAGCTATAAGTCCTCTCTTATCATCGCATAATTCCACAGTGTTATGGACATCTGTGTTGCTGAATCTTTTGCAATTTGTTCAACTAATAATGGAGACGTCAAAGAAGAAAGCTGTAGGTGGGAAGCGGTGTATTGCGGCCGCTTTTAGCAACACAAACACAGCCGGTGTTTCATTGTTTACATTCCCGAAAGATGACGGTGAAGCTTTACTATGGAACAGAGCGGTCAAGCGAACACGGTTGGATTGGACCACGCACACAAAGTGCAGTGTATTATGCAGCGATCATTTCGAAAGATCGTGTTTCGAAGAGGGTCCCTTGCGAAGGGCAGAGATGGGCATCGCCACCACCCGTCGACTGGTGCTGAAGAAAGGTGCGGGGCCGACTTTCAGGTTGTACACTAGTAAATCAATAAGTAGATAAGGGATTTTCCAGAATTATCCTGGTAAATGTGTCTAATAACATCTGAATCTCTAGTCTTTTTTTTTTTCTAGTCCTTCACTCTCACTTTCCTCATCCCCGAATCTTTCATCCTCGCTCAAATTAATGGGGAAATCGTCGCTTCCTCGGTCCGAATCGCTCTCGCTGCTGGTGGCCATGATTGTAAACAATGTTCAGATGTGAGGAGCTCCACAACCCGTGACGTCATGCGCACATCGTCTGCTACTTCCGGTACAGGCAAGGCTTTTTTATTAGCGAGCAAAAGTTGCAAACTTTATCGTCGATGTTCTCTACTAAATCCTTTCAGCAAAAATATGGCAATATCGCAAAATGATCAAGTATGACACATAGAATGGACCTGCTATCCCCGTTTAAATAAGAAAATCTCATTTCAGTAGGCCTTTAAGTACCGTATTTCCTTCAATTGCCGCCGGGGCGCTAATGGATTTAAAACCTCTTCTCACTCCTGCGCTTACCAAAGGCATGCGGTAAAAGTAAGCAGGCGCTAATTATTTTAAAAAATCATCTCACTCCGGCACTTACCAAAGGTATGCAGTGAAAATTTGAGTGTGATGTAAGTTTGGACCTTAAATCCTACTGAATAGCTCTTAATCTTCTTCCCTTTATGGGATTTCAAATTACCGGTATTCAAATCAGCCTCCTCCTTTTTGAAAATGATGACAGGGGAAGTGTCACTCGTGACGTCACGAGTTAGACCAGGCGGTAATACTAAGCATGCGCTAATTATTTTGGGAAGCGAGTTTGACCCGATTGTGCAAGTTCTCCCACTTAAAATGATGACAGAGGTCTGTAATTTTCATCATAGGTACACTTCAACTGTGAGAGACAGAATGTGAACAAAAAAAAATCCAGGAATTCACATTGTAGGAATTTTAAATAATTTATTTGTAAATTATGGTGGAAAATAAGTATTTGGTCAACCATTCAAAGCTCTCACTGATGGAAGGAGGTTTTGGCTCAAAATCTAACGATACATGGCCCCATTCATTCTTTCCTTAACACGGATCAATCGACCTGTCACTTAGCAGAAAAACAGCCCCAAAGCATGATGTTTCCACCCCCATGCTTCACAGTAGGTATGGTGTTCTTGGGATGCAACTCAGTATTCTTCTTCCTCCAAACACGATGAGTTGAGTTTATACCAAAATGGATACGGACCAGTTGATCTGCCGTTTCTTTTCTTTTTCGTCTATGTCCCACTCTCCTTTGTGGAGGGAGTCCGGTCCGATCCGGTGGCCATGTACTGCTCGCCTGTGTATCGGCTGGGGACATCTCTGCGCTGCTGATCCGCCTCCGCTTGGGATGGTTTCCTGCTGGCTCCGCTGTGAACGGGACTCTCGCTGCTGTGTTGGATCCGCTTTGGACTGGACTCTCGCGACTGTGTTGGATCCATTATGGATTGAACTTTCACAGGATCATGTTAGACCCGCTCGACATCCATTGCTTTTCTCCTCTCCAAGGTTCTCATAGTCATCATTGTCACCGACGTCCCACTGGGTGTGAGTTTTCCTTGCCCTTATGTGGGCCTACCGAGGATGTCGTAGTGGTTTGTGCAGCCCTTTGAGACACTAGTGATTTAGGGCTATATAAGTAAACATTGATTGATTGATTGATTGATACATGGATGATACAGCAGAGGATTGGGAGAATGTCATGTGGTCATCCATCCATCCATTTTCTACCGCTTATTCCCTTTCGGGGTCGCGGGGGGCGCTGGCGCCTATCTCAGCTACAATTGGGCGGAAGGCGGGGTACACCCTGGACAAGTCGCCACCTCATCGCAGGGCCAACACAGATAGACAGACAACATTCACACTCATGAAACCAAAATAGAACTTTTTAGTATAAATGCTAAAAAAAATATACCGTGTTAAAAATGTTTGAAATATAAAGTCCCACCCTTCAGGGGAGGAGGGGGGTCCTGCACCTATGGCATAAAGAGGAGGCGAGGGAGTGAAGAGATTAAGATGAAAAGAAAAGACAGAGAAAGGGATTGATAAGGAAGGAAGAGCCTGTGAAGTCATTAAGGGCTTATGCCGCAGAAGGATAAGGTCTCGCACAACCTCGGGTTAGACAGGGTTAACTAATCCGCAGTTCCTCCCCCGGGAGTCGGACAATCCACCCCCCATTCTGCTCCTATGGAATAAAGCTAACAAGATTCCAGGTGATTTCTCTCCAATTCACTCTCTGCTCCAATACATCCTGACTGACGGACGCCAATGGCGGCCTCGGGCTGGTGCCTTCCCATTGGTTCCTTTCTAAAGGCTGCAATCACACTTCAGAAGATCAATTGAAGGGCCGGGAAGAAGGGCGCAGGTGTTTTCAGGCTGTGGATCCTTTTTTTTTTCATCCCCTTTAAGATATCTCCATTGACTTCGGGGAAAGAGCCTGGATATAGCTGGACTCGTCACCTGTCAATCAAACCCCTTCCTACCCCTAAAACACCCAACTCTACATGCCCCTAAAGCTGACCAACACGCCGGATTGTAGTCAGCTGGAGGCGTGTCTTAATGAAATTAAACAATGGATGTCCGCTAACTTTTTGCAACTCAACGCCAAAAAAACGGAAATGCTGATTATCGGTCCTGCTAGACACCGACCTCTATTTAATAATACAACTCTAACATTTGACAACCAAACAATTAAACAAGGTGACTCGGTAAAGAATCTGGGTATTATCTTTGACCCAACTCTCTCCTTTGAGGCACACATTAAAAGCGTTACTAAAACGGCCTTCTTTCATCTCCGTAATATCGCTAAAATTCGCTCCATTTTGTCCACCAAAGACGCTGAGATCATTATCCATGCCTTTGTTACGTCTTGTCTCGATTACTGTAACGTATTATTTTCGGGTCTCCCCATGTCTAGCATTAAAAGATTACAGTTGGTACAAAATGCGGCTGCTAGACTTTTGACAAGAACAAGAAAGTTTGATCACATTACGCCTGTACTGGCTCACCTGCACTGGCTTCCTGTGCACTTAAGATGTGACTTTAAGGTTTTACTACTTACGTATAAAATACTACATGGTCTAGCTCCATCCTATCTTGCCGATTGTATTGTACCATATGTCCCGGCAAGAAATCTGCCTTCAAAGGACTCCGGCTTATTAGTGATTCCAAAAGCCCAAAAAAAGTCTGCGGGCTATAGAGCGTTTTCATTTCGGGCTCCAGTACTCTGGAATGCCCTCCCGGTAACAGTTCGAGATGCTACCTCAGTAGAAGCATTTAAGTCTCACCTTAAAACTCATTTGTATAAATAGACTCCCTTTTTAGACCAGTTGATCTGCCGTTTCTTTTATTTTTCTCCTATGTCCCACTCTCCCTTGTGGAGGGGGTCCGGTCCGATCCGGTGGCCATGTACTGCTTGCCTGTGTATCGGCTGGGGACATCTCTGCGCTGCTGATCCGCCTCCGCTTGGGATGGTTTCCGCTATGAACGGGACTCTCGCTGCTGTATTGGATCCGCTTTGGACTGGACTCTCGCGACTGTGTTGGATCCACTATGGATTGAACTTTCACAGTATCATGTTAGACCCGCTCGACATCCATTGCTTTCCTCCTCTCCAAGGTTCTCATAGTCATCATTGTCATCGACGTCCCACTGGGTGTGAGTTTTCCTTGCCCTTATGTGGGCCTACCGAGGATGTCGTGTTGGTTTGTGCAGCCCTTTGAGACACTAGTGATTTAGGGCTATATAAGTAAACATTGATTGATTGATTGAAAACAATAGTCTCACAGTTCATACTTTGCCTTCCTAGTGCCGTAAATTGGCCGCTAAACGCGTAGCCAACGACGAAAAAAATAACAAAAACACTAGATGTACTCCAGACCATCCATCCATCCAACCATCCATCTTCTTCCGCTTGTCCGAGGTCAGGTCGCGGAAGTCTGGACTTCCCTCTTCCCATCCACTTGGTCCAGCTCTTCCCGGGGGATCCCGAGGCGTTCCTAGGCCAGCCGGGAGACATAGTCTTCCCAACGTGTCCTGGGTCTTCCCCGTGGCCTCCTACCGGTTGGACGTGCCCTAAACACCTCCCTAGGGAGGCGTTCGGGTGGCATCCTGACCAGATGGCCGAACCACCTCATCTGGCTCCTCTCGATATGGAGGAGCAGCGGTTTTACTTTGAGTCCCTCCCGGATGGCAGAGCTTCTCACCCTATCTCTAAGGGAAAAGTAAGCGTCGTAACAGAAATAAGTCCTAATTGTGACAGTATTTGTGACTTATTAGTGGTAATTGGGGCTTCACGGTGGCAGAGGGGTTAGTGCGTCTGCCTCACAATACGAAGGTCCTGCAGTCTTAGGTTCAATTCCAGGCTCGGGATCTTTCTGTGTGGAGTTTGCATGTTCTCCCCGTGAATGCGTGGGTTCCCTCCGGGTACTCCGGCTTCCTCCCACTTCCAAAGACATGCACCTGGGGATAGGTTGATTGGCAACACTAAATTGGCCCTAGTGTGTGAATGTTGTCTGTCTATCTGTGTTGGCCCTGCGATGAGGTGGCGACTTGTCTAGGGTGTACCCCGCCTTCCGCCCGAGTGCAGCTGAGATAGGCGCCAGCGCCCCCCGCGACCTCAAAAGGGAATAAGCGGTAGAAAATAGATGGATGGATAGTGGTAATTGGTTCTGGGCCTAACCAATGTAAAATAATAGCCGCAAAAAAAACAATCCATCCATTTTCTACCGCTTGTCCCTTTTTTGGGTTTGCAAGGGGTGCTGGAGCCTACCGTATTTCCTTGAATTGCCGCCGGGGCGCTAATTAATTTAAAATTTCTTCTCACCAAAGGCATGCAGTAAATTTAGGCCTGCGCTTATAAATTTGAGTGTGATGTAAGGATACCATCATGAAAAGCACATTTAATAAAAAAAAATGTTATTATGGTCTTACCTTTACTTATAAATGAAGTCCATGCGCAGCTCCTTCTGATCAAAAGCATCGATAACTTGTTTATAGAAGTCTTCCTTATCTTTCTTCAGTTTTAAAAGTCTCGATGGAGATCTTCCTTTACTACCTCCTGCTTCGATTGAAAGTCCAGTTTAGAAAACTGTTTGATTTTAGATATGTAATCCTCCATGTTAAATGTGAAAGCGAGAGGAAAAAAATAAACACACGCTGCTCACTCTTGCTGCTTGTTGTCACTTCTTCTGCAGCCGAGTAGTCTCAAGAAGGATCACTAGCGCCCTCTACCACCAGGAGGCGGGAGTCATTTAATGACTCATATTTGACACACGCAGCTATGGTATATTATTAAAACATAGCTGCTTGCTGTTCTTTTTAGCATATTCAATAGCTTGGACCTTAAATCCTACTGAATAGCTCTTAATCTTCTTCCTTTTATGCGATTTCAAATCATTGAAATCAGCGTCTTTCATTTTGAAAATGATGACAGGTGACGTGACGAGTTTGACCCGGTGGAAATTCTAGACAAGCGCTAATAAAAAAAATATATTTTGCAAAATCAGTTTGACCCGGCAGTAATTTTACGCAGGCGCATACTATATACCCGGCGGCAATTCAAGGAAATACGGTATCTCAGCTGGATCAGGGCGGAAGGCGGGGTACACCCTGGACAAGTCGCTACCTCATCGCAGGGCCAACACAGATAGACAGACAAAGTTCACACTCACATTCACACACTAGGGAACATTTGGTGTTGCCAATCATTTTCTATAATAATGCAACAATTAAAAATACTTTTAATATTATTACTTAAAGACCTACTGAAATGAGATTTTCTTATTTAAACGGGGATAGCAGGTCCATTCTATGTGTCATACTTCATCATTTCGTGATATTGCCATATTTTTGCTGAAAGGATTTAGTAGAGAACATCGACAATAAAGTTCACAACTTTTGGTGGCTAATAAAAAAGCCTTGCCTGTACCGGAAGTAGCAGACAATGTGCGCGTGACGTCACGGGTTGTGGAGCTCCTCACATCTGAACATTGTTTACAATCATGGCCACCAGCAGCCAGAGTGATTCGGACCGAGAGAGCGACGATTTCCCCATTAATTTGAGCGAGGATGAAAGATTTGTGGATGAGGAAAGTGAGAGTGAAGGACTAGGACAAAAAAAATAAACTAGACGGCGGAGCGATTCAGATGTTATTAAAAAAATGTAAGGATAATTCTGGAAAATCCCTTATCTGCTTATTGTGTTACTTGTGTTTTAGCGTTTTAGTGAAAGTCGGAGGGGTGTGGTGACCGCCAGTGTCTCCAAGGGAAGCCACATTTCTCGAAGAGGCGAAGCGAAGGCAGCCGTTGGGGCCGGGCTGAGATTTTTTTTTGTTTTCCTCCTCCACGGTGGAAGCATCCCGCGTTCGGGGGCGGCCGGTCAGAGGAGGCAAGGGAGTCCGCAGCGGCCTTTTTGACAGGTGCACGAGGAAGGACGCAAGCTCTCCGCTCATGTCTACGGTAAGAGCCGACTTATTACCACCATTTTCTCACCGAAACCTGCCGGTTGACATGTGGTTGGGAACCATGTTCGCGTGACCGCTCTGTTCCATAGTAAAGCTTCACTGTCATCTTTCGGGAATGTAAACAATGAAACACCGGCTGTGTTTGTGTTGCTAAAGGCGGCCGCAATACACTGCTTCCCACCTACATCTTTCTTCAATGACGTCTCCATTATTAATTGTACAAATTGCAAAAGATTCAGCAACACAGATGTCCATAATACTGTGGAATTATGCGATGAAAAGAGACGACTTATAGCTGTATTTGTTGTTGAACCCCAAGATGCAGAGGCAGGCATGGAGTGAGAAAACGTGATTTAATAAAGACACTAAGACAAAATCAAACAAAATGGTACTAACACAAAGGGCACACGAGGCGGATAACAAACTAAGGGTCTTTAGCATAGAAGCTTGCAAGAAACAAAAAATGGCCTAGCGGGGAAGCTAGTGGGTTGCAAACCGGAAAACAGAAGTCGTTATTTGTAGAGTGAAAACAAAACAGAAGCAGGGAAAAAAAGACAGTAAGTTGCAAACAAAGAAATGTAGCTCACGGCTACGCTGCAATAAAACGACACGATAGCAACGACAGGAGCGACTTGTGGCAACGACAACGATCCAGCACTGACTGGAAGACAAAGTGGGTACAAACAGGAGCGGGCTGATTAACTACAGGTGTGGCCAGGTGCCAATCAGCCGCAGATGAGGTGACAACAACACACAGGAAGCTGAACCAAAATAAGAACGCTTGACAGGAACTAAACACAAGAGATACTAAACACAGAGGAAACAAAGACAAATGCAGAGGAAAAAAAACAACATAGACAAACTGTCAGGGGAAAGCCCGACAGCCGCAATACACCGCGTCCCACCTACATCTTTCTTCTTTGACGTCTCCATTATTCATTGAACAAATTGCAAAAGATTCAGCAACACCGTCATCTTTCGGGAATGTAAACAATGAAACACCGGCTGTGCCGCAATATCAATCAATGTTTATTTATATAGCCCCAAATCACAAATTTCTCAAAGGACTGTACAAATCATTACGACTACGACATCCTCGGAAGAACCCACAAAAGGGCAAGGAAAACTCGCACCCAGTGGGCAGGGAGAATTCACATCCAGTGGGACGCCAGTGACAATGCTGACTATGAGAAACCTTGGAGAGGAGCTCAGATATGGGCAACACCCCCCCTCTAGGGGACCGAAAGCAATGGATGTCGAGCGGGTCTAACATGATACTGTGAAAGTTCAATCCATAGTGGCTCCAACACAGCCGCGAGAGTTCAGTTCAAAGCGGATCCAAGACAGCAGCGAGAGTCCCGTCCACAGGAAACCATCTCAAGCGGAGGCGGATCAGCAGCGTAGAGATGTCCCCAATCGATACACAGGCGAGCGGTCCATCCTGGGTCTCGACTCTGGACAGCCAGTACTTCATCCATGGTCATCGGACCGGACCCCCTCCACAAGGGAGGGGGGGGACATAGGAGAAAAAAGAAAAGAAGCGGCAGATCAACTGGTCTAAAAAGGAGGTCTATTTAAAGGCTAGAGTATACAGATGAGTTTAAAGGTGAGACTTAAATGCTTCGACTGAGGCAGCATCTCGAGTACTGCTTCCTACCTACGGCTTTCTTCCTTGACGTCTCCATTATTCATTGAACAAATTGCAAAAGATTCAGCAACACAGTTGTCCAGAATACCGTGGAATTATGCGATTAAAGCAGACGACTTATAGCTGGGATCGGGGCTGGAACTAAATGTCCGCTACAATACGTTTTCAACTGAATACTTCGCGCCAAATTTAAAATTGCAATTTAGTAAACTAAAAAGGCCGTATTGGCATGTGTTGCAATGTTAATATTTCATCATTGATGTATAAACTATCAGACTGCGTGGTGGGTAGTAGTGGCTTTCAGTAGGCCTTTAAATACCTGCTTGACTTATGATTTCAAAGCAAGCAAAAGCAAAAAACCTTGGTACCGTTTTATTTTTTCCATTTACATCAGAATAAAAAATAACTAAATAGAATTCTCACAGCTCATACTTTGCCATCTTAATGCCGTCAATTGGCCGCCAGACGTGTAGTCAGCGAGCAAAAAAATAAATAAAATAAAGGCAAAGGGAGTGTCCCGGCGCCTGTTGATGCTCTTGCTAAACAGCTGACCACACATAAACGCCAGCCAGCGTCCAGCCCGCCAGTCATAAATTAACAGAAGCATGTTTTGACGCATTATTAGCGAAGACTTGAGTGTTCTTCGTGGAGAAACCACCGCGCAAATAGCATTATAGGGCCGGCCTGTAATTGCCCAGGAAATGCAAGATGACAGATGGCTGCCTCTCTCGCTCTGCCATCCCATAAATTGAATTGCCCTATAAATGTTTTTATTGGTACTAAACAGCCATGTAGAGCTACAGAGGAAGCATTATCTCCAGCAGATGAAACAAATACAGATGCAGTGTATCCTCCTGAGAACAAGCAATTTTGGGTCGATTTCCCAGGTGTCAATTATTCCATGTGGCTCGCAACATTATTTATTTAAAAAAAAAAGATGTAAACAATCAAGCACTTTCTGGCAAAATGTGTTTGTTATTTCTATTTTTGAAAGAAAAAAATGTACTACATTTCATTGCCTATGCTTATGTCAAAATAAATGAGTCTGAAGCCTTCAGCTGCAAAAATGGCCCAAAATTTTTTGGGGCGATTTCTGTTAGCATGCTAACAGATAGCTTGTGTAGATTGGCTGTAAAATTGGCTAAAAAAGTTAGCATGCGAGAGTGCTAACGTTAACATGCTAATAGTTAGCATGTGTCAAGAACCACAATAAATGAGTCTGAGGCTTTAGGCTGCAAAAATGGCTAAGAAAATTTTCGGGCGATTTCTGTTAGCATGCTAACGGATAGCTTGTGTAGATTGGCTGTAAAATTGGCTAAAAAAGTTAGCATGCGAGAATGCTAACGTTAACATGCTAACAGTTAGCATGTGTCAAGAACCACAATATATGAGTCTGAGGCATGAGGCTGAAAAAATGGCTAAAAAAGTCAGAATGCTGGAATGCTAATGTTAACGTGCTAACAGTAAAAAATGTGTCAATAATCAAAATAAATGAGTCTGAGGCCTCCGGCTGCAAAAATGGCTAGAAAAAAATGTTAGGAGATTTCTGTTAGCATGCTAAAGTACCAAGTATTATGACTTAGGTGTTCGCTTACAAAATTGGCAAAAAAAAAGTTAGCATGCTAATGTTAATACCTTATAATGCCATTGTTTTGATGCTAACAGTTAGCATGTTTAAGTATCAGGTTATATGACTGAGTAGTTTGGCTGTAAAAGAGGCTTAAAAAGTTTGCATGCTAACAGATAGCTTGTGTAAAGTACCAAGTTATATGACTCTTAGGTGTTCGCCTGAAAAATTGGCAAAAAAAAGTTAGCATTTTAATGAGAATGCGAACATTAAAATGCTAACAGTTAGCATGTGTCAAGAACCACAATATATGAGTCTGAGCCATTCGGCTGCAAAAATGGCTAAAAAAGTCAGAATGCTGGAATGCTAATGTTAACGTGCTAACAGTAAGCATGTGTCAATAATTTAAAAAAAATGAGTCTGAGGCCTCCGGCTGCAAAAATGTCTAAAACAAAAAGTTAGGAGATTTCTGTTAAGATGCTAAAGTACCAAGTTATATGACTCTTAGGTGTTCGCCTGCAAAATTGGCAAAAAAAAGTTAGCATGCTAATGTTAATACCTTATAATGCCATTGTTTTGATGCTAACAGTTAGCATGTTTAAGTATCAGGTTATATGACTCTGAGTTGTTTGGCTGTAAAATTGGTTAAAAAAGTTACTATGCTAAAATTCCTAACGTTAAGATGCTAATAGTTAGCATGTGTCAAGAACCACAATGTATGAGTCTGAAGCATTCGGCTGCAAAAATGGCTAAAAAAGTCAGAATGCTGGAATGCTAATGTTAACGTGCTAACAGTAAGCATGTGTCAATAATTTAAAAAAAATGAGTCTGAGGCCTCCGGCTGCAAAAATGGCTAAAACAAAAAGTTAGGAGATTTCTGTTAGGATGCTAAAGTACCAAGTTATATGACTCTTAGGTGTTCGCCTGCAAAATTGGCAAAAAAAAGTTAGCATGCTAATGTTAATACCTTACAATGCCATTGTTTTGATGCTAACAGTTAGCATGTTTTAAGTACCAGGGTATATGACTCTTGAGTTTTTTGGCTGTAAAATTGGCTAAAAAAGTTAGCATGCTAGAATGCTAATGTTAACTTGCTAACAGTTAGCATGTGTCAAGAACCACAATGTATGAGTCTGAAGCATTCGGCTGCAAAAATGGCTAAAAAAGTCAGAATGCTGGAATGCTAATGATAACGTGCTAACAGTAAGCATGTGTCAATAATTAAAATCAATGAGTCTAAGGCCTCCGGCTGCAAAAATGGCAAAAAAAAAAATATTTAGGAGATTTCTGTTAGCATGCTAACAGATAGCTTGTGTAAAGTACCAAGTTATATGACTCTTAGGTGTTCGCCTGCAAAATTGGCAAAAAAAAGTTAGCATGCTAATGTTAATACTTTTCAATGCCATTGTTTTGATGCTAACAGTTAGCATGTTTTAAGTACCAGGTTATATGACCCTGAGTAGTTTGGCTGTAAAATTGGCTAAAAAAGTTTGCATGTTAGAATGCTAACGTTAAAATGCTAACAGTTAGCATGTATCAAGAACCACAATACATGAGTCTGAGCCATTAGGCTGCAAAAATGGCTAAAAAAGTCAGAATGCTGGAATGCTAATGTTAACGTGCTAACAGTAAGCATGTGTCAATAATCAAAATAAATGAGTCTGAGGCCTTCTGGTGCAAAAATGGCTAGAAAAAAAGTTAGGAGATTTCTGTTAGCATGCTAACAGATAGCTTGTGTTAACTACCAAGTTATATGACTCTGAGGTGTTCGCCTGCAAAATTGGCAAAAAAAAGTTAGCATGCTAATGTTAATACCTTACAATGCCATTGTTTTGATGCTAACAGTTAGCATGTTTTAAGTACCAGGTTATATGACTCTGAGTTGTTTGGCTGTAAAATTGGCTAAAAAAGTTAGCATGCTAGAATGCTAACGTTAACATGCTAACAGTTAGCATGTGTCAAGAACCACAATATATGAGTCTGAGGCATTAGGCTGCAAAAATGGCTAAAAAAGTCAGAATGCTGGGATGCTAATGTTAACGTGCTAACAGTAAGCATGTGTCAAAAATCAAAATAAATGAGTCTGAGGCTTTCGGACGAAAAAATGGCTAAAAAAAAATGTTAGGAGATTTCTGTTAGCATGCTAACAGATAGCTTGTGTAAAGTACCAATTTATATGACTCTTAGGTGTTCGCCTGCAAAATTGGCCCCAAAAAAAGTTAGCATGCTAATGTTATTACAATACAATGCCATTGTTTTGATGTTAACAGTTAGCATGTTTAAGTACCAGGTTATATGACTTTGAGTTGTTTGTCTGTAAAATTGGCTAAAAAAGTTTGCATGCTAGAATGCTAACATTAACATGCTTACAGTTAGCATGTGTCAAGGACCACAATACATGAGTCTGAGCCATTGAGCTGCAAAAACGGCTAAAAAAGTCAGAATGCTGGAATGCTAATGTTAACATGCTTACAGTTAGCATGTGTCAAGAACCACAATACATGAGGTTGAGGCATATGGCTGCAAAATGGCTAAAAATGTTAGCGCACAAATGATAGCTAGCTAACAGTTAGCATGTATAAAGTACCAAGTTAAACGACTCTGAATTTTGCATGCTAATGCTAATGTTTAATGCTTGCTAACAGTTAGCATGTGTCAAGTACGAGGTGATTTTCGGCTGTAAAATTGAATTGACGAAATAAAAAGTCAGCATGCTACAATGCTAACGTTAAAATTGCTAACAGTTAGCATGTGTCAAGTAGAAAGTTATAGGAGTCTGTGAGCCACGTAAATAAGACCGCCCACAAAACGGCGCATACCGAAGCGATTTATCATGTCTTGTGATCATGTTTTGTTTAGTCATTTGCACCCCTGCTGGTGACATCAGTCAAAATGAGGGTGGTCCCAAAAAGGAGGGATTTTTTTCAAATTGACTCTGTTGCAAGTCTTGTGTATTCTTTGTAACTTTTTGTGTGCTTTAGCTATTGAGGGTTTTTTTCTGGTCATGAGGGTGGTCCCAAAAAGGAGGGATTTTTTTTTCAAATTGACTCTGTTGCAAGTCTTGTGTATTCTTTGTAACTTGTTGTGTGCTTTAGCTATTGAGGGGTTTTTTCTGGTCATGAGGGTGGTCCCAAGAAGGAGGGATTTTTTTCAAATTGACTCTGTTGCAAGTCTTGTGTATTCTTTGTAACTTGTTGTGTTCTTTAGCTATTGAGGGGGTTTTTCTGGTCATGAGGGTGGTCCCAAGAAGGAGGGATTTTTTTCAAATTGACTCTGTTGCAAGTCTTGTGTATTCTTTGTAACTTGTTGTGTGCTTTAGCTATTGAGGGGGTTTTCTGGTCATGAGGGTGGTCCCAAGAAGGAGGGATTTTTTTCAAATTGACTCTGTTGCAAGTCTTGTGTATTCTTTGTAACGTGTGTGCTTTAGCTATTGAGGGGTTTTTTCTGGTCATGAGGGTGGTCCCAAAAAGGAGGGATTTTTCTTTTTCAAATTGACTCTGTTGCAAGTCTTGTGTATTCTTTGTAACTTGTTGTGTGCTTTAGCTATTGAGGGGTTTTTTCTGGTCATGAGGGTGGTCCCAAAAAGGAGGGATTTTCCTTTTTCAAATTGACTCTGTTGCAAGTCTTGTGTATTCTTTGTAACTTGTTGTGTGCTTTAGCTATTGAGGGTTTTTTCCTGGTCATGAGGGTGGTCCCAAAAAGGAGGGATTTTTTTTTTCAAATTGACTCTGTTGCAAGTCTTGTGTGTTCTTTGTAACTTGTTGTGTGCTTTAGCTATTGAGAGGGGTTTTCTGGTCTCAGTCTGGACCCCCTCCCCGGGAGTCCAGCCTTAGACTGAATATTTTTTTACTCACGCCCCCCCACCCCCCTAAAAGGAGGAGTGTTTCAAATTGACTGTGTGTCGCTTTTAAAAGTGCTCCCCCCTCTGGCCAACATATGAAATACCAAGTGTGTGTAACAAATTGAAATGCGCCCCCTTTGACCATCCATCCGTCCATTTTCTGCCGCTTATTCCCCTTTGGGGTCGCGGGGGGGGCTGGTGCCTATCTTAGCTACAATCGGGCGGAAGGCGTCGTACACCCTGGACAAGTCGCCACCTCATCGCAGGCCCCCCCTTTGACCAAAATTAATTCAAAAATTGGATCCGTTTTGGACTGGACTCTCGCGACTGTGTTGGATCCATTATGGATTGAACTTTCACAGTATCATGTTAGACCCGCTCGA
Organism: Nerophis ophidion; assembly: GCF_033978795.1. Classification (NCBI taxonomy): domain Eukaryota; kingdom Metazoa; phylum Chordata; class Actinopteri; order Syngnathiformes; family Syngnathidae; genus Nerophis; species Nerophis ophidion. Next base: position 65,753,325 of record NC_084620.1, read on the forward strand.
CATCCATTGCTTTCGTCCTCTCCAAGGTTCTCATAGTCATCATTGTCACTGACGTGGGTGTGAGTTTTCCTTGCCCTTATGTGGGCCTACCGAGGATGTCGTAGTGGTTTGTGCAGCCCTTTGAGACACTAGTGATTTAGGGCTATATAAGTAAACATTGATTGATTGATTGATTATCTTCTGTTTTGCTTAAGACTCCATTGTTTCCTGTTTTTGCACTTCCTTGTTTGTTTCGTTTCCATGACTACCCATTAGTTTTCACCTGTCCTCGTGTCAGGCACCTGTCTCACGTTTTGCACTCGCACACCTGTCACTAATCGTGTCTATTATTTAAAGCGAAAGTTGCCAGGCGACTTTTCCTCCACTCTCCTTCATGCCATGTTTACGATTCACGCTGCGTGTTTCATAGTTCCATGCCAAGTAAGTTTTTGTTTATTGTTCATAGTTTCTGCCTTTGTGCAACCGACTCAGTGGCCTAGTGGTTAGAGTGTCCGCCCTGAGATCGGGAGGTTGCGAGTTCAAACCCCGGCCGAGTCATACCAAAGACTATAAAAACGGGACTCATTCCTTTCCTGCTTGGCACTCAGCATCAAGGGTTGGAATTGGGGGTTAAATCACCAAAAATGATTCCCAGGCGCGGCATCGCTGCTGCTCACTGCTCCCCTCACCTCCCAGGGGGTGATCAAGGGTGATGGTGTCAAATGCAGAGAATAATTTCGCCACACCAAGAGTGTGTGTGACAATCATTAGTATTGGTATTTTAAGTTTTGTTTCATTAGTCAAGTTTGTTCTCCGCCATTGTGCGCGCCTTTTTTTGTAGTTATTGTGTTACGGCCACTCTGTCGTTCCAACGTTTCCAAAAAAAAATACAAATAAAGATTGCCGAGTAGCCTTGAGGAGGTTTTATGACGCACTAAATTCCTAATAAGCACTCGCGGAGATACTTCCAGTTTCAAAATGTTAATTTATTTTCACAAACAAAAAATATTCACCGTGGTTGACTTTTTATATAACACAAATAAACTTATTTAGTGGTAAACAAACAATATCACTCCTCACTCCTTCGATATGACAGACAGACAAAGGCAGCCCCCAGCTGTGCTGTCCTCCTAATTATAGGAGAAGGAAGTTGCCCACCAGGAGGAGCGTGAGCAGCTGAAAACAATCTCAAACATCCAATAAATAATCAACAACTTCATTGGCATTATTGAATTAGATTGTCAAAATAATTGATGAATAAATTATATAAAAAGGCTCCAACATATTGCGTTAAAATAAAATATGTCATTACCTTCGCGCCTTGCTCGCTCCAACTTTCTTTTGCATTCCGGAAAAACAAACCCCAAAGTCCACGCTTTGACACGATTGTCAGAAAGCGGTTTTCGTCCTGGTCGTGGAACTGTGGACCAGCTCTATACTCTCGGCAGGGTTCTTGAGGGTGCATGGGAGTTTGCCCAACCAGTCTACATGTGCTTTGTGGACTTGGAGAAGGCATTCGACCGTGTCCCTCGGGAAGTCCTGTGGGGAGTGCTCAGAGAGTATGGGGTATCGGACTGTCTTATTGTGGCGGTCCGCTCCCTGTATGATCAGTGTCAGAGCTTGGTCCGCATTGCCGGCAGTAAGTCGAACACATTTCCAGTGAGGGTTGGACTCCGCCAAGGCTGTCCTTTGTCACCGATTCTGTTCATAATTTTTATGGACAGAATTTCTAGGCGCAGTCAAGGCATTGGTTGAGGGGTTCCGGTTTGGTGACAGCAGAATTAGGTCTCTGCTTTTTGCAGATGATGTGGTCCTGATGGCTTCATCTGGCCAGGATCTTCAGCTCTCACTGGATCGGTTCGCAGCCGAGTGTGAAGCGACCGGAATGAGAATCAGCACTTCCACCCGGAAAAGGGTGGAGTGCCATCTCCGGGTTGGGGAGGAGACCCTGCCCCAAGTGGAGGAGTTCAAGTACCTAGGAGTCTTGTTCACGAGTGGGGGAAGAGTGGATGGTGAGATCGACAGGCAGATCGGTGCGGCGTCTTCAGTAATGCGGACGTTGTACCGATCCGTTGTGGTGAAGAAGGAGCTTAGCCGGAAGGCAAAGCTCTCAATTTACCGGTCGATCTACGTTCCCATCCTCACCTATGGTCATGAGCTTTGGGTCATGACCGAAAGGATAAGATCACGGGTACAAGCGGCCGAAATGAGTTTCCTCCACTGTGTGGCGGGGCTCTCCCTTAGAGATAGGGTGAGAAGCTCTGCCATCCGGGAGGAACTCAAAGTAAAGCCGCTGCTCCTCCACATCGAGAGGAGCCAGATGAGGTGGTTCGGGCATCTGGTCAGGATGCCACCCGAACGCCTCCCTAGGGATGTGTTTAGGGCACGTCCAACCGGTAGGAGGCCACGGGGAAGACCCAGGACACGTTGGGAAGACTATGTCTCCCGGCTGGCCTGGGAACGCCTCGGGATCCCCCGGGAAGAGCTAGACGAAGTGGCCGGAGATAGGGAAGTCTGGGCTTCCCTGCTTAGGCTGCTGCCCCCGCGACCCGACCTCGGATAAGCGGAAGATGATGGATGGATGGATGGACGGCTTGAAGATGATCTGTAAAACATCATCTATGCAACATTTTGACCAAAAGAACCACCATTACATGTTATGTAGACCACAAGGAAGTGTTTACATTTAGAAAAAAATCATAACATGGCTTTACAATCCAGTGCGCCATATAGTCCAGAAAATACGGTATATTTATTGTTACAAGGAAATAGAGGAAATAACACTGTTCTGCAAACGAGGATATATATATGTGTATTGAATTTTTTTCTTGTCGGCAGTGCAAAATAAAGCCGACTTCTTGGCCTAGATTTGTGTGCCCTGAATACAGGAGGGGCAGGGGGGGGGGCTTTAATGGGAACATAATGATATCAGTGCAGATTCACCTGCATGAGCAGAGTCCCGCGGTTAAATGGGTCATAGGGATGAAAGGAGGACGAAGCGAGTCAACGAGAAGGAGCGCGAGATGTGAGACGCTTGAAAAGTCACTTTTAAAAGCCTACTGAAATGAGGTTTTCTTATTTAAACGGGGATAGCAGGTCCATGCTATGTGTCATACTTGATCATTTGGCGATATTGCCATATTTTTGCTGAAAGGATTTAGTAGAGAACATCCACGATAAAGTTCGCAACTTTTGGTGCTGATAAAAATAGCCTTGCCTGTACCGGAATAATCTGAACATTTTTTACAATCATGGCCACCAGCGGCGAGAGCGATTCGAACCCAGAAAGCGACAATTTCCCCATTAATTTGAGCGAGGATGAAAGATTTGTGGATGAGGGAAGTGAGAGTGAAGGACGAGGAAAAAAAGAAAGAAAGAAAGAAAGAAAGACAAATTCACTAGGATAATTCTGGAAAATCCCTTATCTGCCTGTTGTGTTACTAGTGTTTTAGTGAGATTATATGGTCGTACCTGTACAGCCTAAAGGTCGGCCCCGCACCTTTCTTCAGCACCAGTCGACGGGTGGTGGCGATTCCCATCTCTGCCCTTCGCAAGGCACCCTCTTCGAAACACTATCTTTCGAAACGATCACTGCATAATACACTGTACTTTGTGTGTGTGGTCCAATCCAACCGTGTTCGCTTGACCGCTCTGTTCCATAGTAAAGCTTCAACCGTCATCTTTCGGGAATGTAAACGATGAAACACCGGCTGTGCCGCAATACACTGCTTCCTACCTACGGCTTTCTTCTTTGATGTCTCCATTATTCATTGAACAAATTGCAAAAGATTCAGCAACATAGATGTCCTGAATACTGTGGAATTATGCGATGAAAACAGATGACTTAGAGCTGGAACGGTGCTGGAACAAAATGTCCTCTACAATGCAGGATACTTCGGTGCGAAATTTAAAATTGCAATTTAGTAAACTATATTGGCATGTGTTGCAATGTTAATATTTCATCATTGATATATAAACTATCAGACTGCGTGGTCGGTAGTAGTGGCTTTCAGTAGGCCTTTATGTTCTTGATTATATAAAAAAATATATACATATTTTTTAATTATAAATCTTCAAATCATCAGCTTTAAATGCTCAAGCATAATCTTTTATAATTATCAACCAATCTTACATGCAGACTATAAAAGAAAGGATGGTCTGTTTATTCCTATTATCAATTACAATCATGTTGTGTAATCATAATAAATAAATAAAAAATAAATAAATAAATAAAAATATATATATAACTAGAAAGTCAGTTGGAGAGTGCGGACCTCTGCCAGGTCCTATCTCTAATATATATATGTTTAAATATATAACCCCCAAAATCCAATCACTTGTTCTTCATCCCATTTCTGACATTTCCTGAAACCTTTTAAGATAACTAATGGAAGGATTAATTAAGTTGCCACGTCCATCCGTGCAATTTCGTTTTGTTCGTCTGTCGCTTCCAAACAGGCTGCAAAATGTTTTTTTTCTCCCCTTTGTGTTTGTTGTATAGCAGAATTAAATAAATGGAGTGAACCCTCTTTTCAGCCATTCACTCTCTTTGTCACTATGGGTGGAGATGTGACCGCTCGCATACACACAAAAAGAACGTAAGGTAAATTAGTCAAAATTATCGGGATTCCCCCCCGAAACTGTTCTTTCAAACAGTTCCTGAAAGTATCATTGAAATCTGCCCATAACGTTTTGAGTACTGTAGCTAACTAACAAACAAACAAACAAACAAACCCTAATGAATACATCATATTCTAGCAGATGTAATAATAAACAAATAATAGGTGCTTTATGCCAGCATTTACAGTTATTATTGGTACGTGACAAATGCAAACGCTAGCAATCTTGCATGCTAACATTAACATGCTAACATTTTATAGCTAAATTTCAGCCCTTCACCTCTGAGTCAAACAACTTGGTATGTGACACATGCTAACAGTTAGCAGGGTAATGTTAGCATGCTAGCTTCTTCTATCTCTATTTACATGCGTACGCCTCAGAATCTTATAGCTAGGCTCCGTCCATCAGCATTCCAACGATAGCGTTACAGTTCGACCCGCGCATATCGACAACTGGCGCGTTTGTGCGGCTTGCGCATTCAGCATTCACATGCAACTTCTCCTGCATCGTTTCTTTTGTCTAGTTAAGGGCGTCCCTATTTTGGCCCTTAACTTGTATCATCAAAATTAAAGCAATTCTTATATTGAGATATTATTTTTAATCAGTTTGATCACACTTTTAAATGCTGGATGAATCTCGTTTATTCACAGGTGATTACTGGCTAGCATAATTTTTAATGAACTTAAAAAACGGAGCACAATTTTTGGACACAAGTTAAATTTTACTGTCAGAATTGTCGTAAAATATTTTTTTTAATGTTTCACTTGAATCTGTGTCATTCACATGAGAGAACTCAATATTTTTGACAGCCCTAATTATATATATATATATATATATATATATATATATATATATATATATATATATATATATATATATATATATATCGCCGGATAGTCGAACCTCGGATTCAGGAGGAACAGTGTGGTTTTCGTCCTGGTCGTGGAACTGTGGACCAGCTCTATACTCTCGGCAGGGTTCTTGAGGGTGCATGGGAGTTTGCCCAACCAGTCTACATGTGCTTTGTGGACTTGGAGAAGGCATTCGACCGTGTCCCTCGGGAAGTCCTGTGGGGAGTGCTCAGAGAGTATGGGGTATCGGACTGTCTTATTGTGGCAGTCCGCTCCCTGTATGATCAGTGTCAGAGCTTGGTCCGCATTGCTGGCAGTAAGTCGGACACATTTCCAGTGAAGGTTGGACTCCGCCAAGGCTGTCCTTTGTCACCGATTCTGTTCATAACTTTTATGGACAGAATTTCTAGGCGCAGTCAAGGCGTTGAGGGGTTCCGGTTTGGTGGCCACGGGATTAGGTCTCTGCTTTTTGCAGATGATGTAGTCCTGATGGCTTCATCTGGCCGGGATCTTCAGCTCTCACTGGATCGGTTCGCAGCCGAGTGTGAAGCGAACGGAATGAGAATCAGCACCTCCAAGTCCGAGTCCATGGTTCTCGCCCGGAAAAGGGTGGAGTGCCATCTCCGGGTTGGGGAGGAGACCCTGCCCCAAGTGGAGGAGTTCAAGTACCTAGGAGTCTTGTTCACGAGTGGGGGAAGAGTGGATCGTGAGATCGACAGGCGGATCGGTGCGGCGTCTTCAGTAATGCGGACGTTGTATCGATCCGTTGTGGTGAAGAAGGAGCTGAGCCGGAAGGCAAAGCTCTCAATTTACCGGTCGATCTACGTTCCCATCCTCACCTATGGTCATGAGCTTTGGGTCATGACCGAAAGGATAAGATCACGGGTACAAGCGGCCGAAATGAGTTTCCTCCGCCGGGTGGCGGGGCTCTCCCTTAGAGATAGGGTGAGAAGCTCTGCCATCCGGGAGGAGCTCAACGTAAAGCCGCTGCTCCTCCACATGGAGAGGAGCCAGATGAGGTGGTTCGGGCATCTGGTCAGGATGCCACCCGAACGCCTCCCTAGGGAGGTGTTTAGGGCACGTCCAGCTGGTAGGAGGCCACGGGGAAGACCCAGGACACGTTGGAAAGACTATGTCTCCCGGCTGGCCTGGGAACGCCTCGGGATCCCCCGGGAAGAGCTAGACGAAGTGGCTGGAGATAGGGAAGTCTGGGCTTCCCTGCTTAGGCTGTTGCCCCCGCGACCCGACCTCGGATAAGCGGAAGATGATGGATGGATGGATGGATATGTATTTGTATATATATATACATACATATATATGTATATATACACATATATATGTATATATATACATATATATGTATTTATACACACATATATGTATATATATACACACATATATACACATATATATGTACATATATATACACATATATATACCTGTACATATATATATATATATATATATATATATATATATATATATATACACACACACACATATATACACATACATGTATATATACACATATATATGTATATATATGTATGTGTATATATGTGTGTATGTATATATATATATATATATATATATATATATATATATATGTATTTGGGTGTTTGTATATATATATATATGTGTGTATTATATGTATAAATTTGTATACATATATATGTGTATGTATATAAATATATATATATATGTGTATATATATGAATGTATATGTGTATATATTTATGTATATATATGTGTATATTTGTATGTATATATAAGTGTATATATGTATGTACAGTTTATGTGTATGTATTTATGTATATACATGTGTTTATATATATATATATATATATATATATATATATACATATATATATATATATATATATATATATATATATATATATATATATATATATATCGCCTAATGATTGAGGGAACCCCTCATGAAACAGTTCTGTAGAGATGAAGTAGTCTTGTGAATTTTCCCACACCTACATATATATATATATGTATATATATATATACATACATATATATATACTGTATATAAAACGGCAGACATTTAAAAGCAATATCTATTTAATAAAGAGGCTCAGCAAGAAGCAAAACAGCTGTATTGTATAATTATTTTGGCAAAATACTCTGCCATATTTGCTCCTTTAGTTCAGGTCCATTTAGATTTGATTCAGCTCATCACATATCAATGCCCCTCTTTGATGTCAGCCAAAGATAGTATTATTGGAGTAGTAAACTCAAGCTGTGGCGCACACGGGCTGGGGGGTCCTTTATGTAACATAATCACAGCCTCCGACTCCTTGGCATGCCGGTAAATCGGTCATTCTAGCTTGTGTTCGGCCTTGTTCTGGTACGAATTGGTGCCATTCCAGACCTCACTCTGCAAGAGGACAGACAGAGACATTGTGCGTCCGCACGGCGGATAAATATAGCAGTGCCATTTAAAAAAGCCTGTAGTTTAGCTTGTCAATTCGTTTTGGCAGGCGCCGGACAATTGGATGAAAAAATGAAAAGCTCCAAACTGAACTGAACAGAGACTTCTTTCAGTGACAGAGGGGTTGTGTAACATCGAGTGAGGAAAGGATCGCATGTACATACTGTACATATACTGTACATATACTGTACATGCAAGCGTGGGCCTGCATTACAGTCAAGGGGAATCACACCCGCTCCGTGTCGGCTTACTCAACCACGGGTGTGTTGTTCAATTGGCACCCGATGAGAGGCCGCCTTTAAATGTGAGCGCTAATGAGATATGTGTGCAAATTGAATACAGCTGATGGGGACACTGAGTGCACACGAGGGGAAAGAGGAGGGAGCGCGTTTCGCCGCAGTGAATGAAGCCCTCACCGCGTTCTCATTTCAAAACAAAAAAGCATGCAGGAGAAACACGCAGAGGAGGCGTGGCCTTCATTCCGACCATTACCTCAAAATAAACTTCAATTTCTGTCTTTTTAAATTCTAAATCTGACTAGAGCAGGGGTCTGTAACCCAAATTGTTGAAAGAGCAATATAAGACTGTGGAGAGGTGTAGCCGACGGTTCGACAGAGAGGCAGGACATGCTGGAGCCCGGCCCAAGATGGCGGCGAGGCGGCGGGGATCAAGTGTGTGGATCGGGCACCTGTACACGATTAACGTATCTCCTCTCGCTGTATAAAAGGGGAGAAGGAGGAGAGAACTGGACCGGTGATGGTGCGGAGCGAGAGAAAAACATACAACGACGGAGACTGAGCGCAAAGGGCAGACTGAAGTACGTGCTGCTGAAAAGCAGACAGCAGAGCGAGCAGCAGAGGGAGACAAAAGACGCAGCGGAAGAGCGACCTGACCGCAGACAAGCTTGTATTGGAAAATAAAGCAAGACAAACCTGCTCAAAATCATGTCCTTCCTTGGTGGTCCATGGAACCCATAAGACGACGGCACGAGTCTGTCACATGGACCAGAAATACAAAAAAATCAGTCCGGAGCCGCCAAAAATTAAAAGCCATATTATATACAAATAGTGTGTCATGAGATATAAATTGAATTAAAATTACATAAAGGAAACTAAATGAGCTCAAATATAGCTACAAATTTCCTCGTTCCTAAATATTCTAAAGTCAACTTTATTATAGGAAAAGTGAAGAATTTGGGAACAACAGCAACTCAGCCGCCAAGTGGTAGGCCACGTAAACTGACAGAGAGGGCATAGTGCAAAGACTTTCTGCATGTGACCTTACAATTATCCCACGTACAGTATGCAGAGAGCTTCATGGAATGGGTTTCCATGGCCGAGCAGCTGCATCTAAGCCAAACATCACAAAGTCCAATGCAAAACGTGGGATGCGGTTGGTATAAAGCATGTCGCCACTGGACTCTAGAGCAGTGGAGACGCCTTCTCTGGACTGTCGAATCACGCTTTTCCATCTGGCAATCTGATGGACCAGTCTGGGTTTGGAAGTTGCCAGGAGAAAGCTACATTTCGGACTGCATTGTGACGAGTGAGAAATTTGGTGGAGAAGTAATTATGGTGTGGGGTTGTTTTTCAGGTGTTGGGCTTGGCTCCTTAGTCCCACTGAAAGGAACTTTGAATGCTCCAGGATACCAAAACATTTTGGACAATTCCATGGGATGGCACTTCAAGTTCATATGTGAGTGAATCGCAAGAAACCTGATTGCCCTCTCAACAGAGGGTGCTTACAAACATCAGTCGTTTACCAAGCAAAGGTAACACGCAAGGACATTAACACATCCGACACGTACGTAGGATTAACCAAAGGAGCGTTTAAAACCAGATGGAATAATCACAAGGCCTCCTTTAGAAACCAGACTTTGCGGAATTCAACAGAACTCAGCAAACACATTTGGAACCTCAAAGACAATAATGTTGAATATTCAATAACATGGCAAATTCTTGCATCCAGCACACCTTACAACAGTGGTAATAAAAGATGCAACCTATGCTTAAAAGAGAAACTGTTTATTATATATCATCCAGATCTATCATCCCTCAACAAGCGCAGTGAAATCATTTCAACATGCCGCCACAAACAGAAACACCTCCTAGGTAACACATGAGCCAATCACCACACCCTACGCCTGCTTGTACCCTCCCACTCTGTGCCCTATATAAACCTTTGTATGTGAATGCTTCCATTAAAATCTCCTGATGATTGAGGGAACCCCTCATGAAACAGTTCTGTAGAGATGAAGTAGTCTTGTGATTTTTCCCACACCTACATATATACACATTATATATATATATATATATATATATATATATATATATATATATATATATATATATCAGGGCGGACTCTCTCTCTCTCTCTCTCTCTCTCTCTCTCTCTCCCTCCTCTGTAAATATATATATATATATATATATTTGTATATATATTTGAGACAACTGACATTCTAGTGGCTTGAAGATGATGCAACTTCCTTTGGTCCATGTAACTTGTGGAAATAAAAAAAATGTTAAAGGGGAACATTATCACCACACCTATGCAAGCGTCAATATATACCTTGATGGTGCAGAAAAAAGATCATGTATTTTTTTAACCGATTTCCGAACTCTAAATGGGTGAATTCTGGCAAATTAAACGCCTTTCTGTTTATCGTTTTTTTAGCGATGACGTCAGAACGTGACGTCACCGAGGTAACACAGCCGCCATTTTCATTTTCAACACATTACAAACACCGGGTCTCAACTCTGTTATTTTCCGTTTTTTCGACTATTTTTTGGAACCTTGGAGACATCATGCCTCGTCGGTGTGTTGTCGGAGGGTGTAACAACACTAACAGGGAGGGATTCAAGTTGCACCACTGGCAAGAAATCTGCCGCCAGACCCCCTTTGAATGTGCCAGAGTGTCTCCACATTTGACCGGCGATGCTAAGACAGACATGGCACAGAGATGTATGGATAACCTGCAGATGCATTTGCAGTGATTAAGTCAACTAAATCACAAAAGTGAGTTTTGTTGTTGTTGTTGACTTATGTGCTAATCAAACATATTTGGTGGCAGCATGACTGCCAGCTAATCGATGCTAACATGCTACGCTAATCGATGCTAACATGCTATTTACGATAGATGTATGTACATTTGAAACTAGATACCCACATTTAATGCGAAACAAACACTTACCAATCGACGGATTTAAGTTGCTCCAGTGTCACAAGATGCGAAAGTCCTGATTGTTTGGTCCGCACATTTTACCGGCGATGCTAATAAGGCAGCCATGCTATGGGCCACTTCATTAGGTACACCCATGCTATGGCCGAATAGCGTCAATAGCTATTCGCTCAATAGCTTCAATTTCTTCTTCAATTTCGTTTTTGCTATCTGCCTCCATACTCCGACCATATGTTTCAATACATGCGCCATCTGTTGAATCGCTTAAGCCGCTGAAATCCGAGACTGAATCCGAGCTAATGTCGCTATATCTTGCTGTGGTAACCGCCAAAGATGTGACTTTAAGGTTTTACTAATTACGTATAAAATACTATACGGTCTAGCTCCAGCCTATCTTGCCGATTGTATTGTACCATATGTCCCGGCAAGAAATCTGCGTTCAAAAGACTCCGGCTTATTAGTGATTCCTAGAGCCCAAAAAAAGTCTGCGGGCTATAGAGCGTTTTCCGTTCGGGCTCCAGTACTCTAGAATGCCAGTTCGAGATGCTACCTCAGTAGAAGCATTTAAGTCTCACCTTAAAACTCATCTGTATACTCTAGCCTTTAAATAGACCTCATTATTAGACCAGTTGATCTGCCGCTTCTTTCTGTCCCCCCCTCCCTTGTGGAGGGGGGTCTGGTCCGATGACCATGGCTGAAGTACTGGCTGTCCAGAGTCGAGACCCAGGATGGACCGCTCGTCGGGACCCAGGATGGACCGCTCGCCTGTATCGGTTGGGGACATCTCTACGCTGCTGATCCGCCTCCGCTTGAGATGGTTTCCTGTGGACGGGACTCTCGCTGCTGTCTTGGATCCGCTTTGAACCGAACTCTCACGGCTGTGTTGGAGCCACTATGGATTGAACTTTCCCAGTATCATGTTAGACCCGCTCGATATCCATTGCTTTCGGTCCCCTAGAGGGGGGGGTTGCCCACATCTGAGGTCCTCTCCAAGGTTTCTCATAGTCAGCATTGTCACTGGCGTCCCACTGGGTGTGAATTCTCCCTGCCCACTGGGTGTGAGTTTTCCTTGCCCTTTTGTGGGTTTTTTGTGCAGTCCTTTGAGACATTTGTGATTTGGGGCTATATAAATAAACATTGATTGATTGATTGATTGATGTTGTTTGTATCGGCAGCCCTGTATGACGTCACAGGGAAATGGACAGTCGCATCGCAAATAGGGAAAATCAAGAACTTTACAGCTTTTTTTAGGGATATTCCGGGAGGTGTAACATTTTGAAATAAAGTTCGAAAAATAAAACAAGCCACTGGGAACTGATTTTTATTGTTTTTAACCCTTTTGAAATGGTGATAATGTTCCCCTTTAAGGGTAAGGGGAGTGAGTGAAAACCCAATGCGGCATAGCTCGGTTGGTAGAGCGGCCGTGCCAGCAACTTGAGGGTTGCAGGTTCGATTCCCGCTTCCGCCATCCTAGTCACTGCCGTTGTGTCCTTGGGCAAGACACTTTACCCACCTGCTCCCAGTGCCACCCACACTGGTTTAAATGTAACTTAGATATTGGGTTTCACTATGTAAAGCGCTTTGAGTCACTAGAGAAAAGCGCTATATAAATATAATTCACTTCACAATGTAAAATATGCATCTATAACGGAGTTTAATGCAGGTATAGTTAGACAACTTGCACTATTTATTTTCCGCTTATGACTCATCCCATCAGGTGCGTCATCATCTTTGTGTATGTTTTAGATGAATGGAGTAGTAGCGTCATTGTTAGTTAAGGTGAGTCCTTGCCTACTGTATGTTTACCCACCTAAAGCTGACAGTCGACAGGGGATAGCCCCGGGAATCGGGACACTCCTTGGACCAACTTCTCTCTCCCGAGGCTTTATTTGACTTTATTTGTCCTGGGAGGATCAACGCAGCACACCCAGCGCTCATAACAACAAATGCTTAGCTGCAACCAGAGCTCTTCCATCAAGATGGACACAGAAATCCGAAATCCGCTCTCATCCGGCTGATTAGCAGCTGATCTGAGGAGGGAATTGTCTTACTTACCACAAGTACACAATATGATTCCGGAATGTTCCAGTTTGCGCACCTAGGTCATGTCAACATCAGCTATTGTGGCTCGTATCAGCATCAGTTACTGCAACCTTTGCATACTATGCCTGCTTGTTTGTTGCCACATCACACAAAGGCGTACGGCGTCCTATTGACACTTGACACAGATTGTAGTAGAGTCTCGTCAATAAGGCTCCTGGAAAAATAACAGTCACACCGACAACAAGGTTACAAGATAAGTATTTTTACTTAAAAGATTACAGTTGGTACAAAATGCGGCTGCTCGACTTTTGACAAGAACAAGAAAGTTTGATCACATTACGCCTGTACTGGCTCATCAGCACTGGCTTCCTGTGCACTTAAGATGTGACTTTAAGGTTTTACTACTTACGTATAAAATACTACACGGTCTAGCTCCATCCTATCTTGCCGATTGTATTGTACCATATGTCCCGGCAAGAAATCTGCGTTCAAAGGACTCCGGCTTGTTAGTGATTCCCAAAGCCCAAAAAAAGTCTGCGGGCTATAGAGCGTTTTCCGTTCGGGCTCCAGTACTCTGGAATGCCCTCCCGGTAAAAGTTCGAGATGCCACCTCAGTAGAAGCATTTAAGTCTCACCTTAAAACTCATTTGTATACTCTAGCCTTTAAAGAGACTCCCTTTTTGGACCAGTTGATCTGCCGTTTCTTTTCTTTTTCTTCTATGTCCCACTCTCCCTTGTGGAGGGGGTCCGGTCCGATCCGGTGGCCATGTACTGCTTGCCTGTGTATCGGCTGGGGACATCTCTGCGATGCTGATCCGCCTCCGCTTGGGATGGTTTCCTGCTGGCTCCGCTGTGAACGGGACTCTCGCTGCTGTGTTGGATCCGCTTTGGACTGGACTCTCGCGACTGTGTTGGATCCATTGTGGATTGAACTTTCACAGTATCATGTTAGACCCGCTCGACATCCATTGCTTTCCTCCTCTCCAAGGTTCTCATAGTCATCATTGTCACCGACGTCCCACTGGGTGTGAGTTTTCCTTGCCCTTATGTGGGCCTACCGAGGATGTCGTGGTGGTTTGTGCAGCCCTTTGAGACACTAGTGATTTAGGGCTATATAAGTAAACATTGATTGATTGATTGATTGATAAAAAAAACAAAAACCTTTATTGTGGAAATTTAGTCAGGCATCATTGTGGGCAGCAAAGGAAGTTCAGTGTTACTGCTGTACGGACATACAATCAATAAGTCAGGGGTGTCCAAACTTTTTCCACTGAGGGCCGCACACTGAAAAATCAACGCAAGCAGGGGCCCGTTTGAAAAAATGTTTAATTTCAAAAACCAATGTGTAAAAATATACATTTAGGCCTCCACTCAGGCTTGATCCCAGGGACCCCACAAGATTTTGGTCGAAAAAAATCTTTAAAATGTGTCATTATTTTGTATTATTGTTATTCAAGGTTTAAATCTTGTCTTCAGTAATGCGGACGTTGTACCGATCCGTTGTAGTGAAGAAGGAGCTGAGCCGGAAGGCAAAGCTCTCAATTTACCGGTCGATCTACGTTCCCATCCTCACCTATGGTCATGAGCTTTGGGTCATGACCGAAAGGATAAGATCACGGGTACAAGCGGCCGAAATGAGTTTCCTCCGCCGTGTGGCGGGGCTCTCCCTTAGAGATAGGGTGAGAAGCTCTGCCATCCGGGAGGGACTCAAAGTAAAGCCGCTGCTCCTTCACATCGAGAGGAGCATGATGAGGTGGTTCGGGCATCTGGTCAGGATGCCACCCGAACGAGGTGTTTAGGGCACGTCCAACCGGTAGGAGGCCACGGGGAAGACCCAGGACACGTTGGGAAGACTTATGTCTCCCGGCTGGCCTGGGAACGCCTCGGGATCCCCCGGGAAGAGCTAGACGAAGTGGCTGGGGAGAGGGAAGTCTGGGTTTCCCTGCTTAGGCTGTTGCCCCCGCGACCCGACCTCGGATAAGCGGAAGATGATGGATGGATGGATGGAAGGTTTAAATCTCTAGTGCAGGGGTGCCCATTACGTCGATCGCGAGCTACCAGTGGACCGCGGGGGGTGTGTCAGTCGATCTCCAGCCAGGCTTTTAAAAAAAAATAGACCTAAAAATTAGTGATCATCAATCTTCACCAAGACGTCACATAAATGACATTCACGGTACCGGAGGGTCTTGTGAGATGACGCTGGCTGCTGCAAGATCATTATTATGAAAATATGACCGAGAGGAAGGCGAGAAACACTTTTTATTTCAACAGACTCTCGCGCCGTACCTTCCGTCAAAACTCTAAAGGCCGACTGCACATTTCCTATCTTCACAATAAAAGCCCTGCTTCATGCTGCCTGCGCTAACTAAATACAGAGTCTCGGAAAACTGGCGTGCACAAGCGATCCCTCAGAAAGCTGGCGTGCACATCACTTGTGCACGCCAGCTTTCCGAGACTCTTATTTTGTTAGCGCAGGCAGCATGAAGCAGGGCTTTTATTGTGAAGATAGGAAATGTGCAGTCAGTCGGCCTTTAGAGTTTTGACGGAAGGGACGGCGCGAAAGTCTGTTGAAATAAAAAGTGTTTCTCGCCTTCCTCTCTGTCATTTTTTCATAATAATGAACTGGCAGCAGCCAGCGTCATCTCACAAGACCCTCGGGTGCCGTGAATGTCAATCAAGCAAGCTACGGAATTTGCCGCCAATGTTTTTCTTGTAAAGTGTATGGAAACTGGATGAATTAGATGCCAAAAACCAACCACTTTCATGTGGTATTGTACAGAAAGGACAACTTTTTTTCTCCTCCATTTGAAAATGTGGGCGTTATCATCATTACTGTCTGATTCCAATCAATGCAAGTCATCAGAATCAGGTAATACACCAACTTATATTCTTGTCTTCGTGAAAGAAAGACATCTATATGTGTTACACATGCTTGTATTATCATTAAACACATATAACTTGTTTACAAAAATGTCTCTTTCATAAATAAATAAATATAAATGATATATATAAATGAGGTAGATCCTCGAGTTGGTCAATTGAAAAGTAGCTCGCCTGCAGAAAAAGTGTGGGCACCCCTGCTCTAGATCAACATTAGGTCTATCTGTCAATATAACATTTTTAAAGATTTAAGTTGTATGCCCTTTTTGTCATCGAAAACCCTGTTTTGTTATGGAAAAAAAACACAAAATATGCAATAGTTTCCACCAATAACATTTTTAAAGTGGAATATTTGAGATTATAGAATAATTGGAGCCTTAAAAATGTCAACACATAACACCACTGATTCCAATGTATTATTATTTTCTTAGCAATGACACACACACAAAAAAAAATCAAACTAAAATTATTGGGGATCCAAAAGGGTCGTACTCATTAAAAAAAACAACTTTTTTTTTTTTCACAGTTTTTTTCAAACACAATCGTCTTGAGATCAACTTCAGATCCATCCGTCAATTATAACTTTTATTGTTATTTATGTTTGGCGACTTGTCCAGGGTGTACCCCGCCTTCCGCCCGAATGCAGCTGAGATAGGCTCCAGCGACCCCTCGCCGACCCAAAAGGGACAAGCGGTAAAAAATGGATGGATGAATGGTGTTACATTCATCCATTTGTATTGATTTCAAATAAAACCTCGTAAAAAGATTTTGGTACTTTTTGAGCACATTCAACAATACTGTAATCATAATGATAACCATGTCAGAGTTAGTTTGAGACGAACCCCAAGATGCAGAGATGGAGGCGGGCAGGGAGTGAGAAAACATGATTTAATAAAAATAATATAACTTGAACAAACAAAAGGGTACTAACACAAAGCGTGCACAAGGCAGAAAACAAACTAAGGGAGCTAGCATGGGAGCTAGAAAATAAAAGGAGCTGAACATGGAAGTTAGCAAAAACAAATAAGGTCTAGCGTGGAAGCTAGCGGGTAGCCAGCAGGAAAACAGAAGTCGTAACGTTTAGTGCAAAACAAACTGGAAGCAGGGAACAAAAAACAGTAAGCTATAAACATCTAACGGATATAGCTTACCGCTACGTTGCCAATACAAGACACGGCACGACAGGAGCGGCAAGAGCGACATCGCCAAGACATTAATCCAGCCCGGACTGGAGGAACAAAGCAGGTAAAATTGGGGGGCAGCATGGCGTAGTGGGTAGAGCGGCCGTGCCAGAAACCTGAGGGTTGCAGGTTCTCTTCCCACCTATTGACATCCAAATCGCTGCCGTTGTGTCCTCGGGCAGGACACTTCACCCTTTGCCCCCGGTGCCGCTCACACTGGTGAATGAATGACTGGTGGTGGTCGGAGGGGCCGTAGGCGCAAACTGGCAGCCACGCTTCCGTCAGTTCACCCCAGGGCAGCTGTGGCTACAGATGTAGCTTGCCACCACCAGGTGTGAATGAACGACGGGTTCCCACTTCTCTGTGAGCGCTTTGAGTATCTAACGATAGAAAAGCGCGATATAAATCTAATCCATTATTATTATTATTATTAAAATAGGAGTGGGCTGATTGACACCAGGTGTGGCCAGGTGCCAATCAGCCGCAGCTGAGGGGGAAATAGCGCACAGGAAACAGACAAAATAAAAGTACTGAGAGGAACTAAAAACAGGATATACTAAACACACAGAGGAAAAACTAAAACACAGACAAACTGTCAGTGGCAAGTCAGACAAACCATAGTCATTTTGGTCACAATCCATCAATCAATCAATGTTTATTTATATAGCCCCAAATCACAAATGTCTCCAAGGACTGCACAAATCATTACGACTACAACATCCTCGGAAGAACCCACAAAAGGGCAAGGAAAACTCACACCCAGTGGGCAGGGAGAATTCACATCCGGTGGGACGCCAGTGACAATGCTGACTATGAGAAACCTTGGAGAGGACCTCAGATGTGGGCAACCCCCCCCCCTCTAGGGGACCGAAAGCAATGGATGTCGAGCGGGTCTAACATGATACTGTGAAAGTTCAATCCATAGTGGCTCCAACACAGCCGCGAGAGTTCAGTTCAAGCGGATCCAAGACAGCAGCGAGAGTCCCGTCCACAGGAAACTATCTCAAGCGGATCAGCAGCGTAGAGATGGGAGAGGACCTCAGATGTGGGCAACCCCCCCCCCCCCCCTCTAGGGGACCGAAAGCAATGGATGTCGAGCGGGTCTAACATGATACTGTGAAAGTTCAATCCATAGTGGCTCCAACACAGCCGCGAGAGTTCAGTTCAAGCGGATCCAAGACAGCAGCGAGAGTCCCATCCACAGGAAACTATCTCAAGCGGATCAGCAGCGTAGAGATGGGAGAGGACCTCAGATGTGGGCAACCCCCCCCCTCTAGGGGACCGAAAGCAATGGATGTCGAGCGGGTCTAACATGATACTGTGAAAGTTCAATCCATAGTGGCTCCAACACAGCCGCGAGAGTTCAGTTCAAGCGGATCCAAGACAGCAGCGAGAGTCCCGTCCACAGGAAACCATCTCAAGCGGAGGCGGATCAGCAGCGTAAAGATGTCCCCAACCGATACAGGCGAGCGGTCCATCCTGGGTCTCGACTCTGGACAGCCAGTACTTCATCCATGGTCATCGGACCGGACCCCCTCCACAAGGGATGGGGGGGACATAGGAGAAAGAAAAGAAGCGGCAGATCAACTGGTCTAAAAAAGGAGGTCTATTTAAAGGCTAAAGTATACAGATGAGTTTTAAGGTGAGACATTATCCGTGATATGAACTTTTCATATCGTTCCATCCCTCGTCTGACCTTTTGGAGCGGATTATTCACAATAAACGAGAAAGGAAAGACTGTAATATTCAAGTTAAATCCATAACAATATGTTGTGGATAAGAATTCCAAGCATATTCTTCAATATGTTTCTCATCATTGACTCTTAAGTGCCATGTGAGTTTGTTCTTACCATTTTTGGCTTTTTTATTTTTTATTGCATCCTCTCTCTCCCCCCATTCCTTACCCATGAGCGTCTTCTGGTACATTTTGTGCTTTGATGCATTGGAACTATTCCCCCCAGGGTGACTAGATAGCGCTCGCATGCCTTAGCAGTACACAGTCTTCCCCCTATTACAAGACATATATCCAGTGATGCTGTTCACACCTCAAATACTTGGGTTTATGATACTGTAGTAGGTGTGAAAGGAGGTTATATGATTATATAGGGACATGGTTGGCTGTTATTGCTGTCTATACATAGAAGCATCAGGGTAGGTCACAGCTGTTGCCTCTCAGGGAGTCATGAATGTTTGAATATTAAACCGTGTGAGGTCTCGACACTGGTGGACCCTGTGATATCACAGACCAACATTTCGGATAAAAAGGTAGATTGATGGTTTTTACGGCTCATGCGAAGACTACACCCAAAAATGTTATCTGACTTGACTGCTGATTTCATGATGGTAGCATACAGTGGGGCAAAAAAAGTATTTAGTCAGCCTCTGATTGTGCAAGTTCTCCCACTTAAAATGACGACAGAGGTCTGTAGTTTTCATCATAGGTACTAGAGATTATTATATCATCCGCATCCGCATCACCAATCTATCTTGCCGATTGTATTGTACCGTATGTCCCGGCAAGAAATCTGCGTTCAAAAGACTCCGGCTTATTAGTGATTCTTAGAGCCCAAAAAAAGTCTGCGGGCTATAGAGCGTTTTCCGTTCGGGCTCCAGTACTCTGGAATGCCCTCCCGGTAACAGTTCGAGATGCTACCTCAGTAGAAGCATTTAAGTCTCACCTTAAAACTCATCTGTATACTCTAGCCTTTAAATAGACCTCCTTTTTAGACCAGTTGATCTGCCGCTTCTTTTCTTTCTCCTATGTCCCCCCCTCCCTTGTGGAGGGGGTCCGGTCCGATGACCATGGATGAAGTACTGGCTGTCCAGAGTCGAGACCCAGGATGGACCGCTCGTCGGGACCCAGGATGGACCGCTCGCCTGTATCGGTTGGGGACATCTCTACGCTGCTGATCCGCTTGAGATGGTTTCCTGTGGACGGGACTCTCGCTGCTGTCTTGGATCCGCTTGAACTGAACTCTCGCGGCTGTGTTGGAGCCACTATGGATTGAACTTTCACAGTATCATGTTAGACCCGCTCGACATCCATTGCTTTCGGTCCCCTAGAGGGGGGGGGGGGGGTTGCCCACATCTGAGGTCCTCTCCAAGGTTTCTCATAGTCAGCATTGTCACTGGCGTCCCACTGGATGTGAATTCTCTCTGCCCACTGGGTGTGAGTTTTCCTTGCCCTTTTGTGGGTTCTTCCGAGGATGTTGTAGTCGTAATGATTTGTGCAGTCCTTTGAGACATTTGTGATTTGGGGCTGTATAAATAAACATTGATTGATTGATTGATGTCGTCAGACACCCGCCGTCCACCCGAACCAACATTTTACCAGGACCGTATCCGCCCGCCAACCGCCCGCTATAATACATCAGAGATTGTCCGCCTTTACCACTCACAGAACTATTTAAACCTGTTTCACAGAGTGATGATGACAATTGGAGCCGCTAAAGTTCTCGCGACTATCCAATGGAGTTCATTCTGATTACAAGAATACGGGCGTGCTGTGAACCCGTTGCCTTAGACACCTTCAACAACATGTACAAACCGATTGTTGCTCCAGCAACATGTTGTGTGCAGTTTCCGCAATGACACGTTCAGGATTGACAGGCATACTGGGTGATACAGAGTACACTGATGGTTGTGATATAAACAACTTTAACACTTACTAATATGCACCACGCTGTGAAGCCACACCCGACAAGATTGACAAACACATTTCGGGAGAACATCCTCACAATAACACAACATAAACGCAACACAACTGTCACACCCCGCCTCGGGTGAAGGTAATGTAATCTTTCCAAACTGGACTTTAAATCAAGGATGGCAAGGCAAGCAGTGGTAACAGTTTATTTAAAATCCCAAAAAGTGTCAATGTTGAGCTTCTTAACAAATGTGCATGGTTTGACAGGAAGCCAAAGGTCAAACAGTGACAGTATGGGGTCAAACTGTCACAACAACAAATACCCATAATCCTTTGTATTCATGACACTTCCTGAATATATTTTACACCCCCGCGGCCCCAAGCCCGCCCACCTTACCGACGCAGAGGGGGGGGGCGGGGTTTGCTGCTAGCGGGGTGTATAAATTAATTAGGAAGTGTCATGAATACAAAGGATTATGGGTATTTGTTGTGTTGCGTTTGTGTTGTGTTACTGTGAAGATGTTCTCCCGAAATGTGTTTGTCGTTCTTCATTGGCGTGGCTTCACAGCGTGACGGATATTACTGGTTTAATGTCAAAATTAGATATTGGGTTTCACTATGTAAAGCGCGTTGAGTCACTAGAGAACAAGCGCTATATACTTCACTTCTTATTCTTTTTAATAACATTGTTATTCTAAAGCTAACCAATAATAAATATAATACTTCTTACCATTAATGCGATTTCTTGAAAAGGTGCGATAGAAAATGAATGGTTGGATTAAAATGCATGAAAATGTTTTATCATTTGAACATTATTTTTAACACAGTGATTACCGACAGAATTATTCATTACTTATCGTGTTAAGCAATGTCAGCTGAGAGTTATCAGAGAGCCAGGTGCAGTCATCAAAAGAGCCACATCTGGCAATAGAGCCATAGGTTCCCTACCCCTGCCTTAGCAGAAAAACAGCCCCAAAACATGATGTTTCCACCCCCATGCTTCACAGTAGGTATGGTGTTCTTGGGATGCAACTCAGTATTCTTTGGTATGACTCGGCCGGGGTTTGAACTCACAACCTACCGATCTCAGGGCGGACACTCTAAGAACCGTATTTCCTTGAATTGCCGCAGGGCGTATACAGTGGGGCAAAAAAGTATTTAGTCAGCCACCGATTGTGCAAGTTCTCCCACTTAAAATGATGACAGAGTTCTGTAATGTTCATCATAGGTACACTTCAACTGTGAGAGACAGAATGTGGGAAAAAAATCCACGAATTCACATTGTAAGAATTTTAAAGAATTTATTTGTAAATTATGGTGGAAAATATGTATTTGGTCAACCATTCAAAGGAGGTTTTGGCTAAAAATCTCACGATACATGGCCCCATTCATTCTTTCCTCAACACGGATCAATCGTCCTGTCCCCTTAGCAGAAAAACAGCCCCAAAGCATGATGTTTCCACCCCCATGCTTCACAGTAGGTATGGTGTTCTTGGGATGCAACTCAGTATTCTTCTTCCTCCAAACACCACGAGTTGAGTTTATACCAAAAAGTACTATTTTGGTTTCATCTGACCACATGACATTCTCCCAATCCTCTGCTGTATCATCCATGTATCCATTTTGGTATAAACTCAACTCGTCGTGTTTGGAGGAAGAAGAATACTGAGTTGCATCCCAAGAACACCATACCTACTGTGAAGCATGGGGGTGGAAACATCATGCTTTGGGGCTGTTTTTCTGCTGAGGGGACAGGACGATTGATCCGTGTTAAGGAAAGAATGAATGGGGCCTGGATCCTGAGATTTGGAGCCAAAACCTCCTTCCATCAGGGAGAGCTTTGAATGGTTGACCAAATACTTCCATTTACAAATAAATTCTTTAAAATTCCTGGATTTTTTTTTCTTATTCTGTCTCTCACAGTTGAAGTGTACCTATGATGAACATTACAGACCTCTGTCATCATTTTAAGCGGGAGAACTTGCACAATCGGTGGCTGACTAAATACTTTTTTTGCCCCACTGTATAATAGTCGCCTTTTCAGGTGAGAGAGGACGCTAAAGCCAGTGCGGGAAAATCGGCAAATATGGGCCTTTGTAACCTAATGAGCGTTCAAGTGTGACTCAGCGATTATTCCATTCTTGCAGCCATTTCCTGTCGATGTATGATAACGAACGGCACGGGGGATGCGGTGATGATGCTCAGATGACTGGTAGCTCGGTGACTGGACCGTATTGTTTGTGCGTCACATGGCACGCACGTTTTGCCGGGTGCCCGGAATCCACGTGCCGATGACAAGAACGGCGCTACACATGCTCACCATGCACTTATATGATAGAGGTCGCACGTACGCCCCCTCCACCCTCCCCGTTCAATAAATGCATGAGGAGGAGAGCGTTGAAGAGCTTTACTCAGTGATACGCTCGCTTGTCACCTCCAGTTCTGACCCCTCGTACCCTTTACATCAACCCCATGGGACCGAGACCACGCTCTTTAAGGTAGATAGCGTGCACAATGTGTATTTATGAAAAAGGGTGTGACCGTGTTCTGTCACAGATGTTCACATGATGGATGGCAGAGGCACAAACATGCATGCTTGCTCCTATATTAGACTGACCATACGTCCTCTTTTGTGGGGCTGTCCGGGTGGAGTTTCTTAAATGCCTCGAATGTCAAGCGTTTTGAGTCAGGGTGGCGTGTGTTTTCAATGTACGTACAAGGTTAAGAAAGGGTTCAAAACAAAACAAATTTGGTAAGGTGTGCGCGTGCATAAACATTCATGAGGGAGGGGCAGAGAGAGAGAGAGAGAGGTAGGGGATTGATTGGCAATCAAGGCATACTTGGTCAACAGCCATACAGGTCACACTGAGGGTGGCGGTATAAACAAATTTACCGTATTTCCTTGAATATATAGTATGCGCCTGCCTAGAATTACTGCCGGGTCAAACTCGTTTCTCAAGATAATTAGCGCATGCTTAGCATTTCTGCGGGCTCAGGATTAACGCCGCGTCAAACTCGTTTCGCAAAATATTATTTTTATTAGCGCATGTCTAGAATTTCCGCCGGGTCAAACTCGTTTCGCAAAATAATTAGCATATGCCTAGAATTTCCACCGGGTCAAACTCGTCACGTCACGAGTGAAACTTCATCTGTCATCATTTTTAAAATGGAGGAGGCTGATTTCAATCATTTGAAATCGCTTAAAGGGAAGAAGATTAAGAACTATTCAGTTGGATTTAAGGTCCAAGCTATTGAATATGCTAAAAAGAACAGTAAGCAGCTATGTTTTATTTATATACCATAGCTGCGTGTGTCAAATATGAGTCATTAAATGACTCCCACCTCCTGGTGGTAGAGGACGCTAGTGATCCTTCTTGCGACTACTCGGCTGCAGAAGAAGTGACAACAAGCAGCAAGAGTGAGCAGCGATCATTTATTTTTTCCTCTCGCTTGCACTTTTAAGATGGAGGATTACATATCTAAAATAAAACAGTTTTCTAAACTGGACTTTCAATCGAAGCAGGAGGTAATAAAGGAAGATCTTCATCGAGACAGAGAGACTTTTAAAACTGAAGAAAGATAAGGAAGACTTCTATAAACAAGTTATCGATGCTTTTGATCAGAAGGAGCTGCGAATGGACTTCATTTATAAGTAAAGGTAAGACCATAATAATGTTTTTTTTAATTAAATGTGCTTTTCATGATGGTATCCTTACATCACACTCAAATTTTTAAGCGCAGGCCTAAATTTACCGCATGCCTTTAGTAAGTGCCGGAGTGAGTATAGGTTTTAAAATAATTAGCGCCCCGGCGGCAATTCTAGGAAATACGGTAATATTGTTACAAATCTGCGCCACACTGTGAACCCACACCAAAAAAGAATGATAAACACATTTCGGCAGAACATCCACAACATAAACACAACAGAGCAAATACCCAGAATCCCTTGCAGCACTAACTCTTCCAGGACGCTACAATATTCACCCCCCGCTACCACCCCACTGAAATATTTTTGGTAGAATATTTTGCATATATGGTTATCATTATTATTACAGTATTGTGTTAAAAGTAAACAGTAAAACATATATATATATGTTTTTAAACACTTCAATAAGTAGGACCCTTTTTGATCCCAATAATTTTAATGTGATTTGTTTTTAAATGTCATTGCTCAAAATAAAAAAAAAAATGAAATCAATGGTGTTATGAGTAATTTACCTTTTTAAGGCTCCAATTCTTATATAATCTCAAATATTCCACTTGAAAATTTTATTGGGAGAAAATATTGCATATTTTGTGTTTTTTTCATAAAAAAATGGGTTTTCTTTGACAAAAAGAGCATACAACTTAAATCTTTAAAAATGTTATATTGACAGAATGACCTAATGTTGATCTAGATCAGGGGTCTCAAACTCAATTCACCTGGGGTTCACTGGATGCAGAGTCTGGGTGAGGCTGGGCCGCGAGTAAAGAAAATATTTCAGCGTCCCGGAAAGGTTAGTGCTGCAAGGGATTCTGAGTATTTTTGCTGTTGTGTTTATGTTGTGTCACGGTGCGGATGTTCTCCCGAAATGTGTTTGTCATTCTTGTTTGGTGTGGGTTCACACTGTGGCGCATATTTGCAACAGTGTTAAAGTTGTTTATACGGCCACCCTCAGTGTGACCTGTATGGCTGTTGACCATGTATGCATGGCATTCACTTGTGTGTTTGAAAAGCCGGAGATATTATGTGATTGGGCCGGCATGCAAAGGTTTATTGGCGCTCTGTACTTCTCCCTACGTCCGTACAGCGTCGTTTTAAAAAGTCATACATTTTACTTTTTGAAACTCATACATATAATTTCCGATAAAACATTTTAAAGCATTTTATCGGCCGATAATACCGGTAGTCCGATATTATCGGACATCTCCACAAATAACGGTTTGAATTGGTCCAGGTTATCGGGGACTGTTATTACTGACGGACTGCATGTAAGAAAACCCTCGTCTCCATCGCAACATTTCTGTCGCTTCCACTCATTTTCCGCTTTTCCACTAATGCAGGGGTAGGCAACCCAGAATGTTCAAAGAGCCATTTTGGAGCCAAATAACACAACGCTGTCAAGCACCATTTATGTAAAACTCGCTGGCCGCGCCAACATTAGACTTTCATATTAGATAGATAGATAGATAGATAGATAGATAGATAGATAGATAGATAGATAGATAGATAGATAGATAGATAGATAGATAGATAGATAGATAGATGGATAGATAGATAGATAGATAGTACTTTATTGATTCCTTCATGAGAGTTCCTTCAGGAAAATTAAAATTCCAGCAGCAGTGTACAGAGTTGAGATCAATTGAAAAATTAAAAATTTAAAATAAAAATAAAGAAGTAAAAAGTAAATAATGGGGGTTTAAAAGGAAACAAAATAGAGAAATATTACAAAAAGAATAAAAACAATGGGAATAACAATATAACAGTAAAATAAGAATATAACAAGACAAAGTAGGCAGTAGTGGGGGTTGGGGTCCGCAAAATAATGTCTCGCGGGCCGCGAGTCTGAGACCCCTGATCTACAGATTTAAAACTTAAAAAATAATACAAATAATAATACTGAATAATGACACATTTTTAATATTTTTTGGACCAAAATAACGGTTTGAATTGGTCCAGGTTATCGAGGACTGTTAATACTGAGAGCAGTGTGACTGCATGTCGCGGTGTGACTGCATGTAAAAAAAACCCTCGTCTCCATCGCAACATTTCTGTCGCTTTCACTCATTTTCCGCTTTTCCACTAATGCAGGGGTAGGCAACCCAGAACGTTGAAAGAGCCATTTTGGAGCCAAATAACACAACGCTGTCAAGCGCCATTTATGTAAAACTTAGACTTTCATATTAGATAGATAGATAGTACTTTATTGATTCCTTCAGGAGAGTTCCTTCAGGAAAATTACAATTCCAGCAGCAGTGTAAAGAGTTGAGATTAATTGAAAAATTAAACATTTAAATAAAAATAAAACAGTAAAAAGTAAATAATGGGGGTTTAAAAGGAAACAAAATAGAGAAATATTACAAAAAGAATAAAAACAATGGGAATAACCATATAACAGTAAAATAAGAATATAACAAGACAAAGTAGGCAGTAGTGGGGGTTGGGGTCCGCAAAATAATGTCTCGCGGGCCGCGAGTCTGAGACCCCTGAGCTACAGATTTAAAACTTAAAAAATAATACAAATAATAATACTGAATAATGACATATTTTTAATATTTTTTGGACCAAAATAACGGTTTGAATTGGTCCAGGTTATCGAGGACTGTTATTACTGACGGACATGTCGCGGTGTGACTGCATGTAAAAAAAACCCTCGTCTCCATCGCAACATTTCTGTCGCTTCCACTCATTTTCGGCTTTTCCACTAATGCAGGGGTAGGCAACCCAGAACGTTGAAAGGGCCATTTTGGAGCCAAATAACACAACGCTGTCAAGCGCCATTTATGTAAAACTTAGACTTTCATTTTAGATAGATAGAAAGATAGATGGATAGATAGATAGATAGGACTTTATTGATTCCTTCAGGAGAGTTCCTTCAGGAAAATTAAAATTCCAGCAGCAGTGTACAGAGTTGAGATTAATTTAAAAATTAAAAATGTAAAATAAAAAAGTAAAAAGTAAATAATGGGGGTTTAAAAGGAAACAAAATAGAGAAATATTACAAAAAGAATAAAAACAATGGGAATAACAATATAACAGTAAAATAAGAATATAACAAGACAAAGTAGGCAGTAGTGGGGGTTGGGGTCCGCAAAATAGAGACCCCTGATCTACAGATTTAAAACTTAAAAAATAATACAAATAATAATACTGAATAATGACACATTTTTAGTATTTTTTGGACCAAAATAACGGTTTGAATTGGTCCAGGTTATCGAGGACTGTTATTACTGACGGACATGTCGCGGTGTGACTGCATGTAAGAAAACCCTCGTCTCCATCGCAACATTTCTGTCGCTTCCACTCATTTTCCGCTTTTCCACTAATGCAGTGGTAGGCAACCCAGAACGTTGAAAGAGCCATTTTGGAGCCAAATAACACAACGCTGTCAAGCGCCATTTATGTAAAACTTAGACTTTCATATTAGATAGATAGATAGTACTTTATTGATTCCTTCAGGAGAGTTCCTTCAGGAAAATTAAAATTCCAGCAGCAGTGTACAGAGTTGAGATTAATTTAAAAATTTAAGATTTAAAATAAAAATTAAAAAGTAAATAATGGGGGTTTAAAAGGAAACAAAATAGAGAAATATTACAAAAAGAATAAAAACAATGGGAATAACAATACAACAGTAAAATAAGAATATAACAAGACAAAGTAGGCAGTAGTGGGGGTTGGGGTCCGCAAAATAGAGACCCCTGATCTACAGATTTAAAACTTAAAAAATAATACGAATAATAATACTGAATAATGACACATTTTTAGTATTTTTTGGACCAAAATAACGGTTTGAATTGGTCCAGGTTATCGAGGACTGTTATTACTGACGGACATGTTGCGGTGTGACTGCATGCAAGAAAACCCTCGTCTCCATCGCAACATTTCTGTCGCTTCCACTCATTTTCCGCTTTTCCACTAATGCAGGGGTAGGCAACCCAGAACGTTGAAAGAGCCATTTTGGAGCCAAATAACACAACGCTGTCAAGCGCCATTTATGTAAAACTTAGACTTTCATATTAGATAGATAGATAGTACTTTATTCATTCCTTCAGGAGAGTTCCTTCAGGAAAATTAAAATTCCAGCAGCAGTGTACAGAGTTGAGATTAATTTAAAAATTTAAGATTTAAAATAAAAATTAAAAAGTAAATAATGGGGGTTTAAAAGGAAACAAAATAGAGAAATATTACAAAAATAATAAAAACAATGGGAATAACAATATAACAGTAAAATAAGAATATAACAAGACAAAGTAGGCAGTAGTGGGGGTTGGGGTCCGCAAAATAGAGACCCCTGATCTACAGATTTAAAACTTAAAAAATAATACGAATAATAATACTGAATAATGACACATTTTTTAAATATTTTTTTTTAACAAAATCCTATGGGGACTTAGTGGAGGCCTAAATGTATATTTTTTATACATATATTATATTGGTTTTTAAAATGAAAAAAAAAAACAAAATGGCCCCCGCTTGCTTTGATTTTTCAGTGTGCGGCCCTCAGTAGAAAAAGTTTGGACACCCCTGATATAGAATGTGAGATATAACAGGATAATGCATGCATTTTATCAAAAAGTGGGACCCCAAAAATTTTTAGGACTTGATGGACCCCATTTTGAAAATTCCTAGCGCCAACACTGCTGTCAACAGAGGAGAATTTTGTATTTTATTTAAATAAATATATTGAAAGTGCCATGAAGTGAGTCGACTCCCGGAAGAAAGACTAAGGTTGATATACTCGTCAGGGATGACAAAGAACCACATTTTTTTTTTTTTTGGTTTCCTTTTTACATTATCGGCGCACATTATCTCCATTCCAGGTCAAATCACCCCAGTGTATTCTGTCATTGAACATTAATTGAAGCACGGTAAAAAATGAAGGTGCAGCGGCTCAGAACCAAGCAGACGAACAACATTTCAAGGGCTAATAATTACATTTTAAAGTCGAACATCTAATTGGACTTGGCAGTTTCTATTCATCACAAGGAAATTCATTTTCTATGCAAATCTCTCCGAGAAGAGTGCAAAGTATTCATAAATGAGCCGTTAATAGCGAGACCTTCTGCTGGTTTGGTGGGGACGGTTTTATAGATGAAAAAAAAAAAAAGGAAAAACAAGGACAGCCTGAACATCCAGATACTGATGATAGGACATCATGTTTGTTTCAGAACACTCGGTCAGCAGACTACAAGCATGTGTTGTGAAGAGATTCTAGTAGGAAATACAGCAAATATGTTGTCTGGAGCCTTACATGCCACAAAAATGTTGTATATTGCTCTTATACTTGAACATTTATAAATCCTTTTACTTTCAGTAACCGATCCAACAAAATTTCTTGAGAAAAGGCTCACTACAGACCCCGTTTCCATATGAGTTGGGAAATTGTGTTAGATGTAAATATAAACAGAATACAATGATTTGCAAATCATTTTCAACCCATATTCAGTTGAATATGCTACAAAGACAACATATTTGATGTTCAAACTGATAAAAAGAAAATGTTTTGGGCAAATAACCATTAACTTTAGATTTTGATGCTAGCAATACGTGACAAAAAAAGTTGGGAAAGGTGGCATTAAATGCTGATAAAGTTGAGGAATGCTCATCAAACACTTATTTGGAACATCCCACAGGTGCGCAGGCTAAATAGAAACAGGTGGGTGCCATGATTGGGTATAGAAGCATCCATCCATCCATCTTCTTCCGCTTATCCATATGTACCATATGTCCCGGCAAGAAATCTGCGTTCAAAGGAGTCCGGCTTGTTAGTGATTCCCAAAGCCCAAAAAAAGTCTGCGGGCTATAGAGCGTTTTCTGTTCGGGCTCCAGTACTCTGGAATGCCCTCCCGGTAACAGTTCGAGATGCTACCTCAGTAGAAGCATTTAAGTCTCACCTTAAAACTCATTTGTATACTCTAGCCTTTAAATAGACTCCCTTTTTAGACCAGTTGATCTGCCGTTTCTTTTCTTTTTCTTCTATGTCCCACTCTCCCTTGTGGAGGGGGTCCGGTCCGATCCGGTGGCCATGTACTGCTTGCCTGTGTATCGGCTGGGGACATCTCTGCGCTGCTGATCCGCCTCCGCTTGGGATGGTTTCCTGCTGGCTCCGCTGTGAACGGGACTCTCGCTGTTGTGTTGGATCCATTGTGGATTGAACTTTCACAGTATCATGTTAGACCCGCTCGACATCCATTGCTTTCCTCCTCTCTAAGGTTCTCATAGTCATCATTGTCACCGACGTCCCACTGGGTGTGAGTTTTCCTTGCCCTTATGTGGGCCTACCGAGGATGTCGTAGTGGTTTGTGCAGCCCTTTGAGACACTAGTGATTGAGGGCTATATAAGTAAACATTGATTGATTGATTGATTGATATCCGAGGTCGGGTCGCGGGGGCAACAGCCTAAGCAGGGAAGCCCAGACTTCCCTCTCCCCAGCCACTTCCTCTAGCTCTTCCCGGGGGATCCCGAGGCGTTCCCAGGCCAGCCGGGAGACATAGTCTTCCCAACGTGTCCTGGGTCTTCCCCATGGCCTCCTACCGGTTGGACGTGCCCTAAACACCTCCCTAGGGAGGCGTTCGGGTGGCATCCTGACCAGATGCCCGAACCACCTCATCTGGCTCCTCTCGATGTGAAGGAGCAGCGGCTGTACTTTGAGTTCCTCCCGGATGGCAGAGCTTCTCACCCTATCTCTAAGGGAGAGACCTGGAAACTCATTTCGGCCGCTTGTACCCGTGATCTTATCCTTTCGGTCGTGACCCAGAGCTCATGACCATAGGTGAGGATGGGAACGTAGATCGACCGGTAAATTGAGAGCTTTGCCTTCCGGCTCAGCTCCTTCTTCACCACAACGGATCGGTACAACGTCCGCATTACTGAAGACGCCGCACCGATCCGCCTGTCGATCTCACGATCCACTCTTCCCCCACTCGTGAACAAGACTCCTAGGTACTTGAACTCCTCCACTTGGGGCAGGGTCTCCTCCCCAACCCGGAGATGGCACTCCACCCTTTTCCGGGCGAGAACCATGGACTCGGACTTGGAGGTGCTGATTCTCATTCCGGTCGCTTCACACTCTGCTGCGAACCGATCCAGTGAGAGCTGAAGATCCCGGTCAGATGAAGCCATCAGGACCACATCATCTTCAAAAAGCAGAGACCTAATCCTGCGGTCACCAAACCGGAACCCCTCAATGCCTTGACTGCGCCTAGAAATTCTGTCCATAAAAGTTATGAACAGAATCGGTGACAAAGGTATAAAAGCAGCTTCCATGAATTGCTAAGTAATTCACAAACAAGGATGGGGTGAGGGTCACCAATTTGTAAGCAAATTGTCGAACAGTTTTAGAACAACATTTCTCAACGAGCTATTGCAAGGAATTTAGGGATTTTACCATCTACGGTCCATAAAATCATCAAAAGATTCAGAGAATCTGGAGAAATCACTGCATGTAAGCGATGATATTACGGACCTTTGATCCCTGCATCAAAAACTGACATCAGTGTGTAAAGGATATCACCACGTGGGCTCAGGAACACTTCATAAAACCACTGTCAGTAACTACAGTCGGTCGCTACATCTGTAAGTGCAAGTTAAAACTCTACTATGCAAAGCCATTTATCAACAACACGCAGGAACGCTGCCGGCTTCTCTGGGCCCGAGCTCATCTAAGATGAACTGATGCAAAGTGGAAAAGTGTTCTGTGGTCTGACGAGTCCACATTTCAAATTATATTTGGAAACTGTGGACGTGGTGTCTTCCGGAACAAAGAGGAAAATAACCATCCGGATTGTTATAGGCACAAAGTTCAAAAGCCAGCATCTGTGATGGTATGGGGGTGTATTAGTGCCCAAGGCATGGGTAACTTACACATCTGTGAAGGTACCATTAATGCTGAAAGGTCCATACAGGTTTTGGAGCTACATATGTTGTCATCCAAGCAACGTTATCATGGACGCCCCTGCTTATTTCAGCAAAACAATGCCAAGCTATGTGTTACAACAGCGTGGCTTCGTAGTAAAAGAGTGCGGGTACTTTCCTGGCCCGCCTGCAGTCCCATCGAAAATATGTGGTGCATGATGAAGCGTAAAATACGACAACAAGACCCCGGACTGTTGAACGACTGAAGCTCTACATAAAAGAAGAATGGGAAAGAATTCCACATTCAAAGCTTCAACAATTTGTTTCCTCAGTTCCCAAACGTTTTTTGAGTGTTGTTAAAAGAAAAGGTGATGTAACACAGTGGTGAACATGCCCTTTCCCAACTACTTTGGCACATGTTGCAGCCATGAAATTCTAAGTTAATTATTACTTGCTAAAAAAAAATTAAAGTTTATGAGTTTGAACATCAAATATCTTGTCTTTGTAGCATATTCAACTGAATATGGGTTGAAAATGATTATATATATTTAATAGGAAAATGTTTGTCCTTCTATCTGTGTTGGCCCTGTGATGACTTGTCCTGGGTGTACCCCGCCTTACGCCTGAGTGCAACTGTGAAAGGCTTCAAGCAGTAGAAAAATGGATGGATGGGCCATGTAAACATGCAAAAAAATAATGTTACAATATGTATTTATGTTTGTTGCCCTCTAACATGCTACATCTTTGCTACTTTACTGCCTATATATAATCATTAGGGGTGTAACGGTGCGTGTATTCATGTTGAACCGTTTCGGTACGGGGGTGCACAGAACGAGTTTCTTACCTAAAGTCTTAACAAGCTGCTCTGCTTCTTCTGCCTCCGTCCCAGCACCCAGCATTGTCCCACCCACACAACCATCTGATTGGTTACATATATAGCGGTAACAGCCAATCAGAGCGCATGTAGTCAATGCTTTTGCCTCGAGTATATAGGTGTTTAGCAGGTGAGCATAAGACAGTGTACGCTCCCCAAATGATAATAAACACCCCCCAGTCAACAACTAGTAACATCACTATGAGCCCGTTGACCTTCTAGAAACTTAAACTGCAGCTCAGCTCGCTCGCAGTTCCGGCTTGAGGTGAAGGCTAATTAGCTTTTAGCGTAACGCTTGAATGGCAGGGTCCCTGCTATCACATGTTGATAAAAATATAACATTTACATAAGAAAAATCAACTACAGGCTTCCCAAATGCTGTGATAAATTAAGCATGATGAGTTGACTTGAAACTTTTTATATGTAGAAGAAAAGTTTTGTCATTTGATTTAATCTGAGCAACAATTTGAGGCAGTTTAATGTGGATTAACGTGGGCAGAATTATTATAGTGTTCCCAATGTTAAAAGGATAAAGCCATTGTTTACAAATTTGGTAACTAAATAACCAAAACATTTATATTTTGTTGTTTTCTTACGGTACCGAAAATGAACCGAACCATGACCTCTAAAACGAGGTACGTACCGAACCGAAATTTTTGTGTACCGTTACACCCCTAATTATCATTCAAACTGTATTAAAAATAGAACATTTTCAAAATAAATGGGTTGTACTTGTATAGCGCTTTTCTACCTTCACGGTACTCAAAGCGCTTTGACACTACTTCCACATTTACCCATTCACACACACATTCACACACTGATGGAGGGAGCTGTCATGCAAGGCGCCAACCAGCACCCATCAGGAGCAAGGGTGAAGTGTCTTGCTCAGGACACAACGGACGTGACGAGGTTGGTTCTAGGTGTGATTTGAACCAGAAACCCTCGGGTTGCGCACGGCCACTCTCCCACTGCGCCACGCCGTCCCTTAAAAAATCAACAAAAGATGTCATGCACTACTAATTATGTCCCTTATCTTTTTTAATCCTATTCTGGACTAGTCTGTATTAGATTCAGATATATTGTGTGATATTACGCATGACTTCTGTTTGACTTCTGAATCATCGTATGGTTTATTTGTTTCAGACATGCATTCAACAAGTTACATTAACGGACATCACAAGGTTGCTTTTAACAAGTCTCATTAGCGGACATCACAAGGTTACATTTGCACAATTCAACATGTCTATAATGCAGTAGGAAGAAAGATAGTTCATTTATTTACATCTATTACTGATAATTCAATAACTTTATATATTTTTGCGTGTTGACACTTACTATACTTTGTTTGCTAGGATTTTGTCATTTACGTTTAAAATAAATCAGTATTTTTTTATGTTCAATTAAATACATTGTTTTATTTAAAATGATGAACTTTGTCTTTGTGAGTTCGTCTTTCATTTCTCTGTCGTATAAATGATTTCATCTTCAATGTCTGTCCAGTTCTTTGATGTTTTTTTTTTTTTTTAAAACAGAATAGTTTTATTGCCATTATTTGAGAACGAGGAAGAACAAGTACTGTACGCTTCCCCGGCTCTTCCTTTTAACATGATGTAGGTTGTTGGCGCTCTAAGTACCTTTAATTTTCCCATGGATCTGTAAGTTCTGTCAATTTCTTTCTTCGTGATTTTGGCGTTACATGTACAAACCCCGTTTCCATATGAGTTGGGAAATTGTGTTACATGTAAATATAAACGGAATACAATGATTTACAAATCGTTTTCAACCCATATTCAATTGAATGCACTAGTAGACAAGATATTTGATGTTCAAACTCAAACTTTATTTTTTTAACTTAGAATTTCATGGCTGCAACAACATGTGCCAAAGTAGTTGGGAAAGGGCATGTTCACCACTTTTCTTTTAACAACACCCAATTAACTCGTCAGACCACAGACCACTTTTCCGCTTTGGGTCAGTCCATCTTAGATGATCTCGGGCCCAGAGAAGCTGGCGGCGTTTCTGGATGTTGTTGATAAATGGCTTTCGCTTTGGATAGTAGAGCTTTAACTTGCACTTACAGATGTAGCGACGAACTGTATATAGTGACAGTGGTTTTCTGAAGTGTTCCTGAGCACATGTGGTGATATCCTTTAGAGATTGATGTCGGTTTTTGATACAGTGCAGTTTGAGGGATCGAAGGTCACGGTCTTTCAATGTTGGCTTCGGGCCATGCTGCTTACGTGGAGTGATTTCTCCAGATTCTCTGAACCTTTTGATGATATTATGGACTGTAGTTGTTAAAATCCCTAAATTTCTTGCAATTGCACTTTGAGAAACGTTGTTCTTAAAGGGGAACATTATCACCAAACCTATGCTAGCATCAATATATACCTTGATGTTGCAGAAAAAAAAAACATGTATTTTTTTAACCGATTTCCGAACTCTAAATGGGTGAATTTTGACGAATTAAACACCTTTCTGTTTATCGGTCTTTTAGCGATGACGTCAGAACGTGACGTCACCGAGGTCATACAGCCGCCATTTTAATTTTCACATTACAAACACCGGGTCTCAGCTCTGTTATTTTCCGTTTTTTCGACTATTTTTTGGAACCTTGGAGACATCATGCCTCATCAGTGTGTTGTCGGAGGGTGTAACAACACTAACAGGGAGGGATTCAAGTTGCACCACTGGCAAGAAATATGCCGCCAGACCCCCATTGAATGTGCCAGAGTGTCTTCACATTTGAACGGCGATGCTAAGACAGACATGGCACAGAGATGTATGGATAACCTGCAGATGCATTTGCAACGATAGTCAACGAAATCACAAAGGTGAGTTTTGTTGATGTTGTTGACTTATGTGCTAATCAGACATATTTGGTCACGGTATGACTGCCAGCTAATCAGTGCTAATATGCTATTTACGCTAGCTGTATGTACATTTGAAATTAGATACCCACATTTAATGCGAAACAAACACTTACCAATCGACGGATTTAAGTTGCTCCAGTGTCACAAGATGCGAAAGTCCTGATCGTTTGGTCCGCACATTTTACCGGCGATGCTAATAAGGCAGCCATGCTATGGGCCACTTCATTAGGTACACCCACGCTATGGCCGAATAGCGTCAATAGCTATTCGCTCATAGATTCAATTTCTTCTTCAATTTCGTTTTCGCTATCTGCCTCCATCTGTTTCAACACATGCGTAATCTGTTGAATCGCTTAAGCCGCTGAAATCCGAGTCTGAATCCGAGCTAATGTCGCTATATCTTGCTGTGGTAACCGCCATGTTGTTTGTATTGGCAGCACTGTATGACGTCACAGGGAAATGGATAGTGGTTTCAAAAATAGCGAAAATAAGGCACCTTAAAGCTTTATTTAGGGATATTCCGGGACCGGTAAAATTTTGAAAAAAACTTCAAAAAATACAACAAGACACTGGGGACTGATTTTTATTGTTTTTAACCCTTTTGAAATTGTGATAATGTTCCCCTTTAAACTGTTTGACTATTTGCTCACACAGTTGTGGACAAAGGGGTGTACCACGCCCCATCCTTTCTTGTGATGGACTGAGCATTTTTTGGGAAGCTGTTTTTTATACCCAATCATGGCACCCACCTGTTCCCAATTAGCCTGCACACCTGTGGGATGTTCCATATAAGTGTTTGATGAGCATTCCTCAACTTTATCAGTATACCTGTACACACTGATGTCGGTTTTTGATGCATGGATCAAAGGTCCTTAATATCATCACTTACGTGCAGTGATTTCTCCAGATTCTCTGAACCTTTTGAGGATTTTACGGACCGTAGATGGTAAAATCCTTTATTTCCATGCAATATCTCGTTGAGAAAACTTTGTTCTAAAACTGTTCAACAATTTGCTTAAAAAGTGGTGACCCTCACCCCATCCTTGTTTGTGAATTACTTAGCATTTCATAGAAGCTGCTTTTATACCCAATCATGGCACCCACCTGTTCCCAATTAGCCTGCACACCTGTGGGATGTTCCATATAAGTGTTTGATGAGCATTCCTCAACTTTATCAGTTTTTATTGCCACCTTTCCCAACTTCTTTGTCTTGTGTTGCTGCCATGAAATTCTAAAGTTAATGATTATTTGCAAATAAAAAATGTTTATCAGTTTGAACATCAAATATGTTGTCTTTGTAGCATCCATCCATCCATCCATCATCTTCCGCTTATCCAAGGTCGGGTCGCGGGGGCAGCAGCCTAAGCAGGGAAACCCAGACTTCCCTCTCCCCAGCCACTTCGTCTAGCTCTTCCCGGGGGATCCCGAGGCGTTCCCAGGCCAGCCGGGAGACATAGTCTTCCCAACGTGTCCTGGGTCTTCCCCGTGGCCTCCTATCAGCTGGACGTGCCCTAAACACCTCCCTCGGGAGGCATTCGGGTGGCATCCTGACCAGATGCCCGAACCACCTCATCTGGCTCCTCTCGATGTGGAGGAGCAGCGGCTTTACTTTGAGTTCCTCCCGGATGGCAGAGCTTCTCACCCTATCTCTAAGGGAGAGAGCTTCTATCCCTATCCTGGCTGTTATCTACCGCCAGTACTGGCTCACCTGCACTGGCTTCCTGTGCACTTAAGATGTGACTTTAAGGTTTTACTACTTACGTATAAAATACTACACGGTCTAGTTCCATCCTATCTTGCCGATTGTATTGTACCATATGTCCCGGCAAGAAATCTGCCTTCAAAAGACTCCGGCTTATTAGTGATTCCCAAAGCCCAAAAAAAGTCTGCGGGCTATAGAGCGTTTTCCGTTCGGGCTCCAGTACTCTGGAATGCCCTCCCGGTAACAGTTCGAGATGCCACCTCAGTAGAAGCATTTAAGTCTCACCTTAAAACTCATTTGTATACTCTAGCCTTTAAATAGACTCCCTTTTTAGACCATTTGATCTGCCGTTTCTTTTCTTGTTCTCCTATGTCCCACTCTCCTTTGTGGAGGGGGTCCGGTCCGATCCGGTGGCCATGTACTGCTTGCCTGTGTATCGGCTGGGGACATCTTTGCACTGCTGATCCGCCTCCGCTTGGGATGGTTTCCTGCTGGCTCCGCTGTGAACGGGACTCTCGCTGCTGTGTTGGATCCGCTATGGACTGGACTCTCGCGACTGTGTTGGATCCATTATGGATTGAACTTTCACAGTATCATGTTAGACCCGCTCGACATCCATTGCTTTCCTCCTCTCCAAGGTTCTCATAGTCATCATTGTCACCGACGTCCCACTGGGTGTGAGTTTTCCTTGCCCTTATGTGGGCCTACCGAGGATGTCGTAGTGGTTTGTGCAGCCCTTTGAGACACTAGTGATTTAGGGCTATATAAGTAAACATTGATTGATAAAGCGGAGGAAACTCATTTCGGCCGCTTGTACCCGTGATCTTATCCTTTCGGTCATGACCCAAAGCTCATGACCATAGGTGAGGATGGGAACGTGGATCGACCGGTAAATTGAGAGCTTTGCCTTCCGGCTCAGCTCCTTCTTGACCACAACAAAAGTAAAAATACTTTCATGAAACTTCGTGGAGGTTTTAGCAGTTTTTATCATTTAGCAGTTTTCCATGAAACAATGCATCCTAATGGCAAAAACCCTTGGTGTTTATCCCCATAAATACACACTTCTGAGCTGAAGCAGCCTAGGACTTGTGTAAATACATCCTTGATCATTGATGGGTTTGGACCAGTCTGGGTTTTTTTTTTCCCTCCACTTTGCACAGTTCTTTATCAACAACCGAGGCAGGGGGAGTTCTAGTGGTCTCCCACCACTGCTCTTTCGTTCCCACCGGACGCGGGAGTGGCCTGGCTTTTATGGGGAGCAGAATGGATGAAGAAATCCAAAACCTCCACGGCTTCAAACGGCGCGGTGGCGCTCACAGACGCTTTGATCATGAGGCGAACGCATAAGGGGGGGTTCTGGCAGGAGAACCCATAAAAAGACACTAGCCCGTCGGTGCCAGGACGTACATTGAGAGACACATGCACTTATTTTGACACACTTGGAGCATGCGGTGCTGTTTGCTTTGATGGCTTACGTGTGTTTGCACCTGAGGCTCGGTCCTGCAGTTTAATGTTTCACTACAAAAGCCACTAAGAGCCACTAAAGTTTGGTACTTTCTTAAACCATGCAAAAAAAAAGTACCTGGAGCGCACCCAATGTTTCAGAACATGGTGGACTAGTCATTTGTTATCTATTAAATGTGAGGCTGACCTTGCAAGGAAAGGCTAAAAATGTCATCTTGCATTACACGGTGTAGTGTTCCATCTTATTGTTGTCCTCTCAGCTTGTTCTGCATCGGAGAACATACTGCATTCATAAAAGTATATGATGCAATCATCCGACATGTGGTTGTTATTATATAGAATGAATTTGTGGGTTTGGGATTCTTAAAAGAGTTCATCTGAGGTTTTATTATTTTTTTGTATTGCATTTCTGG
The DNA here is from genome assembly GCF_033978795.1 of Nerophis ophidion. Lineage (NCBI taxonomy): Eukaryota > Metazoa > Chordata > Actinopteri > Syngnathiformes > Syngnathidae > Nerophis > Nerophis ophidion. The sequence goes on from NC_084620.1 coordinate 65,793,033, forward strand.
CTGGATTAAAGGGGAACATTATCACCAAACCTATGTAAGCGTCAATATATACCTTGATGGTGCAGAAAAAAGACGATATATTTTTTAACCGATTTCCGAACTCTTAATGGGTGAATTTTAGCGAATTAAACGCCTTTCTGTTTATCGGTCTTTTAGCAATGACGTCAGAACACAGCCGCCATTTTCATTTTCAACACCTTACAAACACCGGGTCTCAGCGCTGTTATTTTCCGTTTTTTCGACTATTTTTTGGAACCTTGGAGACATCATGCCTCGTCTGTGTGTTGTCGGAGGGTGTAACAACACTTAACAGGGAGGGATTCAAGTTGCACCACTGGCCCGAAGATGCCAAAGTGTCTGCCGCCAGACCCCCATTGAATGTGCCGGAGTGTTTCCACATTTTACCGGCGATGACAGACATGACACAGAGATGTATGGATAACCTGCAGATGCATTTGCAACGATAAAGTCAACGAAATCACAAATGTGAGTTTTGTTGATGTTGACTAATGTACTAATCAGACATATTTGGTTGCGGCGTGACTGCCAGCTAATTGATGCTAACATGCTACGCTAATCGATGCTGACATGCTATTTACCGGCGGTGCTAAAGCAGACATGGCACAGAGATGTATGGATAACCTGCAGATGCATTTGCAACTATAAAGTCAACAAAATCACAAAGGTAAGTTTTGTTGATGTTGTTGACTTATGTGCTAATCAGACTTATTTGGTCGCGGCGTGACTGCCAGCTAATCGATGCTAAAATGCTACGCTAATCGACGCTAACATGCCACTTACCGGCAGACATGGCACAGAGATGTATGGATGACCTGCAGATGCATTTGCAACTATAAAGTCAACGAATTCACAAAGGTGAGTTTTGTTGATGTTGACTGCCAGCTAATCAATGCTAACATGTTACGCTAATCGATGCTAACATGCTATTTATCGGCGGTGCTAAAGCAGACATGGCACAGAGATGTATGGATAACCTGCAGATGCATTTGCAACGATAAAGTCAACGAAATCACAAAGGTGAGTTTTGTTGATATTGACTTATGTGCTAATCAGACATATTTGGTTGCGGCAAGACTGCCAGCTAATTGATGCTAACATGCTACGCTAATCGACGCTAACATGCTATTTACCGGCGGTGCTAAAGCAGACATGGCACAGAGATGTATGGATAACCTGCAGATGCATTGGCAACTATAAAGTCAACGAATTCACAAAGGTGAGTTTTGTTGATGTTGACTGCCAGCTAATCGATGCTAAAATGCTATTTATCGGCGGTGCTAAAGCAGACATGGCACAGAGATGTATGGATAACCTGCAGATGCATTTGCAACGATAAAGTCAACAAATTCACAAAGGTGAGTTTTGTTGATGTTGACTGCCAGCTAATCGATGCTAACATGCTACGCTAATCGATGCTAACATGCTATTTACCGGCTGTGCTAAAGCAGACATGGCACAGGGATGTATGGATAAACTGCAGATGCATTTGCAACTATAAAGTCAACGAAATCACAAAGGTAAGTTTTGTTGATGTTGACTGCCAGCTAATCGATGCTAACATGCTACGCTAATCGATGCTAACATGCTATTTACCGGCGGTGCTAAAGCAGACATGGCACAGAGATGTATGGATGACCTGCAGATGCATTTGCAACTATAAAGTCAACGAATTCACAAAGGTGAGTTTTGTTGATGTTGACTGCCAGCTAATCAATGCTAACATGCTACGCTAATCGACGCTATCATGCTACTTACCGGCGGTGCTAAAGCAGACAAGGCACAGAGATGTATGGATAACCTGCAGATGCATTTGCAACTATAAAGTCAACGAATTCACAAAGGTGAGTTTTGTTGATGTTGACTGCCAGCTAATCGATGCTAACATGCTATTTATCGGCGGTGCTAAGGCAGACATGGCACAGAGATGGATGGATAACCTGTAGATGCATTTGCAACTATAAAGTCAACGAATTCACAAAGGTGAGTTTTGTTGATGTTGACTGCCAGCTAATCGATACTAACATGCTACGCTAATCGACGCTAACATGCTATTTACCGGCGGCGCTAAAGCAGACATGGCACAGAGATGTATGGATAACCTGCAGATGCATTTGCAACTATAAAGTCAACGAAATCACAAAGGTAAGTTTTGTTGATGTTGTTGACTTACGTGCTAATCAGACTTTTTTGGTCGTGGCGTGACTGCCAGCTAATCGATGCTAAAATGCTACGCTAATCGACGCTAACATGCTACTTACCGGCAGACATGGCACAGAGATGTATGGATGACCTGTAGATGCATTTGCAACTATAAAGTCAACGAATTCACAAAGGTGAGTTTTGTTGATGTTGACTGCCAGCTAATCGATGCTAACATGCTATGCTAATCGACGCTATCATGTTATTTACCGGCGGTGCTAAAGCCGACATGGCACAGAGATGTATGGATAACCTGCAGATGCATTTGCAACGATAAATTCAACGAAATCACAAAGGTAAGTTTTGTTGATGTTGACTGCCAGCTAATCAATGCTAACATATTACGCTAATCGACGCTATCATGCTACTTACCGGCGGTGCTAAAGCAGACATGGCACAGAGATGTATGGATAACCTGCAGATGCATTTGCAACTATAAAGTCAACGAATTCACAAAGGTGAGTTTTGTTGATGTTGACTGCCAGCTAATCGATGCTAACATGTTATTTATCGGCGGTGCCAAGGCAGACATGGCACAGAAATGTATGGATGACCTGCAGATGCATTTGCAACTATAAAGTCAACGAATTCACAAAGGTGAGTTTTGTTGATGTTGACTGCCAGCTAATCAATGCTAACATGCTACGCTAATCGATGCTAACATGCTATTTATCGGCGGTGCTAAAGCAGACATGGCACAGAGATGTATGGATAACCTGCAGATGCATTTGCAACGATAAAGTCAACGAAATCAAAAAGGTGAGTTTTGTTGATGTTGACTGCCAGCTAATCGATGCTAACATGCTATTTATCGGCGGTGCTAAGGCAGACATGGCACAGAGATGTATGGATAACCCGTAGATGCATTTGCAACTATAAAGTCAACAAATTCACAAAGGTGAGTTTTGTTGATGTTGACTGCCAGCTAATCGATACTAACATGCTACGCTAATCGACGCTAACATGCTATTTACCGGCGGCGCTAAAGCAGACATGGCACAGAGATGTATGGATAACCTGCAGATGCATTTGCAACTATAAAGTCAACGAAATCACAAAGGTAAGTTTTGTTGATGTTGTTGACTTATGTGCTAATCAGACTTTTTTGGTCGCGGCGTGACTGCCAGCTAATCGATGCTAAAATGCTACGCTAATCGACGCTAACATGCTACTTACCGGCAGACATGGCACAGAGATGTATGGATGACCTGTAGATGCATTTGCAACTATAAAGTCAACGAATTCACAAAGGTGAGTTTTGTTGATGTTGACTGCCAGCTAATCGATGCTAAAATGCTATGCTAATCGACGCTATCATGTTATTTACCGGCGGTGCTAAAGCAGACATGGCACAGAGATGTATGGATAACCTGCAGATGCATTTGCAACGATAAATTCAACGAAATCACAAAGGTGAGTTTTGTTAATGTTGACTTATGTGCTAATCAGACATATTTGGTAGCGGCGTGACTGCCAGCTAATCGATGCTAACATGCTATGCTAATCGATGCTAACATGCTATTTACCGGCGGTGCTAAAGCAGACATGGCACAGAGATGTATGGATAACCTGCAGATGCATTTGCAACTATAAAGTCAACGAAATCACAAATGTGAGTTTTGTTGATGTTGACTGCCAGCTAATCGATGCTAACATGCTACTATATTGACGCTTGCATAGGTTTGGTGATAATGTTCCCCTTTAAAGAACTCTTTTCTCGCGGCCCAGGCTCACCCACATTCTGTGTCCAGTGGCCCCCGGGTAAATTGAGCTTGAGGCCCTTGATTAAAAACATTCTAAAAAACAGCAGCAATTCATAAATCCTTTATAAATATATTCATTGAATAATACTTCAATCAATCAATCGATCAATCAATGTTTATTTATATAGCCCCAAATCACAAATGTCTCAAAGGACTGCACAAATCATTACGACTACAACATCCTCGGAAGAACCCACAAAAGGGCAAGGAAAACTCACACCCAGTGGGCAGGGAGAATTCACACCCAGTGGGACGCCAGTGACAATGCTGACTATGAGAAACCTTGGAGAGGACCTCAGATGTGGGCAACCCCCTCCCCTCTAGGGGACCGAAAGCAATGGATGTCGAGCGGGTCCAACATGATACTGTGAAAGTTCAATCCATAGTGGCTCCAACACAGCCGCGAGAGTTCAGTTCAAGCGGATCCAAGACAGCAGCCAGAGTCCCGTCCACAGGAAACCATCTCAAGCGGAGGCGGATCAGCAGCGTAGAGATGTCCCCAACCGATACACAGGCGAGCGGTCCATCCTGGGTCTATGAAGTATGAATGTAAGTTCATAAACTGTGAAAAGAAATGCAACAATGCAATATTCAGTGTTGACAGCTAGATTTTTATGTTCCATAAATATTGATGTTAAAGATTTATTTTTTGGTGAAGAAATGTTTAGAATGAAGTTGATGAATCCAGATGGATCTCTATTACAATCCCCAAAGAGGGCACTTTAAGTTGATGATTACTTCTATGTGTAGAAATCTTTATTTAGAATTGAATCACTTGTTCATTTTTCAGTTATTTTTATATCTTTTTTTCCAAATAGTTCAAGAAATACCACTACAAATGAGCAATATTTAATAAATCAGAAACTGATGACATAGTGCTGTATTTTACTTCTCTATCTCTATTTTTCAACCAAAAATTCATTGCTCTGATTAGGGGGTACTTGAATTAAAATAATGATCACAGGGGGTACATCGCTGAAAAAAGGTTGAGAACCACTGTCTTAGTAGATGTGTCATGGAGGTTGTGTGAACTTAAAGACCTATAGAAGAGCATGAAGGCATGCTGAGTCTTGCATAGTGCATTCCACTGCTATATGGTATTTGATCTTTAAGCCAAATTTCAACATCATTATGTATAAAGAATACATAGCGTGTCACGCTATGTAGTAAAAAATTCACCCCTGGGTTTTTTTTTGTTTTTTTTTTCCAGGAATATCATCCCTGACAGGGCTTGCATGTAAAGAATGTGTCCTGTGTCGAGAGTGACATTTTTTTTTGCTGCATCATCGAAATTTAAAGGCCTACTGAAATGAGATTTTCTTATTCAAACGGGGATAGCAGGTCCATTCTATGTGTCATACTTGATCATTTCGCCATATTGCCATATTTTTGCTGAAAGGATTTAGTAGAGAACATCCACGATAAAGTTCGCAACTTACCGGAAGTCGCAGGCGATGACGTCACATATTGATGTCTCGTCACATATTCACATTGTTTTTAATGGGAGCCTCCAACAAAAACAGCTATTCGGACCGGGAAAACAACAATTCCCCCATTAATTTGAGCGAGGATGAAAGATTCGTGTTCGAGGATATTGATAGCGACGGACTAGAAAAAAAACTAGTAAAAAAAAAAAAAAAAAAAAAGCGATTGCATTGGGACGGATTCCGATGTTTTTAGACACATTTCCTAGGTTAATTCTGGGAAATCCCTTATCTTTCTATTGTGTTGCTAGTGTTTTAGTGAGTTTAACAGTACCTGATAGTCGGAAGTGTACGCGCAGTGTCTCAGGGAAGTCGACGGCAGCTGTATGGGCGGCACAAGCTCAGCTGATATCCGGTAAGAAGCGACTTTTTAACCACAATTTTCTCACCGAAACCTGCTGGTTGACATTCGGTTAGAATTCCATGTAGTAAAGTTTTACCTCCGTGAATTTTAAACAAGGAATCACCGTGTGTTTGTGTGGCTAAAGGCTAAAGCTTCCCAACGCCGTCTTTCTACTTTGACTTCTCCAATATTAATTGAACAAATTGCAAAGGATTCAGCAACACAGATATCCAAAATACTGTGTAATTATGTCGTTAAAGTGGGGCGGTATAGCTCGGTTGGTAGAGTGGCCGTGCCAGCAACTTGAGGGTTGCAGGTTCGAATCCCGCTTACGCCATCCTAGTCACTGCCGTTGTGTCCTTGGGCAAGACACTTTACCCACGTGCTCCCAGTGCCACCCACACTGGTTTGAATGTAACTTAGATATTGGGTTTCACTATGTAAAGCGCTTTGAGTCACTAGAGAAAAGCGCTATATAAATATAATTCACATAATTCACAAAGCAGACGACTTTTAGCTGTGTGTGTGTGCAGCGCTCATATTCATAACAGCCCGTCATGTGTACACATCATCATTACGCGACGTTTTCAAAAAAAAAACTCCCGGGAAATTTAAAATTGCAATTTAGTAAACTAAAAAGGCCGTATTGGCATGTGTTGCAATGTTAATATTTCATCATTGATATATAAACTATCAGACTGCGTGGTCGGTAGTAGTGGGTCTCAGTAGGCCTTTAATGGTAGATGGCCATAGATGACCTGAGTTTTAGGTGCATCAACACTTGTCGTTTTTAGTACGGTCAAAAGGAGCTCTGCTTTACTTGTATGGTTAGCGTCCTCTAGTAGAGGGCTCTCAGACACGAGGCACACGGGGAAATTGCAGCCCGCGAGACGTTATTTTGCGGCCCCCAACTTAATATGAAAGTTTAATCTTAGTGCAACCCGCAGGTTTTACAAACGTTTGTATATGAATGATGCTTGACAGCGTTGTGTTATTTGGGTCCAAAATGGCTCCTTCAATGTTCTGGGTTGCCTACCCCTGCGTTAGTGGATAAGCGGCAAATGCGTGAAAGCGACAGAGATGTTGCTATGGAGACGAGGGTTTTCTGACGTGCTTGTCTGCAGTCACACCGCGACACCTGTCCGTCAGTAATAACAGTCCCCGATAACCTGGACCAATTCAAACCGTTATTTGTTTTTCTTATTGCTTAATTTGCATTGGCTCACTAATTTGCGTGGTGGGTAGTACAGTTGTGATCAAAATTATTCAACCCCCACACAATTTTGGTGTTTTAGCATTTATTCCGTATTTTGTTTATAGTCATATCAAATAAAGATGTGTCAAATAGACAAATGCAACTTGAATTGTAACACTGTTTTTTACAAAATACCAAAAAAGGACATTTTTCTTAATATCTCATTGACAAAATGATTCAACCCCCTAGTTCCATGCATCTTTAGTACTTAGTAGAACACCCTTTGGCAGTAATGACATCCTTCAAAGGTGATACATAAGCTTCTTGCAAGCATCTACAGGTATTTTAGCCCATTCCTCTTGGGCAAAGGCCTCCAGTTCTTTCATATTCTTGGGCTTGCGTGCTGCAACTGCCTTCTTCAAGTCCCACCACAGCTTTTCTAGAGGATTTAGGTCTGGCGACTGTGAAGGCCACTCCAGAGTCTTCCAGCCCTTCTTCTGCAACCACTCTGATGTTGATTTGGAGGTATGCTTGGGATCCTTGTCCTGTTGGAAGGTCCAACGTCTCCCAAGCCTCAGCTTCCTCACTGACTTCATGACATTTGCAGCTAATATATCCTGATAGGAAATATCAATCAATCAATCAATGTTTATTTATATAGCCCCAAATCACAAATGTCTCAAAGGACTGCACAAATCATTACGACTACAACATCCTCGGAAGAACCCACAAAAGGGCAAGGAAAACTCACACCCAGTGGGCAGGGAGAATTCACATCCAGTGGGACGCCAGTGACAATGCTGACTATGAGAAACCTTGGAGAGGACCTCAGATGTGGGCAACCCCCCCCCTCTAGGGGACCGAAAGCAATGGATGTCGAGCGGGTCTAACATGATACTGTGAAAGTTCCATCCATAGTGGCTCCAACACAGCCGCGAGAGTTCAGTTCAAGCGGATCCAAGACGGCAGCGAGAGTCCCGTCCACAGGAAACCATCTCAAGTGGAGGCGGATCAGCAGCGTAGAGATGTCCCCAACCGATACAGGCGAGCGATCCATCCTGGGTCCCGACGAGCGGTCCATCCTGGGTCTCGACTCTGGACAGCCAGTACTTCATCCATGGTCATCGGACCGGACCCCCTCCACAAGGGAGGGGGGGGACATAGGAGAAAGAAAAGAAGCGGCAGATCAACTGGTCTAAAAAGGAGGTCTATTTAAAGGCTAGAGTATACAGATGAGTTTTAAGGTGAGACTTAAATGCTTCTACTGAGGTGGCATCTCGAACTGTTACCGGGAGGGCATTCCAGAGTACTGGAGCCCGAACGGAAAACGCTCTATAGCCCGCAGACTTTTTTTGGGGCTCTAGGAATCACTAATAAGCCGGAGTCCTTTGAAGGCAGATTTCTTGCCGGGACATATGGTACAATACAATCGGCAAGATAGGATGGAGCTAGACCGTGTAGTATTTTATACGTAAGTAGTAAAACCTTAAAGTCACATCTTAAGTGCACAGGAAGCCAGTGCAGGTGAGCCAGTACAGGCGTAATGTGATCAAACTTTCTTGTTCTTGTCAAAAGTCTAGCAGCCGCATTTTGTACCAACTGTAATCTTTTAATGCTAGACATGGGGAGACCCGAAAATAATACGTTACAGTAATCGAGACGAGACGTAACAAACGCATGGATAATGATCTCGGCGTCTTTAGTGGACAAAATGGAGCGAATTTTAGCGATATTACGCAGATGAAAGAAGGCCGTTTTAGTAACGCTTTTAATGTGTGCCTCAAAGGAGAGAGTTGGGTCGAAGATAATACCCAGATTTTTTACAGAGTCACCTTGTTTTATTATTTGGTTGTCAAATGTTAAAGTTGCATTATTAAATAGAGGTCGGTGTCTAGCAGGACCGATAATCAGCATTTCCGTTTTTTTGGCATTAAGTTGCAAAAAGTTAGCGGACATCCATTGTTTAATTTCATTAAGACACGCTTCCAACTGACTACAGTCCAGAATTCATAAGGCCTTGAACTCGCTGGAGATTCCCGGTACCTGAGGCAGAGAAACAGCCCCAGAGCATGATTGACCCCCCACCATGCTTAACAGTAGGCAAGGTGTTCTTCTCTTTGTAAGCTTCATTTTTTCTCCTCCAGACATAACGTTGATTCATAGGCCCAAAGAGTTCCACTTTTGTCTCATCACTCCGTAGAACAGTTTCCCAAAACCTTTGGGGTATTTTTCTTAATATCTCATTGACAAAACTATTCAACCCCCTAGTTCCATGCATCTTTAGTACTTAGTAGAACACTCTTTGGCAGTAATGACATCCTTCAAAGGTGATACATAAGCTTCTTGTAACCATCTACAGGTATTTTAGCCCATTCCTCTTGGGCAAAGGCCTCCAGTTCTTTCATATTCTTGGGCTTGCGTGCTGCAACTGCCTTCTTCAAGTCCCACCACAGCTTTTCTATAGGCTCTGTATACTCTAGCCCAGGGGTAGATTCCCTACCCCTGGGCTAGAGTATACAGATGAGTTTTAAGGTGAGATATTAAGAGAAATGACACTGTTTGGTATGTTACAAAATGTTGTAATTCAAGTTGCATTTGGGGGGGGGTTGAATAATTTGGATCACGACTGTAGTGGGTTTCAGTAGGCCTTTCAACTTGATCTTTGCAGTGGCAGCGAGCCATTTATCAGCCCCTTTCCACCATGCGATGTTTTGATTGGCCAGGTGAGAAGAAAGCCGCAGCTTATGTCAAACGGCGACAGGTCAGCAAAGATTTCTATTACTTTTTCTAACCCCGACCCCCGAAAGCTTGTTAGGGCTGCTTTCATCAATCAGCTCGCCTGCGGAGCTGCAGTGTGTGTTAACACACCACGCCGCTAATCCGTGTCTGGTAATACACTGCTGATATTGCCATGTAGCCACTTATTGGACACGTGAGGGCACGGAGCCGCTCTGGAAAATTGAACTTCAAAGTGTCGATGCTTCAGGAGCAATTACTGTATCTTTTCAGTCTTTTCATTGACTGCAAGCACCTCTGATCCCTGAAACTAATCATCTTTAATGAAAGCACCGTTTTTTTGATATATTTAATACATTTACGGTGTGTGTTTGACCTGACTTTTAGATGGCGCCCACCTGCCCAGGTGACATGTGGCGACGTTCCCAGTAGAGTTGTGCTGATCCATTAAGATTAAACAATGCTGTCACAAGCAATTTCTTTTCTCATTAAGGCTACATTAATTTATGTGGATTTATTTTTAATATAGACTCCTGCTCATGCAACTTAATATGTACAGCAGAGTGAAAACCTCATTTCCCTTCAGGGATATAAATTAGTGCACTAAATTGGGAAAACATATAACAGTAGAGTGTACGCAATAAAAGTAATAACAAATGATGAATTAAAGTTACGGGTATTAATGGAACACTGAAAATAAATGTTAATTGTAATGGAAGTTTAGTACCTGTAAAACATCTTAAATTTAATTATAATAGGCAGAATATTATTTTACTAAACATATGGTAATCATAATGGATAACAAATATTAATGTCAATATTGTATGAATACAGTACATTTAAATATTTAATATTTAATTAATTTAATATTTTATTTAATAAAATATCAAATATATTTTAAAATACAAAATGATGTTATTGGTATGGTAATTGTAGTGTTAATTTATTTACAATATTATTATAATGTTAAATATATGATTAAAAATGTATTACTAGTATTATTAGTATTATTGGTCATATTATTAATATGATCATCAATATTGTGATTGATATGTTTAATTTTTACTATATTTTATCATTTTAATATTTATATTCAATCATTTTTTCCTAAAAAGATTACCATAATATTGTTAAATATATAATTTAAAATGCATTATTAGTGGTATTAGTATTATTTGGTCATATTATTAATATTATCATCAATATTGTCATTGATATGTTTAATTTTTGTATTACATTTTATTATTTTAGTATTTATACTCAATCATTTTTGTCCAAAAAGATAACCATAATAATGTTAAATATATGATTAAAAATGTAATATTAGTAGTATTAGTATTATAGGTCATATTATTAATATGATCATCAATATTGTTATTAATATGTTAAATTTTTGTATTATATTTTATTATTTTAGTATTTATACTCAATAATTTTTGTCTAAAAAGATAACCATAATCATTTTAAATATATGATTAAAAATGTATTACTAGTATTATTAGTATTATTGGTCATATTAATATGATCATCAATATTGTGATTGATATGTTAATTTTTGTATTATATTTTATTATTTTAGTATTTATACTCGATCATTTTTGTGTAAAAAGATAACCATAATAATGTTAAATATATGATTAAAAATGTATTATTAGTAGTATTAGTATTATTGGTCATATTATTAATATGATCATCAATATTGTGATTGATATTTTAATTTTTTGTATTATATTTTATTATTTTAATATTTATACTCGATCATTTTTGTCTAAAAAGATAACCATAATAACGTTAAATATATGATTAAAAATGTATTATTAGTAGTATTAGTATTATTGGTCAAAGATGACCATAATAATGTAAAAAATATTATTAAAAATGTACTAGTAGTATTAGTACTATTGGTCATATTATTAATATGATCATCAATATTGTGATTGATATGTTTAATTTTTGTACTATATTTTATTATTTAAGTATTTATACTCAATCATTTTTTTCTAAAAAGATAACCATAATAATGTAAAATATATGATTAAAAATGTATTATTAGTAGTATTAGTATTATTGGTCATATTATTAATATGATCATCAATATTGTGGTTGATATGTTAAATTTTTGTACTATATTTTATCATTTTAGTATTTATACTCAATAATTTTTGTTTAAAAAGATAACCATAATAATGTAAAATATATGATTTAAAATGTATTATTAGTAGTATTAGGATTATTGGTCATATTATTAATATGATCATCAATATTGTGATTGATATGTTTAATTTTTTGTACTATATTTTATTATTTAAGTATTTATACTCAATCATTTTTTTCTAAAAAGATAACCATAATAATGTAAAATATATGATTAAAAATGTATTATTAGTAGTATTAGGATTATTGGTCATATTATTAATATGATTATCAATATTGTGATTGATATGTTTAATTTTTGTACTATATTTTATTATTTTAGTATTTATACTCAATAATTTTTTCTAAAAAGATAACCATAATCATGTTGAATATACAATTTAGAATGTATTATTAGTGGTATTAGTATTATTCGGTAATATTATTTATATTATCATCAATATTGTGATTGATATGTTTAATTTTTGTATTATAATCAATCAACCCTTTTTTTTCCAACCAAAATATTAAAAGTTTAAATTTGAAATGCAAAATATTCATGTTAATATAGTCATGATGATAAAATAAGATTATAGTACAAAAACTATGTAATATTTATAACATATATTAATACAGTGAATCATTATTAATATTGTTATCTTTAATATTATTAATAGTTTTGTAGGATCAATACTGTTAGATAATAAATGTAATTATCTCATAGTTTTATTTTATTTTGAAAATGCATTATGCTATGTAGTGTCTGTATTTTTAGATAATAAATGTCATGTTTTTTTATTTATTTAATAAGTTAAGATCTATTGTAAAAATAATAAAAATGTATTATTGTTGTTATCATTATTATAATACACACAATGATAATGCTAATTATTGATTATTTACACTAAATGTTGATTTGTGACCCATTTATACCCCAATTCACTCATTCACAAACCCTGTTTCCATATGAGTTGGGAAATTGTGTTAGATGTAAATATAAACGGAATACAATGATTTGCAAATAATTTTCAACCCATATTCAGTTGAATATGCTACAAAGACAACATATTTGATGTTCAAACTGATAAAAAAAATTTTTTGCAAATAATCATTAACTTTAGAATTTGATGCCAGCAACACGTGACAAAGAAGTTGGGAAATATGGCAATAAATACTGAAAAAGTTGAGGAATGCTCATCAAACACTTATTTGGAACATCCCACAGGTGTGCAGGCTAATTGGGAACAGGTGGGTGCCATGATTGGGTATAAAAGCAGCTTCCATGAAATGCTAAGTAATTCACAAACAAGGATGGGGTGAGGGTCACCACTTTGTAAGCAAATTGTCGAACAGTTTTAGAACAACATTTCTCAACGAGCTATTGCAAGGAATTTAGGGATTTTACCATCTACGGTCCGTAAAATCATCAAAAGGTTCAGAGAATCTGGAGAAATCACTGCACGTAAGCGATGATATTATGGACCTTTGATACCTCAGGCGGTACTGCATCAAAAACCGACATCAGTGTGTAAAGGCTATCACCACATGGGCTCAGGAACACTACATAAAACCACTGTCAGTAACTACAGTTGGTTGCTACATCTGTAAGTGCAAGTTAAAACTCTACTATGCAAAGCCAAAGCCATTTATCAACAACACCCAGAAACGCCGCCGGCTTCACTGGGCCCGAGCTCATCTAAAATGGATTGATGCAAAGTGGAAAAGTGTTCTGTGGTCTGACGACTCCACATTTCAAATTATATTTGGAAACTGTGGACGTGGTGTCCTCCGGAACAAAGAGGAAAATAACCATCCAGATTGTTATAGGCGCAAAGTTGAAAAGCCAGCATCTGTGATGGTATGGGGGTGTATTAGTGCCCAAGGCATGGGTAACTTACACATTTGTGAAGGCACTATTAATGCTGAAAGGTCCATACAGGTTTTGGAGCTACATATGTTGTCATCCAAGCAACGTTATCATGGACGCCCCTGCTTATTTCAGCAAAACAATGCCAAGCTACGTGTTGCAACAGCGTGGCTTTGTAAAAAAAGAGTGCAGGTATTTTCCTGGGCCGCCTGCAGTCCAGACATGTCTCCCATGGAAAATGTGTGGCGCATTATGAAGCGTAAAATACGACTGTTGAACGACTGAAGCTCTACATAAAACAAAAATGGGAAAGAATTCCACTTTCAAAGCTTCAACAATTAGTTTCCTCAGTTCCCAAACGTTTATTGAGTGTTGTTAAAAGAAAAGGTGATGTAACACAGTGGTGAACATGCCCTTTCCCAACTACTTTGGCACTTGTTGCGGCCATGAAATTCAAAGTTAAAAAAATAAAGTTTATGAGTTTGAACATCAAATATCTTGTCTTTGTAGTGCATTCAACTGAAAATGGGTTGAAAATGATTTGCAAATCATTGTATTCCGTTTATATTTACATCCAACACCATTTCCCAACTCATATGGAAACGGGGTTTGTAAGTATCTTATACGTTTGATGCATTAACATGTGAAGGGATAGTGGAAAAAAACAAGTCCCTGTTTGTATTGTTGTTGAAGGAAATGTCTGTTTTGGGGACGGGGGCGGGGGGGGCTCTCTCTGAAATGGAAAATTGGTCGGAAAGATGTGAGCGAGGGAATGTTTACACGGCAACACGGCGCGGACCGAAGACAAACACAACCCGTGCATGTCAAGGTGTTTTCTCTGTTGGGGGGTGGGGGGGGGGGGGAGTTTGCGATAACCCGACTCATAGTTTCCTACCCAGCTGAGAGAGGGACAGATCGGCCCCTGGAAAAAGTTGGCCCCAGTTGGCAATGGTCACACACCCGTACTGGTTTTGATGGCTTCGTGTGACTTTCTATATGTGTGCGTGTGTGTGTGTGTGTGTGTGTTGTTGAGTTCCTGGACAAATAGAGGCAGGGGTCCTGTTGACCAACCAATTAAAAAGCAGGAAGAATGGGGGTGGACGCGGAGACCCGGCATATTTTGCCCATCACTGAAATTAAACCTGGCAAGCAGAGTAAAAACAATCTGCTTGTTATTGAACGGGACGAACAGAACCATAAAAAGAGCGAGGACCTCATTTAATCTGGAATAAAAAGTGCAACATACTGGCAAATGACCAAAATGGGTGTTAAACTGACACCAAAATCAGTGTTTAGTGTGTTACAAAACACTGCAAAAAAGGGAAATCTAAGTAAGATGAAATACCGTATTTCCTTGAATTGCCACCAGGGCGCTAATTAATTCAAAACCTCTTCTCACTCCTGCGCTTACCAAAGGCATGTGGTAAAAGTAAGCATGCGCTAGTCATTTTGAAAACCTCTTCGCATTTACCAAAGGCATGCAGTAAAAATTGGAGTGTGATGTAAGGATACCATCATGAAAACCACATTTATTAAAAATTTAAAAAAAACTTTATTATTGTCTTACCTTTCCTTATGAATGAAATACATGCCAGCTCCTTCTGATCAAAAGCATCGATAACTTGTTTTTAAAAGTCTTCCTTATCTTTCTTCAGTTTTAAAAGTCCCTCTGTCTCGATGGAGATCTTCTTTTATCATCTCCTGCTTTGATTGAAAGTCCAGTTTAGAAAACTGCTATCAGTTAGCTCGGCTCCTCAAGTGCGGGCGACGACAGAATTATCCTCGGACAACTCCCCCTCCCGTTCTGCTCCGTGGGTGATCTCTTTATCCCACCGCTGCCACCAGGAAGTGTTATTGTATAAATAATACAATCATTGTCACTTCTTCTGCAGCCGAGTAGTCGCAAGACGGATCACTAGCGCCCTCTACCACCAGGAGGCGGGAGTCATTTAATGACTCATATTTGACACACGCAGCTACGGTATTGTTACGGTCTCAAGCCGTCGTCTTGCGGGTTCCCAGGACCGCCAAGGAAGGACATGGCTTGAGCAGATTGACTTTGTTTATTTTTCAACAAAACCTCAGTCCAGGTCGCTCTTCCACTTCTCCTCTGCGCTCGCTCGCCGTCTCCTTTCCGCCATCTTGAGTGCCCTGTCTGTCTGTCGGACTTTCGGCCCCACCTCTCCACAGGTATATTAATAAAACATAGCTGCTTACTGTTCTTTTTATTCAATAGTTTGGACCTTAAATCCTACTGAATAGCTCTTAATCTTCTTCCCTTTATGCGATTTCAAATTACCGTTATTGAAATTAGCCTCCTCCATTTTGAAAATGATGACAAGGGAAGTGTCACTCGTTACGTCACGCTAATTATTTTGCGCATACTATATGCCCGGCGGCAATTGAAGGAAATACGGTATCTCAAATAAGGGGTGATATGTCAGGATTGTCCCTGACAGTTTGGTTTTGTTTTAGTTTTTCCTCTGTGTATGTCTTTGTTTCCTGTCAGCGCTTTTATTTTGGTCATTGAGCGCTGTTTCCCCTCAACTGCGGCTGATTGGCACCTGGCCGCACCTGGTGTCAATCAGCCCGCTCTTATTTAAACCTGCTTTGTCCTCCAGTCAGTGCTGGATTATTATCGTGTCGATGTCACCACTTCCTGTCAATGTCATTATGACTTGTAGTCTTATGCCTTGGACTGCTTTCTGTCTCCAGTTCTCCCTGGTTCCTCGTCGCTTGTGAGCTGTTCCTTGGTTCGATTCTTGTTCCTGCTACCTGTCTCCGTTTTTTCTGGTTTGTGTTTTGCCTTCCATTTTTATATTTTTGGACATTAAATTCTGTTTTCATGCTCAATGCCTGCCACCATCTCTGCATCTTGGGGTTTGTCACAAACGCAACCCGACAGATATTTGCTTATTTTCTGTCTGATAAGATCAGTCTTCTTACTAAGCAGATTTTATGTAAAAGTGTTTTACTTGTTTTAAGGGTTTTGGTCCTAAATTATCTCAGTAAGATATTACAGCTTGTAGCTGAGATTTGATGACCTATAGTGAGTAAAACATGCTTGAAACTATTTTTGTCCAAATGTCCAAAACACACCCAGCAATGGTGCAGAGGAAAGCGTCAAAAGTCCCAATTTTGTCCAAAATACCTGCCCGGGTTCCAGTCACACGGCCGCAGAGGTCCCAGGATGCAAAAAATGTCCAAAACGCACCTGGCAAAGTCCTACGGGAAGTGGGGGAGAAAAGTGAGAAAAGTCGGCAAAGTCCCAAAAATTTTCAAAATACCTACCCAGGTTCGAGTCCCACAAGTCCTGCCGCCGGCCACGCAAGTTCCAAGGTGCCCAAAATGTCCATAAAACACCCTGCCGAGGCCCACAAAAAGGGTGGATAAAAGTTGGAAAAGTCTGCAAAAGTCCCAAAAATGTTCTAAATACCTACCCAGGTTCAAGTCCTACATGGATTTTTGAACTTTTAACCGACTTTTCTCACTTTTCTCCCCGCCTTCCCATGGGACTTTGCTGGGTGCGTTTTGGACACTTTGGGCATCCCGGCCAGCGGTGGGACTTGTGGGACTCAAACCTGGGTAGGTTTTTTTGGGACTTTACCCGACTTTTCCAACTTTTACACTCCTCCCCGTGGGATTTCGCTGGGTGTATTATGGACATTTTGGGCATCCCGGGACTTGCGCGGCCGATGGTAAGACCTTTGGGACTCGAACCTGGGTAGGTATTTTGAACATTTTTGGGACTTTTGCCGACTTTTCCAACTTTTACCCCCCCTCCCCGTGGGACTAGGCTGGGTGTGTTATGGACATTTTGGGCAACCCAGGACTTGCGCGGCCGGTGGCGGGACTGGTGGGACTCGAACTTGGGTAGGTATTTTGAACTTTTTTGGGACTTTTGCTGACTTTTCCAACTTTTACCCCGACTCGGCTGGGTGTGTTATGGACATTTTGGGCATCCCGGGACTTGCACGGCCGGCGTGGGACTGGTGGGACTTGAACATGGGTAGGTATTTTGAACTTTTTTTGGGACTTTTGCTGACTTTTCCAACTCTTACTCCCCCTCCCCGTAGGACCAGGCTGGGTGTGTTATGGACATTTTGGGCATCCCGAGACTTGCGCGGCCGGTGGCGGGACTGGTGGGACTCGAACCTGGGTAGGTATTTTGAACTTTTTTGGGACTTTTGCTGACTTTTCCAACTTTTACCCCGACTCGGCTGGACATGGACATGTTGGGCATCTTGGGACTTGCGCGGCCGGTGGCGGGACTGGTGGGACTCGAACCTGGGTAGGTATTTTGAACATTTTTGGGACTTTTGCTGACTTTTCCAACTTTTACTCCCGACTCGGCTGGGTGTGTTATGGACCTTTTGGGCATCCCGGGACTTGCGTGGCCAGTGGTAAGACTGGTGGGACTCGAACCTGGGTAGGTATTTTGAACATTTTTGGGACTTCTGCCGACTTTTCCAACTTTTACCCCCTCCTCCCCGTGGGACATGGCTGGGTGTGCTATGGACATTTTGGGCATCCTGGGACTTGGGCGGCCGGCGGCGGGACTGGTGCGACTCGAACCTTGGTAGGTATTTTGAACTTTTTTGGGACTTTTGCCGACTTTTCCAACTTTTACCCCCGACTCGGCTGGGTGTGTTATGGACATTTTGGGCATCTTGGGACTTGCGCGGCCGGTGGCGGGACTGGTGGGACTCGAACCTGGGTAGGTATTTTGAACTTTTTTGGGACTTTTGCCGACTTTTCCAACTTTTAACCCCGACTCGGCTGGGTGTGTTATGGACATTTTGGGCATCCCGGTACTTGCGCGGCCGGTGGCGGGACTGGTGGGACTCGAGCCTGGGTAGGTATTTTGAAAATTTTTGGGACTTTCGCCGACTTTTCCAACTCTTACCCCCTCCTCGTGGGACTAGGCTGGGTGTATTATGGACATTTTGGGCATCCTGGGACTTGCGCGGCTGTTGGTAAGACCTGTGGAACTGGAACCTGGGTAGCTATTTTGAACATTTTTGGGACTTTTGCCGACTTTTCCAACTCTTACACCCCCTCCCCGTGGGACTAGGCTGGGTGTATTATGGACACTTTGGGCAACCCAGGACTTGCGCGGCCTGCGGAGGTACTGGTGAGACTCGAACCTGGGTAGGTATTTTGAACTTTTTTGGGACTTTTGCTGACTTTTCCAACTTTTAACCCGACTCGGCTGGGTGTGTTATGGACCTTTTGGGCATCCCGGGACTTGCACGGCCGGCGGCGGGACTGGTGGGACTTGAACATGGGTAGGTATTTTGAACATTTTTGGGACTTTTGCCGACTTTTCCAACTTTAACCCCCCCACCCCGTGGGACTCGGCTGGGTGTATTATGGACATTTTGGGCAACCCAGGACTTGCGCGGCCGGCGGCGGGACTGGTGGGACTCAAACCTGGGTAGGTATTTTGAACATGTTTGGGACTTTTGCCGACTTTTCCAACTTTTACCCCCTCCTCCCCGTGGGACTCGGCTGGGTGTGTTATGGACATTTTGGGCATCCCAGGACTTGCGTGGCCGTTGGTAAGACCTGTCGGACTCGAACCTGGGTAGGTATTTTGAACATTTTTGGGACTTTTGTCGACTTTTCCAACTTTTACCCCCCCTCCCCGTGGGACTCGGCTGGGTGTGATATGGACATTTTGGGCATCCCGGGACTTGGGCGGACGGTGGTAAGACTTGTGGGACTCGAACCTGGGTAGGTATTTAAAAAATTTTTGGGACTTTTGACGACTTTTCCAACTTTTACCCCCGACTCGGCTGGGTGTTTTATGGACATTTTGGGCAACTCAGGTCTTGCACGGCCGGCGGCGGGACTGGTGGACTTGAACCTGGGTAGGTATTTTGAACTCTTTTGGGACTTCTGCCGACTTTTCCAACTCCTACTCCCCCTCCCCATGGGACTCGGCTGGGTGTGTTATGGACATTTTGGGCATCCTGGGACTTGGGCGGCCGGTGGTAACACTTGTGGGACTCGAACCTGGGTAGGTATTTTGAACATTTTTTGGGACTTTTGCCGACTTTTCCAACTTTTAACCCCGACTCGGCTGGGTGTTTTATGGACATTTTGGGCAACCCAGGTCTTGCGCGGCCGGCAACGGGACTGGTGGGACTCGAACCTGGGTAGGTATTTTGAACATTTTTGGGACTTTTGCCGACTTTTCCAACTTTTACCCCACCTCCCCGTGGGACTAGGCTGGGTGTGTAACAGACATTTTGGGCATCCCGGGACTTGCGCGGCCGGTGGTAAGACTTGTGGGACTCGAACCTGGGTAGGTATTTTGAACATTTTTGGACTTTTCCAACTTTGCAGACTTTTCCAACTTTTACCACCCCCCCTCCCCATGGGACTCGGCGGGGTTTGTTATGGACATTTTGGCCATCCAAGAACTTGCGCAGCCGGGGGTAAGACCTGTGGGACTTGAACCTAGGTAGGTATTTTGAACATTTTTGGGACTTTTGCCGACTTTTCCAACTTTTACCCCCCTCCCTGTGGGACTCGGGTGGGTGTGTTATCGACATTTTGGTCATCACGGGACTTGCGCGGCCGTTGGTAAGACCTGTGGAACTCGAACCTGGGTAGCTATTTTGAAAATTTTTGGGACTTTTGCTGACTTTCCCAACTTTTACCCCACCTGCCCGTGGGACTCAGCTGGTTGTGTTATGGCGACTTTGGGCATCCCGGGACTTGCGCGGCCGGTGGTAAGACTTGTGGGACTCGAACCTGGGTAGGTATTTTGAACATTTTTGGGACTTTTGCCGACTTTTCCAACTTTTACCCCACCTCCCCGTGGGACATGGCTGGGTGTGTAACAGACATTTTGGGCATCCCGGGACTTGGGCGGCCGGTGGTAAGACCTGTGGGACTCGAACCTGGGTAGGTATTTTGAACATTTTTGGGACTTTTGCCGACTTTTCCAACTTTTACCCACCCCCCTCCCCGTGGGACTCGGGTGGGTGTGTTATCAACATTTTGGGCATCCTGGGACTTGCGCGGCCGTTGGTGAGACCTGTGGAACTCGAACCTGGGTAGGTATTTTGAACATGTTTGGGACTTTTGCCGACTTTTCCAACTTTTACCCCCGACTCGGCTGTGTGTTTTATGGACATTTTGGGCATCCCGGGACCTGGGCGGCCGGTGGTAAGACCTGTGGGACTCGAACATGGGTAGGTATTTTGAACTCTTTTGGGACTTTTGTCGACTTTTCCAACTCTTACCCCCTCCTCGTGGGACTAGGCCGGGTGTATTATGGACATTTTGGGCAACCCGGGACTTGCGCGGCTGTTGGTAAGACCTGTAGGACTGGAACCTGGGTGGTATTTTGAACATGTTTGGGACTTTTGCTGACTTTTCCAACTCTTACCCCCCCTCCCCGTGGGACTAGGCTGGGTGTGTAACAGACATTTTGGGCATCCCGGGACTTGCGCGGCCGGTGGTAAGACTTGTGGGACTCGAACCTGGGTAGGTATTTTGAACATTTTTGGACTTTTCCAACTTTGCAGACTTTTCCAACTTTTACCACCCCCCCTCCCCATGGGACTCGGCGGGGTTTGTTATGGACATTTTGGCCATCCAAGAACTTGCGCAGCCGGGGGTAAGACCTGTGGGACTTGAACCTAGGTAGGTATTTTGAACATTTTTGGGACTTTTGCCGACTTTTCCAACTTTTACCCCCCTCCCTGTGGGACTCGGGTGGGTGTGTTATCGACATTTTGGTCATCACGGGACTTGCGCGGCCGTTGGTAAGACCTGTGGAACTCGAACCTGGGTAGCTATTTTGAAAATTTTTGGGACTTTTGCTGACTTTCCCAACTTTTACCCCACCTGCCCGTGGGACTCAGCTGGTTGTGTTATGGCGACTTTGGGCATCCCGGGACTTGCGCGGCTGATGGTAAGACTTGTGGGACTCGAATCTGGGTAGGTATTTTGAACATTTTTGGGACTTTTGCCGACTTTTCCAACTTTTACCCCACCTCCCCGTGGGACATGGCTGGGTGTGTAACAGACATTTTGGGCATCCCGGGACTTGGGCGGCCGGTGGTAAGACCTGTGGGACTCGAACCTGGGTAGGTATTTTGAACATTTTTGGGACTTTTGCCGACTTTTCCAACTTTTACCCACCCCCCTCCCCGTGGGACTCGGGTGGGTGTGTTATCAACATTTTGGGCATCCTGGGACTTGCGCGGCCGTTGGTGAGACCTGTGGAACTCGAACCTGGGTAGGTATTTTGAACATGTTTGGGACTTTTGCCGACTTTTCCAACTTTTACCCCCGACTCGGCTGTGTGTTTTATGGACATTTTGGGCATCCCGGGACTTGGGCGGCCGGTGGTAAGACCTGTGGGACTCGAACATGGGTAGGTATTTTGAACTCTTTTGGGACTTTTGTCGACTTTTCCAACTCTTACCCCCTCCTCGTGGGACTAGGCCGGGTGTATTATGGACATTTTGGGCAACCCGGGACTTGCGCGGCTGTTGGTAAGACCTGTAGGACTGGAACCTGGGTGGTATTTTGAACATGTTTGGGACTTTTGCTGACTTTTCCAACTCTTACCCCCCTCCCCGTGGGACTAGGCTGGGTGTATTATGGACATTTTGGGCATCCCGGGACTTACGCGGCCGTTGGTAAGACCTGTAGGACTGGAACCTGGGTAGGTATTTTGAACATGTTTGGGACTTTTGCTGACTTTTCCAACTGTTACCCCCTCCTCTCCGTGGAACTAGGCTGGGTGTGTTATGGACATTTTGGGCATCCCGGGACTTATTTTTAGGTATTTTTGGGTTCATTGAGGTT
>NC_084620.1:65815625-65838125 GCF_033978795.1 Nerophis ophidion
AGATTTTCCAGGCCTGCAAGGTGTCCGCTTCTGTTTAGGGAGTTGACTCCCTTATCTCCTGGTGAGCACTGTCATCGACAGCAGAACTCATTCAAGGCTACCAGAGCGGGTGAAAGGAGTGTAAATGTGACTGACTGTACGGCGGTTATTTCATCTTTATTGGGCTCTAATTATGTCCAAAATTAAATACACCGTTTTTAATGCTCTAACTATGAATATATTTGACATATTAAGACGACGACCAATGTGCCGTGATAAACCGAGGCATGACAATTTGCATCCCGACCTGAATCATGTTTGAGTCAGAGTGTCCAATAAGAAACCAAACAAGTGTGCATATTTTATACTTTTTGCATTGTGCTAATGTGCACACACACACACACACACACACACACACACACACACACACACACACACACACACACACACACACTCTCTTTCTCTCTCTCCTTAGTGGCTGTTATCAAAATAGTTTCTTTGTGGGGTTTTGCACAGAAACACTGAGCCGGTTTGTGTTTTGGATTATGACAAGCATGGAAGTATAACACAAAGGATGCTTGTGTTTTCCCCATAGGGCTGCGATGCTACGTGGTGCACATTAGCATAAAAATAACGCGACGCCGCTTTTAATTGTGCAGCTGCTGCTGCGGCGATAAAGTAACTTTTCTCTTCATTAACTTTTCATCTTGTATTTCTTTGTAAATGCTGAATTACCCAATAAGCATTTTTTTTTTGCATTTATTCTGTTAGTCACTCCATTGTCTTCAGTATTAGCTTCCTAATAATTGCGATGTGTTTGGATTCAGCATTTCCAAACGTACTATTTTCATGTTTTAGTCAATGCCAAAAATCCCATAATGTATGATAATTTGACCCATTTGTTGGTGGCCCGGATCATGTTTTGTCATTTTCTGTAAGTTTTGGACTCCCTTAGTTCCTGTTTGTGCACCTCTGGGTTTGACTTAGTTTCCATGAATTGATTAAGTTGAAAAACTTATTCGGGTGTTACCATTTAGTGCAGGGGTCGGGAACCTTTTAGGCTGAGAGAGCCATACAAGCCAAATATTTTAAAAAGTATTTTAGTGGGAGCCATATACTATTTTTTTTTTAACACTGAATACAACTAAATGCATGCATTTTTTAAGTATAATACGTCTCTTATTCTTTTTTTAATAACAATGTTATTCTGAAACTAACCAACAATAAATAAAATACTTCTTACTAGGGCTGCGAATCTTTGGGTGTCCCACGATTCGATTCAATATCCATTTTTGGGGTCGCGATTCGATAATATATCGATTTTTTTTCGATTCAACGCGATTCTCGATTCAAAAACTATATTTTTCCGATTCAAAACGATTCTGTATTCGTTCATTCATTTCAGCAAGATCTACCTCGGTCTGCTGACATTCTAGCAGAGTAGTAGATTTTTGTAAAAAGCTTTTATAATTGTAAAGGACAATGTTTTACCAACTGATTGCAATAATGTAAATTTGTTTTAACTATTAAACGAACCAAAAATACGACTTATTTTATCTTTGTGAAAACATTGGACACAGTGATTTGTCATGCTTATGAGATGCGATGCAAGTGTAAGCCACTGTAACACTATTGTTCTTTTTTTATTATTTTTATAAATGTCTAATGATAATGTCAGTGAGGGATTTTTAATCAGTGCTATGCTGAAATTATAACTAATATTGATTTTTATTTCACTACTGTTTGTTCTGTGTCTCCACTCAATTGCTCTGTTTATTGCAGTTCTGAGTGTTGCTGGGTCAGGTTCGGTTTTGGAATTGGATTGCATTGTTATGGTATTTCTGTGTAGTGGTTTTTTGGATTGATAAAAAGAAAAAAAGAACATTTTTAAAAATGAGAATCGATTCTGAATCGCACAACGTATTCAAATCGATTTTTTTTTTTTTTTTTTTTTTTTACCATTAATGCGACTTCTTGAACAGGTGCGGTAAGAACTCAGATGGATGGATTAAAATGAATGAGAATGTTTTATATTTTGAACGTTATTTTTAACACTCTGATTAACAGTGGAATAATTCATTAGTTACCGTGTTAAGCAATGTCAGCTAAGATTTATCTGAGAGCCAGGTGCAGTCATCAAAAGCGCCACATCTGGCTCTAGAGCCATAGGTTCCCTACCCCTGATTTAGTGGTCAATTGTACGGAATATGTACTGTACTGTGCAATCTACTAATAAAAGTTTAAATCAATCAATCAGTCCGTGGGGATTAATTGGGTTCACCTGCCTCTGATTAGTGGTCGGCAACTGTTGTCGACCACTAATCAGAGAGCTATTTATTCACCTCGTTCTTGCTTCATTATTTGCTACATGCAACAGTTCCGTTGGGTAATTTCCTTGTCTCCTTTGCTTCTTGATCCCTGCGTTAAGTCTCGCCTTAGCTTCCCGTGCGATCGGCACACTTTCCCTTTGCTTGTAGTCTGTTTTTGCTACGTGTTTGAGTTTTGAGGAATAAATCAAGTTTCTAAATGCACGCTTTTGTCCGGGACAGTTACATGGGAAACACAAACATCATGCTATGTAATGTCTGGCATGGCACCATTTTTTCCATGTTGCCGTTATTTTAGTTTTAAAGGTAACAACTATTGACGCTTTAATGTGCCATGCCATGCTATATTTTATATAGCGCTTTTTCTCTAGTGACTCAAAGCGCTTTACATAGTGAAACCCTATATCTAAATTACATTCAAACCAGTGTGGGTGGCACTGGGAGCAGGTGGGTAAAGTGTCTGGCCCAAGGACACAAGGGCAGTGACTAGGATGGCGGAAGCGGGAATCGAACCTGCAACCCTCAAGTTGCTGGCACGACCACTCTACCAACCGAGCTAAACCGCCCAAAGATAGTCCTGACCAATGTCAAATCAGGTGCGTACAATGATATTTTTTGATAAGCTAGTTTCCCTTCAGATGGCAGTATAATGTCCACATAAGCGGCCATAAGACCCCAATTCAGTAGTGTACACAATTTTGGAATAAAGAGCTAAAAGTTGCTGTCCACCCATGTGGCCACTAGGGCCTTAAGTAGAAGTAGAGTGGAACAACAAGTTGCCTCTATATTGAAGAAATTATCATATACATCTGATTTATAACCCCAAAGACTTCCAAAGTTTGCGAGTAAATAGATATGACCAAACTAGTATCAATCTCATGGAAATTCCCGAGCCATTTTGAGAGATAATTAGCAAGCCAGACATGTGATTCGTAACGTAGAGAAGGAACCACAGATCCCTTCCCCTTCAACAACAATGCTAATCAAGCAGACTTTGTGAGAGCCATCAACGATTACTTTGGGAAAAATTATGGTCCAGAACCTTATGTGTTTGAGCCCGAAGACAAGGAGGATGAGTAATAAGATTTAGAGGCTGAGTGCTAAACGGATGTAGCTTCATTGAAACACTATAGCATTAGCAGCAAAGCTAAGTCCAAAACATACAAGCTTACCATAATAAACCATAAAACTCAATCACCTATCGTACAATTTACACTCTGGCTGCTCACATAACTCCGTTTAGATGAAGATTCAATTGCAATCAGGTTAAAAAAAAGTTGCCGCAAGTGGCATTTTTTTACATTGTTTGATAAGCTAGTTTCCCTTCAGTCAACCATGTTTAAAAACCTCTTAAGGCCCCAGCTGTTTGTTTACATGCTTTTTTTTATTTTTTATTTGTGCTATTTGGGCTTATTGGACCCTAATTGAATAAAAAAACGAATAATCTTTTTTATATGATGTACTTAGTCCATAAGTAACAAACATGTACTTTATGTTTAGTGACATGCTAATTCTTATTTTTACACTTTTTTTTCCCCAAATTCCATTGTATGTTATACTCTTCTGACACCACCAGATGGCAGTATAATGTCCACATAAGCGGCCATAGGACCCCAATTCAGTAGTGTACTTAATTTTGGAATAAAGAGCTAAAAGGTGCTGTCCACCCATGTGGCCACTAAGGCCTTGAGTAGAAGTAGAGTGGAACAACAATTTGCCTCTATATTGACGAAATTATCATATACATCTGATTTATAACCCCAAAGACTTCCAAAGTTTGCGAGTAAATAGATATGACTAAACTAGTATCAATCCCACGGAAATTCCCGAGCCATTTTGAGAGATAATTAGCAAGCCAGACCTGTGATTCGTAACATAGAAAAGGAACCACAGATCCCTTCCCCATCAACAACAATGCTAATCAAGCAGATTTTGTGAGAGCCATCAACGATTACTTTGGGAAAAATGATGGTCCAGAACCTTATGTGTTTGAGCCCGAAGACAAGGAGGAAGAGTAATAAGTTTTAGAAGCTGAGTGCTAAACGGATGTAGCTTCAGTGAAACACTATAGCATTAGCAGCAAAGCTAAGTGCGAAACATGCAAACTTACCATAATAAACCATAAAACTCAATCACCTATCGTACAATTTACACTCTGGCTGCTCACATAACTCCGTTTAGATGAAGATTCAATCGCAATCAGGTTAAAAAAAATGTTGCCGCAACCGGTATCTTTTTTGCCATCTCAGGAGATGTCAAAGTGGACCAGCCTGTGCGTATTTCCAGTATGCCTGATCTAATAACATGGTCAGAGTGCATCGTGGCGTCATCCGACCTCAATTTTACGGAAATTGCCGAAGATGTTTTGGATAGCAATATTCAAAACATAAATCATCCAAATGGGTGACATTGTGGACGGTATCTTCACATACTTAGTGGATCGTAAATACAATTGGATATGGTTTAATGGATAGAATGAAACACAAGTATATAAAGTCAACTGCTACTTTAACCTTGTTGTACATAATTATTATTTTATATATGCCAAACAAACACATACCAATCGTTGGTTATGTGGCGATCGCCGAATTCGTCCTCGCTTCCTCCCGTGACGCTGTCTTTCGTGACGTTTTCGTCGGTTTCGCTTGTATACGGTTCAAAGCGATATGGCTCAATAGCTTCAGTATCCTCTGCAATTTCGTTTTCGCTACCTGCCTCCACACCACTTCACTGCAGAGTTTACGTCTGGGCACGTAAGCGACTTCATAGTTACGTTTTCCACATAATTATTATTTTATATATGCCAAACAAACACACACCAATCGTTGGTTAGAAGGCGATCGCCGAATTCGTCCTCGCTTCCTCCCGTGACGCTGTCTTTCGTGACGTTTTCGTCGGTTTCGCTTGTATACGGTTCAAAGCGATATGGCTCAATAGCTTCAGTTTCCTCTGCAATTTCGTTTTCGCTACCTGCCTCCACACCACTTCACTGCAGAGTTTACGTCTGGGCACGTAAGCGACTTCATAGTTACGTTTTCCACATAATTATTATTTTATATATGCCAAACAAACACACACCAATCGTTGGTTAGAAGGCGATCGCCGAATTTGTCCTCGCTTCCTCCCGTGACGCTGTCTTTCATGACGTTTTCGTCGGTTTCGCTTGTATACGGTTCAAAGCGATATGGCTCAATAGCTTCAGTTTCCTCTTCAATTTCGTTTTCGCTACCTGCCTCCACACCACTTCACTGCAGAGTTTACGTCTGGGCACGCAAGCGACTTCATAGTTACGTTTTCCACATAATTATTATTTTATATATGCCAAACAAATACACACCAATCGTTGGTTAGAAGGCGATCGCCGAATTCGTCCTCTCTTCCTCCCGTGACGCTGTCTTTCGTGACGTTTTCGTCGGTTTCGCTTGTATACGGTTCAAAGCGATATGGCTCAATAGCTTCAGTTTCCTCTTCAATTTCGTTTTCGCTACCTGCCTCCACACCACTTCACTGCAGAGTTTACGTCTGGGCACGTAAGCGACTTCATAGTTACGTTTTCCACATAATTATTATTTTATATATGCCAAACAAACACACACCAATCGTTGGTTAGAAGGCGATCGCCGAATTCGTCCTCGCTTCCTCCCGTGACGCTGTCTTTCGTGACGTTTTCGTCGGTTTCGCTTGTATACGGTTCAAAGCGATATGGCTCAATAGCTTCAGTTTCCTCTTCAATTTCGTTTTCGCTACCTGCCTCCACACCACTTCACTGCAGAGTTTACGTCTGGGCACGTAAGCGACTTCATAGTTACGTTTTTCACATAATTATTATTTTATATATGCCAAACAAACACACACCAATCGTTGGTTAGAAGGCGATCGCCGAATTCGTCCTCACTTCCTCCCGTGACGCTTTCGTCGGTTTCGCTTGTATACGGTTCAAAGCGATATGGCTCAATAGCTTCAGTATCCTCTGCAATTTCGTTTTCGCTACCTGCCTCCACACCACTTCACTGCAGAGTTTACGTCTGGGCACGTAAGTGACTTCATAGTTACGTTTTCCACATAATTATTATTTTATATATGCCAAACAAACACACACCAATCGTTGGTTAGAAGGCGATCGCCGAATTCGTCCTCGCTTCCTCCCGTGACGCTGTCTTTCGTGACGTTTTCGTCGGTTTCGCTTGTATACGGTTCAAAGCGATATGGCTCAATAGCTTCAGTTTCCTCTTCAATTTCGTTTTCGCTACCTGCCTCCACACCACTTCACTGCAGAGTTTACGTCTGGGCACGTAAGCGACTTCATAGTTACGTTTTCCACATAATTATTATTTTATATATGCCAAACAAACACACACCAATCGTTGGTTAGAAGGCGATCGCCGAATTCGTCCTCGCTTCCTCCCGTGACGCTGTCTTTCGTGACGTTTTCGTCGGTTTCGCTTGTATACGGTTCAAAGCGATATGGCTCAATAGCTTCAGTTTCCTCTTCAATTTTGTTTTCGCTACCTGCCTCCACACTCCAACTGCGCCACGGGGACAGCGTGGCGCAGTTGGGAGAGTGGCTGTGCCAGCAACCTGGGGGTTCCTGGTTCAATCCCCACCTTCTACCATCCTAGTCACGTCCGTTGTGTCCTTGAGAGAGACACTTCACCTTTGCTCCTGATGGGTTCCTGGTTAGCGCCTTGCATGGCAGCTCCCGCCATCAGTGTGTGAATGTGGAAATAGTGTCGAAGCGCTTTGAGTTCCTTAAAAAGATAGAAAAGCGCTATACAAGTATAATCCATTTATAGTGTGGAATGTTAAAAAAGGCTTGATCAAGTGAAATTACTCAAAAAGAGAACATTTTTAGGCACAATTCAACGTACAATTCTCCAACGTGATGGATTAATAAACAAGGCGACACGGTAAAGAATCTGGGTGTTATCTTCGACCCAACTCTCTCCTTTGAGTCACACATTAAAAGCGTTACTAAAACGGCCTTCTTTCATCTCCGTAATATCGCTAAAATTCGCTCCATCCTGTCCACTAAAGACGCTGAGATCATTATCCATGCGTTTGTTACGTCTCGTCTCGATTACTGTAACGTATTATTTTCGGGTCTCCCCATGTCTAGCATTAAAAAATTACAGTTGGTACAAAATGCGGCTGCTAGACTTTTGACAAGAACAAGAAAGTTTGATCACATTACGCCTGTACTGGCTCACCTGCACTGGCTTCCTGTGCACTTAAGATGTGACTTTAAGGTTTTACTACTTACGTATAAAATACTACACGGTCTAGCTCCATCCTATCTTGCCGATCGTATTGTACCATATGTCCCGGCAAGAAATCTGCCTTCAAAGGACTCCGGCTTGTTAGTGATTCCCAAAGCCCAAAAAAAGTCTGCGGGCTATAGAGCGTTTTCATTTCGGGCTCCAGTACTCTGGAATGCCCTCCCGGTAACAGTTCAAGATGCCACCTCAGTAGAAGCATTTAAGTCTCACCTTAAAACTCATCTATATACTCTAGCCTTTAAATAGACTCCCTTTTTAGACCAGTTGATCTGCCGCTTCTTTTCTTTTTCTCCTATGTCCCACTCTCCCTTGTGGAAGGGGTCCGGTCCGATCCGGTGGCCATGTACTGCTTGCCTGTGTATCGGCTGGGGACATCTCTGCGCTGCTGATCCGCCTCCGCTTGGGATGGTTTCCTGCTGGCTCCGCTGTGAACGGGACTCTCGCTGCTGTGTTGGATCCGCTTTGGACTGGACTCTCGCGACTGTGTTGGATCCATTACGGATTGAACTTTCACAATATCATGGTAGACCCGCTGGACATCCATTGCTTTCCTCCTCTCCAAGGTTTCTCATAGTCATCATTGTCACCGACGTCCCACTGGGTGTGAGTTTTCCTTGCCCTTATGTGGGCCTACCGAGGATGTCGTAGTGGTTTGTGCAGCCCTTTGAGACACTAGTGATTCAGGGCTATACAAGTAAACATTGATTGATTATTCCGAGCAATGATGACTCTGTAATCTGCATGCATTGACTGTAAATATTTAACGGGGCGTAATATGTACCCGCCTCTTAATGAAGTTGCATTATCCTCATATTCCCTCCATAAATCCAGCCGGTGTTCCCGGGTCTCGATACGTTATTGATGCGGAACCCGTCGCTGCCTGGTCTTTACTCCAATGAATCCCCCGTCGTACGGCGCCGCTCAGACTGTCTGTTCCCTTGCGTGGCGCCGCCGAGTTACCGCGGCGACGCCCGAGTGGCGTTCAAGTGAAGCGACGGGTTGAAGTTCGCTCACGAGTGTCCGTTTAGAGCCGCGTTTGCTCACATTCCGTTGAGCATGTGACATCGCCCGGGTTGTTACAGCTATCACTTCTTAGAATCCGCCGCCCCGCCGCCCCCGCAAGGCCAACACAACAATCAGGAGCTGAAGCTCATCAGCGTCGCATAATGAAGTGTTTGAGTACACTTAAATCACCCTCTTCAGCTGTCTTTCACTCACAAAATTGCACTTTCTTTGGAAAACGCACAAAGAGCGTCTTCGAGCTCATAGTCCCAGAGAATATGTCTAAATGTCTCTTTACAGCGAGAAGTGAGAACCCATCATTCATTCACTACGCATTCACAGCCGCCCTGGGGTAGACTGATGCAAACGCCAATTTGCGCCCGCGGCCTATGTATCTGACCGCCGTCAAACATCAGTGTGAGTGGCACTGGGTGAAGTAGGACAGGGGTCGGCAACCCAAAATGTTGAAAGAGCTATATTGGCCCAAACATATCTGTCTGGAGCCGCAAAAATAAAAAAAAAAGATGTAAGTGTCTATATTAGCCATACTTGCCAACCCGCCCTGATTTTCCAGGAGAATCCCGAAATTCAGGCAGAGCTGGAGGCCACGCCCCCTCCAGCTCCATGCGGACCTGAGTGAGGACAGCCTGTTTTCACCTCCGCTTTCCCACAATATAAACAGCATGCCTGCCCAATCACGTTATAACTGTAGAATGATCGAGGGCGAGTTCTTGGTTTCTTATGTGGGTTTATTGTTAGGCAGTTTCATTAACGTCCGCCCCGGCGCGGTAACAACACACAACAACAGCAGTCACGTTTTCGTCTACCGTGAAGCAGTTCGTCTGCCGTAAACAGCAATGTTGTGACACTCTTAAACAGGACAATACTGCCATCTACTGTACATGCATATGGTTAGAAAAATAGTGACAGAGAATAGAACAAGGATGGACAATTCAAACCTTAACTCAACAATGTGTAGATGATTATATGTGTGTGTATGTGTAGATAAATGAACACTGAAGTGTATATATATATATATATATATATATATATATATATATATATATATATATTGTAATATGGTAGAATTCCCTGAAAGTCAAATATTTCATGATATTAGCTACAATAGCCTACTATCAAAATGACCGTTTTGTTGGCTGATGCAAATCTTTGTTGATAGAAATTTTGAAATGTAATATTTATTCGACACATTGGAAAACATTAGTAAAACTCACAGTTACATAGTAGCATAGCTAAATTAAAGACACTATCAGATAAATATGACACTCACTGTTGATCATTGCGACCCACTGTGACTGATTATTATTTTATTTGTATTTATTTATTTCATTCCTATTTATTTATTTGTATTTATTTCTTTATTTTATTATAATTTTATTTTTGGGGGGGGAGGGACAAAAAAAATGGTCTGTCTTCTCAGTACCTGTATTATGATTTCCCAATCAAATTAATAAATAAATATTATAAAAAAGAAAAAGAAAAACTGACCGTGAAAATGGTCAAAGGTATAGATGTGTGTGTCCAAGTTAAAGGAAATGGCAGGCTGTCTTTTTCGAATGCATTTATTACAATCTTTGGCAATCGAGGATAATGTTTGCTGTGGTCTGGAACAACATGGCGCACAAACAACTATCAGAAATGCAGCCAATATTATGTACAAATAATGTGTCATGAGATATGCAAATATAAATTAAATACACAGAGGACATAAGTAGAGCTTAAATCTACCTACAAATGAGGCATAATGATATAATATGTGCATACAGCTAGCCTAAATAGCATGTTAGCATCGATTAGCTTGCACTCCACACAAGTCAATAACCTCAACAAAACTTACCTTTGTGCATTCACGCACAGCATAAAACATTTGGTGGACAAAATGAGTCAATGGAGTTGCAAAAAACCGGTCCTTCTGTGGCAGCGTCAGAGAAAGTTGTACCTGTAAACACACGACTGGGGTGAGTTCAAGGACGGCCGAAATTAGCAGGACAAAACGGCGCTCGCTAAACACTCTCGTCAGTGAGGCATAAACACAAACGTCAAACAACGCGGTTTCTAGAAATTAGGAAGGTTTGTGTCTTGTTTGTCCTCCAACAGAGAGCAAAAAAACAATACCCTTCCACTCGTAAAAATTGGATTTGTAATCATTTGTTCTGCTGTCATATTTTTTATTCATTTTCAACAAGACACCAGGTTATTTGGAGCATTTAGCATTTCCATAACACTGCTTGAATAAAACATGAATGGTAACTGTTAAATGCTGTTACCGTACAATAATGGATACTCGTGTTACACAATGAGGTTTATTGGATTTTGGCAAGAGCTTGGGCGCAGTTTTGGCTGACTCCGTTCACAGGTTTTGCAGGTGGACATATTTAATTGGACATAAAGTAATTCGCTCAGAAAAACTAAAACACAAACAGTCAGTGGCAAGCCTGATATGATCCACAATATGTCTGGGATTTTAACCTTTTAAAGGTCAATGTGTGTTTACATATTGAAAAACAACACAAATGACAATAAAAGCGAAATGTAGCACATTTTGCTGCATGCTTATATTCGGAAAAAGCAGTTCCATCTGGTGGACAAATATACAAATTAAAACATGTAGACTAGTAGGCCAAATTAAAATATATAAAATAAAGGAACAAATGTTTTTTTTTGTGTAGTTTTGTGTTGTTTTCTATATTATGCATCTCCTGTTACGCGGTCTAATTAATGACATTTTTACTTATGTTTTTGATTTATTTCAAACATGCATACAGTTCCAATACAGTAACCATTTGTGTCATGGCATCATGTCTAAAAATGAATAAAAAGCAGAAGAATATTGGACTTTTTATTTGCAAAAATCTGAGCAGAAAAGCACCGATCTGACATGAGTGCAACAAAGCGCTCGCAAAGAGGCCAATCAAATTGTTACCGAATGCTCCTCGCGGCCTCTAAGGGGGAGTTTGCAAAGTATTTGTAATTAATTTGATACGCTGCCATGCATCATCCAACACTAGTTACCACTCCGTTGCTTTGTTAGCGTTAAATGCTAAGTGGCAGCTCCTGCAGGCAAGTTGCAAGGCGACGTAATTGAACGGCGTTGTAAAAGCAAGGCGGATGAGACGTCCGTCGCCGAGGAAGGTGATGAGACTGAAGAGCTAAACCTGGGTCCCAGAAGCCCGCTCACCGGCACTTCCCTGTTTGATGGTCCGTGGCTTCCACCTCACCGCTCTAATTGGAAGATGGGAACAGTTCCCCTGCTGTGAGCACATATTTGAGCGGCCATGTCTGACTGTTCTCCCGGGCTACCGGCTATAAACAATTAATTAATAATAATTAGCCTCTTTGCAGGCACAAGGAGTAGAGAGTCAGGATTCAGTGTTTTAATTTAGCTCTGCTTTTTATTTTTTTTTAGGGCAACAATCCTGTCAGATTCTGTTCTTTGTTACTTTGTGATCGTGTGCATGTTACCTTACACAGCAGGGGTGTCCCAAAAAAATAAAAATTTTTTTAGATTAATAGTGATTGTTATGTGTAACTGTTCTTAATCGATAAAAAAAAAAAATCAATTTAAAATATTATTTTTAATTATTTCAATCATTTGCAGGCAGGTAGGGGTGTCAAAAAAAAAGAATAGATTTTTAGATTACCGTATTTCCTTGAATAGCCGCCGGGGCGCTAATTAATTTAAAACCCCTTCTCACTCCTGCGCTTATTCCAGGCATGCGGTAAAAGTAAGCAGGCGCTGATTATTTTTAAACCTCTTCTCACCCCTGCGCTTACCAATGGCATGCAGTAAAAAATGGAGTGTGATATATAAAAAAAAAAAATTAAAAAAAAAATGATTCTGCAGCCGCGGCCCGGTGGTTGGGGACCACTGCTGTACAACATGTCATGGCGCCCACCTTTACACCATGCTATCTGCGTGCCGGTCAGATGCATGCATATCGCTGCTTCTCATACGAGATTGCAACAGCCATACCTTTTAAACAACTTTAACACTCTTACTAATATGCGCCACACTCTGTGAACCCACACCAAACACATTCCTGGAAAACATTGGCTCAGTAACACATTATAAACGCAACATAAGAATTACCCAGAATTCCAATGCATCCATGACTCTTGGCTATATTATACACGCGCCCCCAACCCCGGGGAGGTTTGGTGCTAGCAGGGTGTATGATATAGCCAAGAGTCATGGATGCATTGGAACCCCGGGTAATTCTTATGTTGCGTTTATAATGTGTTACAGAGCCAATAAAAAATTGGGTCTGTAAAAAATTATTCTGCCGCCGCGGCCCGGTGGTTGGGGACCACTGCTCTACAACATGTCATCGCGCCCACCTTTACACCATGCTATCTGCGTGCCGGTCAGATGCATGCATATCGCTGCTTCTCATACGAGATTGCAATGCATACTTGGTCAACAACCATACCTCTTAAACAACTTTAACACTCTTACTAATATGCGCCACACTCTGTGAACCCACACCAAACACATTTCTGGAAAACATTGGTTCTGTAACACATTTTAAAGGCAACATAAGAATTACCCAGAATTCCAATGCATCCATGACTCTTGGCTATATCATACACGCGCCCCCAAACCCCGGCCACCTAAACCGGCGCACGGAGAGGGGGGGTTTGGTGCTAGTAGGGTGTATAATATAGCCAAGAGTCATGGATGCATTGGAATTCTGGGTAATTCTTATGTTGCATTTATAATGTGTTACAGAGCCAATAAAATATTGTCTCTGTAAAAAATTCTTCTGCCGCCGCGGCCAAGTGGTTGGGGACCACTGCTTTACACCATGCTATCTGCGTGCCGGTCAGATGCATGCATATCGCTGCTTCTCATACGAGATTGCAATGCATACTTGGTCAACAGTCATACCTTTTACACTGATGGTTGTGATATAAACAACTTTAACACTCCTACTAATATGCGCCACACTCTGTGAACCCACACCAAACACATTTTTGGAAAACATTGGTTCTGTAACACATTATAAACGCAACATAAGAATTACCCAGAGTTCCAATGCATCCATGACTCTTGGCTATATCATACACGCGCCCCCAACCCCGGCTACCTAAACCGGCGCACGGAGAGGGGGGGTTGGTGCTAGCGGGGTGTATAATATAGCCAAGAGTCATGGATGCCTTGGAATTCTGGGTAATTCTTATGTTGCGTTTATAATGTGTTACAGAGCCAATAAAATATTACAAAGGTGCATAAAATATTGGCTCTGTAAAAAATTGGCTCTGTAAAAAATTCTTCTGCCGCCGCGGCCCGGTGGTTGGGGACCACTGCTTTACACCATGCTATCTGCGTGCCGGTCAGATGCATGCATATCGCTGCTTCTGATTGCAATGCATACTTGGTCAACAGCCATACCTTTTACACAGATGGTTGTGATATAAACAACTTTAACACTCTTACTAATATGCGCCACACTCTGTCAACCCACACCAAACACATTTCCGGAAAACATTGGTTCTGTAACACATTATAAACGCAACATAAGAATTATCCAGAATTACAATGACTCTTGACTATATTATACACGCGGTCAACCGGCGCACGGAGGGGGGGGGGGGGGGGGGGGGGGTTGGTGCTAGCGGGGTGTATAATATAGCCAAGAGTCATGGATGCATTGGAATTCTGGGTAATTCTTATGTTGCGTTTATAATGTGCTACAGAGCCAATGTTCTCCAGAAATGTGTTTGGTGTGGGTTCACAGAGTGTGGCGCATATTAGTAAGAGTGTTAAAGACAAGTTGTTTTATATCACAACCTTCAGTGTGATCTGTATGGCTGTGGAACAAGACACCCAGGGGTCGTCATTTCCAAAATGACGACAGAGGGAACCGTCACTCATGACGTCACGGCTTTGACCCGGCAGTAATTCAAGGCAGGTGCATATTACATGTCCGGCGGCTATTCAAGGAAATACGGTAATCCCAATTCTTATTTCTAAAGATTCTTAATCAATTAAAAAAAAAAAAAAAATCAATTTTAAGTTGTTGTCTTTTTCCAATCTGTTCCCAGGCACAACGGGTAAAGAGTCAGGATTTGGTGTTTTAATTTAGCCCTTGCTTATTTTTTTCTCGAAGATTCACACCCTACTAACAAGGTTGCACTAACGATTGCAGGCCGCACTTTCTGTATTTGATGGCTTGTCATGAAGTGAATGGATGAATGGTGGCGGCCGTGCCCCCTCTAAAGGTGATAGATTGTAAGCGTTTAATATGCGAGGCGTCAAATCGGTCACGGGGGATCAATTCTCCGTGGCAGACGTGCATAGTGATGACATGCAGAAAGAACAAGGTGACAGAAGGATGCATGAAGCCATGCGGGGCCGACCCGTGGCATGAACACTTTATGCGGTTATTGGGACCCTCCCTCTCTTTTGCAGGGATGAGTCCCGACAGATGATTTTATTCCAAGGCTCTTTGGATAAAGACAGGTGACTGGAACCAAGGAGGAGGAAATACAAACATAGAAATATCAGCATGGGAGGGAGGACCGAGCTGTTTAAAGTCTGTAGCAGTCTCTAAAAGTGGTCCCTCCCTCATATGGAGATCGAAACTGAAAGTTAACTCGACATATGTGTTGGGCACACACTTACTTTTCGCACCACGTTTAAAATCACTCATTTTTAAGATGTGGCGACTTATTTGAAATAATAAGTTGGGTTGAAATAATTTGGCCGAGGGCCGGGCTGTGTATATGTATATATATATATATATATATATATATATATGTATATATATACACACATATATGTATATATATATATATATATATATATATATATATATATATATATATATATATATATATATATACATATATGTGTGTATATATATACATATATATATATATATACATATATGTGTGTATATATATATACATATATATGTGTATATATATATATATATATATATATATATATATATATATATATATATATATATATACACAGCCCGGCCCTCGGCCAAATTATTTCAACCCAACGCGGCCCCCGGGTCAAAAAGTTTGATTCCCCCTTCCCCAAAGGGGTCTCAGCTGTACTGTATGGTTATGCTCATCTTCACGCCATGCAAAAGTAATGGTCCATCGCCTCATATCAATTGAGCGTGAGCCTTAATGGCGGTCAAAAAGCGGCACGGCTGTATAGCACGGCTGTATAGCGCGACCCCCCCCACCCGCAGCAGCAGGACCTAATGTGGCCGAACGTAAATATGGCACGCCTGTGATTATTCTTTATCTTTCTCATTAAAGGCGCGGCGCGGCAGCTGCACGGCTACAGCGGGCGAGACACGGGGCACTCTATTGTGACTGAAATGATAAAATGCATAATTAGGTCGTCAATGTTGTGTTCCATCTTCCCCCCCCACCCCCCCTTGTTTTTTAAACACACACACTCGCTCTGTCTCGCGTTGTTCGGCGCAGCCTTGCGCGTCCCCCCCCCCCATTTTCACAAATGATGTTGTTCATTAATGCGCTGTGATTTCCGCCAGACTCCCCGTTCACGTTTTTGTCTTTGGTAATTTGCCTTTATTGGCTGGCTTAGCAATTCCGTGGCAAGGCGGGTTTTTCTTCAATCATGCATGCGTCTGGTTAACCTGTCGCTGTTTCGCGCGGCTCGGTGCGCGGGAAGGTGGGAAGAGGGCAGGGTTGGTTCTAAAAACACGCTTGTGATCGTGTTGGCACAAATGATCCAAATAATTATTTGTTAGGACTAGGGCTGGGAGATTTTTTTTAGGCCATATCGCGATACACAATCGTGACTGACGACGCCGTCGTCATGCGGGTTACATGGACCACCCAGGAAGGACATCGCATTAGCACAGGTTTGACTCTTTATTTTTCAATAAAGCTCGGGTCTGAGGGTCTGGTGCAGGATACAAAGTCATCGGCGGTCACTCGATTGAGTATGACGATCCTCCTGGTAGGGGTGTATCCCTTTATGAAGGATGCCTGTGCGTGACTTTGTTTTTACTGTCTGTGCATTAGTCTCCCCACGAACCTTGACAGAATCGGGTCAAGGTCCAGTGGCGTGGAGTCCAAGACGACTGGGGACCCGTTTCTGCTGCAGCCGTTGTGGTAGTTCTTAATTTTACCGTTGACGTCTTCACCCTACCCCTTGCTAGGGGCAGTTAGGGACTAGGCCTTTGCCAAGGGCCACCTGGGGTAACAGAGGTAAAGGGGTTAACCTCCAAGTGCCCCAAGACCCCATAGAGGAGCCTCCACTGCCGGATGTACTTTAACGGCATGCCCATGGTCCAAAGTATTCAATAAATCAATCAATCAAAGTTTATTTATATAGCCTTTCAATCACAAGTGTATCATAGGGCTGCACAAGCCACAACAACATCAGATCCCACATCAGGGTGAGAAGAAACTCAACCCAATGGGATACAATGAGGAATCTTGGAGGGGACCGTTGATGTGGGGAGGGGAAAAAACCTCATAGCCATAGTACACATAAACATGTTTTTTTTGGGGTCATGTTTGATTTTGTTTTTTGGGACATTCAGTTCTTGTTCCTGCACTTCCTTGTTTTTCTTATTTCCATAGCAACTCATTAGTTTTCACCTTGCCTTCATGTCTCAGACCTATTTGTAATTATCATGTCAATTATTTAAACCGGAAGTTGCCAGGAAGTTAGCCTGGCGACTTTTCATATTCCTCAACTGCCTTCATGCCATCCCATTGCTGTATTATCATTCTGTCCGGGCCATGTAAGTTTTTAGTTTTTTAGGTCACAGTTATTGAGTTTTGTGTTTCATGCCTTGGTTCTAGTTTTCGTTGTCAGTAGTCAAGTTTGTTCTCCGCCATTGTGTGCGCCATTTTTTTGCCTTTTTGTTAGTTACAGTGTTTAAAAATAAACGTGTACTTACATTCCCGTCTGGCTCGTGCCAATTTTCCCTTGCGTCGGAAAAACGATCCAAGTCATAGTCCTAGTCCTGACAGAAACATCAAAGAACACAAAGGACATTAAAGACATTAAAAGAGCAGAGCTGATGCAACCAGCCCTTTCTACACACAGCTACAAAAGTAAAATAACAAAAAAAAAAACACATATACACTGTGGTAGCCTCTGCTGTGTTCCACGCCATCTTCTGCTGGGGTGGGGGGGGAGCATGGCCAGGGACAGGAGCAGACCCAACAAAGCAAGCAAGAGAGCCAACTCCATCCTCGGCCACCCACCAACTCTCATGGATGAGCAAGGATACGTCCAGGGAGACCGAAGTGTATACTTGTAGATACTTTTAAAATGTATCTTTTAATACTATTTGTATACTATCTGTTTAAACTATCCATCCTCTTTTAGTAGATGAGATATTTGTATTCTAAGACTATTCATTCTTTTATAGAGGGAGAATATGTTTGGTATTCATTAATTTATTTAAAAAAGAAAACCAATCCTCTTTTAGAGGATACATATTTTGAGTATTGATCTTTGAAATACTATCGGTTTCTATCTTTTAACACTATTTATCCTCTTGTGGAGGATAAATACTTTGAGTACCGTATTTCTTTGAATTGCCGCAGGGCATATAGTATGCGCCTGCCTTGAATTACTGCCGGGTCGAACTCGCTTCGCAAAATAATTAGCGCATGCTTAGTATTACCGCCTGGTCAAACTCACGAGTGACACTTCCCCTGTCATCATTTTCAAAATGGAGGAGGCTGATTTCAATACCGGTAATTTGAAATCGCATAAAGGGGAAGAAGATTAAGAGCTATTCAGTAGGATTTAAGGTCCAAGCTTACATCACACTCAAATTTTTACTGCGTGCCTTTGGTAAGTGCCGGAGTGAGAAGAGGTTTTAAAATAATTAGCGCACGCTTACTTTTACCGCATGCCTTTGGTAAG
This sequence comes from Nerophis ophidion, assembly GCF_033978795.1. Taxonomy (NCBI): domain Eukaryota; kingdom Metazoa; phylum Chordata; class Actinopteri; order Syngnathiformes; family Syngnathidae; genus Nerophis; species Nerophis ophidion. Next base: position 65,834,114 of record NC_084620.1, read on the forward strand.
CGCAGGAGTGAGAAGAGGTTTTAAATTAAACACTAGTAACACAACAAGCAGATAAGGGATTTTCCAGAATTATCCTAGTAAATTTGTGTAACAACATCTGAATCGCTCCCACTGTATAGTCTTTCTTTTTTTTCCCTAGTCCTTCACTCTACCTTTCCTCATCCACGAATCTTTCATCCTCGCTCAAATTAATGGGGAAATCGTCGCTTTCTCGGTCCGAATCGCTCTCGCTGCTGGTGGCCATGATTGTAAACAATGTTCAGATGTGAGGAGCTCCACAACCCGTGACGTCACGCGCACATTGTCTGCTACTTCCGGTACAGGCAAGGCTTTTTTTTATCAGCACAAAAAGTTGCGAACTTTATCGTCGATGTTCTCTACTAAATACGTTCAGCAAAAAATATGGCAATATCGCGAAATGATCAAGTATGACACATAAAACGGACCTGCTATCCCCGTTTAAATAAGAAAATCGCATTTCGGTCGGCCTTTAGGACTCGTTATCTTCTTGCGGAGGATAAATACTTTGGGTATTCATCTTGTATTACTCTTCATCATTTTGTATAGGATAAATATTTTGTTGTATTTATCTAATTATACTATTTATCCTGCAGCCATAGCATGATACTAAACCACTGTTGCTCAGTAGTCAACAAGAGCAGAATGCCTTGTGGGCTGCACAGTGGCCGTCTACGCCTACAGTATGTATTTCTAGTTGAAGACCCCCCCCCCCGGCCCCAATTGTGAGTCCATGTTGTGTCACAATATGAGCCTTTGTACACGCGTGGCTGCATGTGTGTTGTTCTGCCACTCGCCTCTAATCCGCCAAGGAGCTTTGTGTTGTCTTTATTCTTAGCTTGGAGCAGCGATGGCTCACCTTGGCAGCGTTCTTACAAGAGGAGCAGAAAAAAACAACAACAAGCCAGGTCGTGTGTTGGGAGTGTAGCAGGCTTGTAAAATGTGTGTGTGTGTGTGTGTGTGTGTGTGTGTGTTGTTGACAGACATCATCATCATCCTCACCCCTCTCGCTGTCATGTTTATTTGACGCCTCTTGTAAAATAACAATCACATCTGATGAATGATATAAAGTAAAGCAGTGCCTATTTTATTGTGTGTGTGTGTGTGTGTGTGTGTGTGTGTGTGTGTGTGTGTGTGTGTGTGTGTGTGTGTGTGTGTGTGTGTGTGTGTGTGTGCAGTCACACGGGGGCAATTTTTATAAGAGCCCGTTGTGGCCAAAATAATATTAGTGCGGCGGCGACAGGCACGTGACGGCGAACGCGGGATAAAAATAAAGGCAAATGAATACAAATGGTGTCTCCTTCACCTCGAGGGGGGGAATAAATCACACGTGCACTAATGCAGCGGCCTCTCTCTCTCTCTCTCCGTCTCTCTCTTTCTCTCCATGCCTCTCTCACTCCATCTGATTAAGTTTGTGTCCTTCTGTGGTAATAATGGACTCTTAGAGGTGAGCAGCGGTGTTTACTGTGTCTAAGTGTCACCGTGTCACGATGGAAGCAAGGCGGCTGCTTTTATACGGTGAACTAAGAATGCTCTGATTCCATGCCTGTTCTGATTATCGCCACCAGGGGGCACACATTTTGGGGTCTCGGGGGGTGCTGGAGCCTATTTCAGCAGCATTCGGGCGGAAGGCGGGGTACACCCTGGACAAGCCGGCTCCTCGTCGCAGGGCCAATACAGATAGTGTTGCCAGTCGACCTATCGCCAGGTGCATGTCTTTGGAGGTGGGAGGAAGCAGCCGGAGTACCCGGAGGGAACCCACGCAGTCACGGGGAGAACATGCAAACTCCACATAGAAAGATCCGGAGCCCAGGATTACACTCAGGACCTTTGTATTGTGCACTAACCCCTGTGCCTGTATATGTATTTGTATACTTTGAGACACTAGTGATTTAGGGCTATATAAGTAAACATTGATTGATTGATGTGTATATATATATATATATATATATATATATATATATATATATATATATATATATATATATATATATATATATATATATATATATATATATATATATATATATATATATATATATATATATATATATATATATATATATATATATATATATATATATATATGTATGTGTGTATATATATATATGTATTGTTACGTTTGCGCGGCATCGTGGATGCGCGGGGAGTGTCGCCTCTCGATGCGCAGGATCACAGCAGGCAGGAATGAAGGTATGAACAGCCTTTTAATATGAAGTTACAAAAGAACACTGGTACAAAAGAGCAAATCAAAGGCGTGTCTGAGCACAGAAAACTAAATGCTAATATACACAGAAGACAGAGTTCGAAGTCCATAAAGCGCGAGCCAAGCGCGCGGAGGCAAGCTACATTTAGCAAGCAGAAAAATAAACAGAGACCACTCACGTAACGGTTGCAGGTGCAAACAAACTGGCGAGAGCGAACTAGGTAGCAGAGGGGCTTAAATACAGAAAACATAATTACAAACCGGTGTGTGAATGAGCCATGCAGGAGGAGCAAATAAGTTGTCATGGTGATGAATGTAAATAAGGAAGTGCGCTAACAAACGGGATAGATAGAGTCCAAAACATGATCAAAACATAGTAGGACAATACAAAAAAGACAAACATGCTAGAGATGTGTGATCCGGAAGCCGGATCACAACATTACCCCCCCCTTAAGGGGCAGATCCCAGATGCCCCCAAAAAACTGCAATAAAGAGAACCCCCTCCCAAAACCAGAAAGTTCACAAACGAAGGGAGGGCGGGGGGAGTCCACGGTGGAGGGTCGCCAGATCGCATGTCCCCGAATCCACCGAGGACACATCATGTGGCGGCGGCGGGTGGAACGCTGCTGCCGAAAAAGTTTTGGCGGGCGACCTCGAAAAGGCCACATTAGTGGCCGCCTCGCAGGATGAGGTGCCCGGCGAGGCGGACGACCCGGGCACGGCCACATCCGTGGCCGACATGGAGGAGGGAGTATCTGGCGAGGAGGATGACCTCGCAGAGGCCACGCCCGTGGTCGACGTGGTGGACGACGCCTCAGCACCGAAATCCCAGCAGGCTTGGAAGCAGCAGACGAGGGTGCGGGGACTGCAGCCGCAGGAGTCGTCGGAGGCGGCCTGGGAGCCGCAGGAGTCGTCGGAGGCGGCCTGGGAGCCGCAGGAGTCGTCGGAGGCGGCCTGGGAGCCGCAGGAGTCGTCGGAGGCGGCCTGGGAGCCGCAGGAGTCGTCGGAGGCGGCCTGGGAGCCGCAGGAGTCGTCGGAGGCGGCCTGGGAGCCGCAGGAGTCGTCGGAGGCGGCCTGGGAGCCGCAGGAGTCGTCGGAGGCGGCCTGGGAGCCGCAGGAGTCGTCGGTGGTGCTGGTGTGGGCTCCAGCCCCGTCGTCGACGCTGGTGTGGGCTCCAGCCCCGTCGTCGACGCTGGTGTGAGAACCAGACTGGGAGCAGGTGTCGGCTTCAGCCGAGGAGCAGGTGTCGGCTTCAGCCGAGGAGCAGGTGTCGGCTTCAGCCGAGGAGCAGGTGTCGGCTTCAGCCGAGGAGCAGGTGTCGGCTTCAGCCGAGGAGCAGGTGTCGGCTTCAGCCGAGGAGCAGGCACAGGGGTCTGCCGAGGAGAACTAGGGGACCGGCTGTGAGCAGGACTAGGACTATGATGAGTGATAAGACAAACACTAGGACTCGGGCAAGGACTTGAGAGAGGACCAGGACTTACAATCACACTAGTGCTTTGAGAAGGGCTTGGGCAACGACCAGGACTTACAGTCATACCAGGGCTTGGGCAAGAACTAGGACAAACGGTCAAACTAGGGCTTGGGCAAGGACTGGGACTAACAATCAAACTGGTGCTCGGGCAAGGACTAGGACAAAGACTAGGACTTACAGTAACACTGGGGCTCGGACAAGAACTTGGGTAAGGACTAGGGTTCGGACTAAGACCACGAGGGGAATCAGTACTAATATTACAAAGGCAAGAAACAAGACTCGGGACCGGACTCGAAACAGGACTCGGACTACGGATC
>NC_084620.1:65843125-65900625 GCF_033978795.1 Nerophis ophidion
GCACTGAACTTTGGGAGTCCTCCAAGAAAATCGGGAGGGTTGGCAAGTATGAGTATTAGCTGTGAATGCGGTGTTAGTTGGTGCCGCTGTATAATACCAGCTGCCCAGCTCTAATGTTCATTTGATATTGTCTCAAGGGCACAATGAAATTACATGGCGGGCCAAATTTGGCCCGCGGGCCAGAGTTTGACACCTATGCTATAAGGGGTCACCACGGGCTGCTTTTGAAAAAAAAAAACACCATTGTATCATTATCGTCACATTACGTCCTGGGCTTGGAACGGGGTTGACACTCCTGCACACGGCCAAGTGCACTCAGCTCGGGACGCAGTGTACTCAAAAGACACGGCTCGCCCGCCCCGTTTCAGCTTTTGTGCAAATTCAGCGACTTTTACTCAATGTTAAAACGCATATACAGAAAATAAATGTATAGCACAGTTTGGTGAACACATATTAACACTTATTTCTTGCTATCACACACACACACGTCTGTCTTTGGTGTGTGAACAAGAAACGTGTGTGTGTGTGTGCGAGTGTGGGATGCTGAATGTGCATAAAAAGGTGCTATTCCTGCGGGAGACGCCATCATCTCCGGAGACAGGACAAAGTCAATATGGGCAGTTACACCAAGCCCTTAGGGAGCAGGCCACCAGAGGCCTGACTTATAGTGACAGGGGAAGATGCAGTAAGGAGTTTATTTTGTGTGCGTGTGCGGGTGTGTGTGTGTGTTCTTGTATTTCCACCCTTCTTGAAACATCAACAAGCAAAGGAACCTTCCATATGAGGACCGGTGAACAAGTTAGGACATAAATCATGGTCCCAATACGGAAAAAAAATTCCATCCAAATACGAGAGTCTGTGAACATTGCTCCAAAGTCAGGATTTTCGGTTGCTTTAATTTGCATACAAAAGTAAACATTGACAGGTGCAAAGGGCAGCAATATATGACGAAACATGTACGGAAATTCAAACAAAACATGGTGAATTCTACATTCAAGGCTCAATGTGTTTTTGGGAAACTATCAAAAACGTGACTAGTTGTATGGATTATCTCAACTGTGGGACACAGGTGCAAAAGAACTCACTGTAGAATAAGGGACATAACACAACAGACAAGGCTTCAGAAGATGAAAGATACCCAGGCAAGATGGAGCTAATCTCATGGTCGCTCAATATAATTGACAAAGTGTTTTCCAGCATATTTTAGTCTTGTTCTGAAATTATCAAGGGGATGGATCAAATGCAGAGGACAAATTTCACCACACCTAGTGTGTGTGTGACAATCATTGGTACTTTAACTTTAACTTTAACTTCAACTTTGCGATAAAACGTGTTGGGAAATTATCAAAAACATGTCTAGTTGTTTGGATTATCTCAACTGTGGGACACAGGTGCAAAATAGTTCACTGTGGATTAAAAGACATAACACAACAGACAAGGCTTCAGAAGATGAAAGATACCTAGCCAAGATGGAGCTAATCTCATGGCCGCTCAATATAATTGACAAAGTGTGTTCCAGCATATGTTAGTCTTGTACGGAAATTGTCATATATCCATCAAAACTGCTGTTGAAACGTGGACTATATAACCAACATATAATACCCAGTGGCCTAGTGGTTAGAGTGTCCACCCTGGGATCGGTAGGTTGTGGAGTAGAAGACTATAAAAATGGGACCCATTGCCTCCCTGCTTGGTACTCAGCATCAAATGTTAGAATCGGGGGTTAAATCACTATAAATGATTCCCGGGCGCGGCACGGCTGCTGCACACTGCCCCCCCTCACCTCCCAGGGGTTGAACAAGGCGATGGGTCAAATGCAGAGGACAAATTTCACCACAACTCGTGTGTGTGTGACAATCATTGGTACGTTAACTTCAACTTTGCGGTAAAAAATGTGTTGTTGGGAAACTATCAAAAACATGACTAGTTTTCTGGATTATCTTAACTGTGGGACACAGGTGCAAAATAGTTCACTGTGGATTAAAAGACATAACACAACAGACAAGACTTCAGAAGATGAAAGATACCTAGCCAAGATGGACCTAATGTCATGGTCGCTCAATATTATTGACAAAGTGTTTTCCAGCATATTTTAGTCCTGTTCAGAAATTGTCATATATCCATCAAATCTGCTGTTGAAACTTGGACTATATAACCAACATATAATACTCAGTGGCCTAGTGGTTAGAGTGTTCACCCTGGGATCGGTAGGTTGTGGAGTAGAAGACTATAAAAATGGGACCCATTGCCTCCCTGCTTGGTACTCAGCATCAAGTGTTAGAATTGGGGGTTAAGTCAACATAAATGATTCCCGGGCGCGGCACGGCTGCTGCACACTGCTCCCCCTCACCTCCCAGGGGTTGAACAAGGGTATGGGTCAAATGCAGAGGACAAATTTCACCACAACTCGTGTGTGTGTGACAATCATTGGTACTTTAACTTCAACTTTGCGGTAAAAAATGTGTTGTTGGGAAACTATCAAAAACATGACTAGTTTTCTGGATTATCTCAACTGTGGGACACAGGTGCAAAAGGCTTCACTGTAGAATAAGGAACATAACACAACAGACAAGGCTTCAGAAGATGAAAGACACCTAGGCAAGATGGAGCTAATGTCATGGTTGCTTAATTTCTATTGACAAAGTGTTTTCCAGCATATTTTAGTCTTGTTCTAAAATTCTCATGTATCCATCAAATCTGCTGTTGAAACTTGGACTATATAACCAACATGTAAGTTGATTGTAAATTAGGGGCGGGACATGGATAAGCATTCTTGCTTTTTTTCCTGTATCCCTTTTGAGTAGGTGTCGTTGCATGCCTGTCAAATTACAAAGAGTGATGAAGTGTTGCTATATTAAGTCTGCCAGAATAAATAAATAAATTAATTCACTCATTCAATTCATTCGTTCAACAAGACAGCAGCTGAGGAAGGACTACCAGCTGATTTTTCAAATTCCGGTGCTGACGTAAGACAACACTTTGTGACAGTAAAATGAACAAATACACGAAGGTACTAAGACTATAGTGGCTATTAACGGTTAGCTTCTACAGCTGGGTTGTCCAAAGTGCGGGACAGGGGCCATTTGTGGTCCGTGACTCGTTTGTCGTCGGCCTTCAGCACATTACCATGGACCAAAAAAATAGAGATCTCATTTGCACCCCTGGTGGTGAAATTTATCAAAATTAGGATGGTCCCAAAAATGATGGATTTTTCAAATTGACCTTGTTTCGGTTCTATAAGTGCTCCCCCTCCGGTCAACATATGAAATAACAAGTGTGTGTAAAAATTTGAAGTGCTCCCACTCTGGTCAACGTATGAAATAACAAGTGTGTGTAAAAATTTGAAGTGCTCCCCCTTTGGTCAACATATGAAATAACAAGTGTGTGTGTAAAACTGTGATGTTATCCCACTCTGGTCAACATATGAAATAACAAGTGTGTGTAAAAAAATTGAAGTGCTCCCCCTCTGGTCAACATACGAAATAACAAGTGTGTGTAAAAAAATTGAAGTGCTCTCCACTGGTCAACATATGAAATAACAAGTGTTTAAAAAATTTGAAGTGCTCCCACTCTGGTCAGCTTATGAAATAACAAGTGTGTGTAAAAATGTGAACTGCTCCCACTCTGGTCAACATATGAAATAACAAGTGTGTTTAAAAAATGTGAAGAGCTCCCACTCTGGTCAACATATGAAACAACAAGTGTGTGCAAAAATTTGAAGTGTTCCCACTCTGGTCAACATATGAAATAACAAGTGTGTGTAAAAAATTGAAGTTATCCCACTGTGCTCAACATATGAAATAACAAGTGTGTAAAAAAAAATTGAAGTGCTCCCCCTCTGGTCAACATATGAAATAACAAGTGTGTGTAAAAATTTGAAGTGCTCCCCCTCTGGTCAACATATGAAATAACAAGTGTGTGAAAAATTTGAAGTGCTCCCCCTCTGGTCAACATATGAAATAAAAAGTGTGTGTAAAAAAATTTAAGTGCTCCCCCTCTGGTCAACATGTGAAATAACAAATGTGTTTGAAAAATGTTAAGTTCTCCCACTCTGGTCAACATATGAAATAACAAGTGTGTGTAAACATAAAGTGCTCTCCCTCTGGTCAACATATGAAATAACAAGTGTGTCTAAAAAATTTGAAGTGCTCCCACTCTGGTCAACATATGAAATAACAAGTGTGTTTAAAAAATTGAAGTGCTCTCCGCTGATCAACATATGAAATAACAAGTGTTTAAACAATTTTAAGTGCTCCCACTCTGGTCAGCTTATGAAATAACAAGTGTGTGTAAAAATTTGAACTGCTCCCACTCTGGTCAACATATGAAATAACAAGTGTGTTTAAAAAATTTGAAGTGCTCCCACTCTGGTCAGCTTATGAAATAACAAGTATGTGTACAAATTTGAAGTGTTCCCACTCTGGTCAACATATGAAATAACAAGCGTGTGTAAAAACTTGAAGTTATCCCACTCTGGTCAACATATGAAATAACAAGTGTGTAAAAAAATTGAAGTGCTCCCCCTCTGGTCAACATATGAAATAACAAGTGTGTGTAAAAATTGGAAGTGCTCCCCCTCTGGTCAACATATGAAATAACAAGTGTGTGTAAAAAAATTTAAGTGCTCCCCCTCTGGTCAACATATGAAATAACAAATGTATGTAAAAATTTGAAGTGCTCCCACTCTGGTCAACATATGAAATAACAAGTGTGTGTAAACATAAAGTGCTCCCACTCTGGTCAACATATGAAATAACAAGTGTGTGTAAAAATTTGAAGTGATCCCCCTCTGGTCAACATATGAAATAACAAGTGTGTGTTTGAAAAAAAAAATGTATACAGAGACATTCTGTAATAACTTGAAGTAAATAATGAAAATTACCCCAAAAAATTACAGACAAAAAACTTAATTAAAATACATTTTTTTTATATATTTGCATAGTTTGTATATATTATTAATGTGGTAAATACAAATGTTTATACATCTAGAAAGGGTAAAGAGGAAATAATTTTTCAGCGGTCTCAAGAAGGTAAGAAATACAGAAAGTGTGTGTGTGTGTGTGTGTGTGCGTGTGTGTGTGTGTGTGTGCGTGTGCGTGTGTGTGCGTGTGCGTGTGTGTGTGTGTGTGTGTGTGTGTGTGTGTGTGTGTGTGTGTGTGTGTGTGTGTGTGTGTGTGTGTGTGTGAGAGAGTGAGTCAGAGAGGTGAGTTATTTCAGCATGCAATCACGTACTATTAGAATAGACATCCTCTGAGAGAATTTAAGTCCCTACCTTTAGTCAAAAGTGATTTATGACCCCCCATAAATCAATGATTTATGACCCTCAAGGTCAAAGGTCAATGATTTATGACCCCTCAAGTTCAAAGGTTAATGATTTATGAGGGGTCAAGGTTAAAGGTCAAGGTTAAAGGTCAGGTTCAAAGGTCAGGTTCAAATGTCAAGGTCAAGTGGGTGTGGCTTACCCGGAAGAGGGTGGAGTTAAGACCTGCGGTGGGAGTGGTTAAACCAGGAAGAGGGTGGAGTTTTAAACAGAAAGAGGGCAGAGTTAAGACCTGCGGTGGGAGTGGTTAAACCAGGAAGAGGGTGGAGTTAAGACCTGACAGGGAACAGAGGAGGGATCAGTTTTTTTAAGAAAGCAATGTCATCTGAGCAGCATGTGACCATATATTTGATAGTTTAAATGTTTACGATCGTTTGAAACAACTTCCAGATTTCGATGTATTGATGGCTGGGAATGTTACGTGTGGAGATGTGGACACACACACACACACACACACACACACACACACGCACACGTAGAGGAGGGGTACAAAAGGGCGGTGTAAGGCTTAGTCATTATTTGGAGCTTTATACGTTAGCGTAAAGACTTTGTTCGATTCGGTCATGATTAGTGAAACGCCTGTTTCGATTTATAAAAATAATAAAACTTACATTGACGCACCGCAAAAAAGTCGAGTGTTTCTAAATCGTATTCAGATGCCGCCGACCGAGTCTTTGCGTGAGAAATGGGATTTGGATGCGTACGGGATGGAGGGATCTTTTGGATTTGTATTCAGATACGAAATGGGTGATATCTGCTTATTTCAGCTAAAAGAAAGAAGAGACGGAAGCCCTTTCTCGATATTTTCATCGTTATCTACCGTGGATTGGGAAGTTTTTGGTGGACACGCACACACACGCACACACACGCACACACACGCACACACACACACACACACACACACGCACACACGCACACACACGCACACACACGCACACACACGCACACACACACACACACACACACACACACACACACACACACACACATTCGTACGCACTGAAACAACTTCCATACCTCACGAAAACATATTTAAACAGATGGAAAAAACTATCGCAGAACACAGTGTCACGTAGCAACTGGTCTTTACGGTCGTTTGAATCAACAGGTCAGTTTGGGGTACAAAGGAGGGTTCAGTTTTTACTGACTTCCCAACTGACAGTTTAAATGTTTACGATCGTCTGAAACAACAGGACACGCACGCACGCACACACGCACGCACGCACGCACACACACACACATACACACACACGCACACACACACACACACACACACACACACACACACCATTACCTCTGCTTTACCACGTTATTAGACATTGGTTTAACTCCATTTAAGCATTTAAACGTTAAAAGCATTGCACTTGTACGACGTTGTAATACTTTTTTTTTTACCAGCCGATGACGACGAAGTGAAAGACGATGAACTTTGCTTAAACGGTCTTACAAAGTTGGAAGATGATTATCGAGGTGTGTTTAAACCTTCAAATTATTTAATATTGTGTGTATTCATTATTTTGTTTTATAGAGGATTTGCCGTAAGATCCTAACGCGATCGTTTTAACACAATCGCAGTCTGGTGAGTCAAATGATTCTCATTTTACAAGAAAAAAAACATGCGGTATACGATACATATATACATATATTTACTTACATCTCCGGCTCGCTCGTCTCCCTTAAAGCTGGCGGGTCCGTCAACGGCCGTTCCAGGCAGAGGAGAAGGTTTGATTGTGCCAAAGACTCCAGACATCGAATCCTTGCTCCGAGGGGAAATCATCGAAAACGACGGTGAATGTCCGACAGGCACCCGCTGTAAGTTTTTCTCGTTTTCTGTAAGCTTTTTAAGATTCTCAGGAGCTTTAAAGAACTCCTCTCATTCCAATGTCTTTCGCTCAAATGAATTTCGCGCCTAAGGGGAATGGGCGGGGACTGATTCCGGAGGTGGGCGGTTGTTTCCGCCAAGCAACCTTCTGGTTGAAATGGAGTGTGGATCAAGATGGATCCCTACTCTATATTCTTTTATTCAACCCAATGTTTTTTAAATACGTGTATAATGCTTTATATCCTATGTGTTGTGAATTCCATCCTACAATATCTTCCAAGGAACCCAAAGAAATGTTACCACACCTCCCGCTTTATTTATTCTATAGATTACCTGAACTATTTCATAAACTAAATCTTGTCTTGTTTCTGATGCTATGTTTTTTTATGCTCATCAATGCACTGTTGGACTGCGAGCACACAACTACTTTCCTTGCTTTGTTTTCCTCTATCCAGTTAACTGCCATATAAATTGCTACCAATTCCCCCGTAAAAACAGATAGTTTATCACTGATTATTTTATTTAATACTATGTTTCCTTGTGGGATAACTGCTACAGCTCTTACCTTTATTTTTTTATATAGTTTTTGATGCATCCGTATATATCATATCTCAATCCATTTTTCTATCCGGTAACTATTTAAATTTCTATTCTTTAGTAATTGCATGTTTTCTTTTGGGTTATCAAACATCCACGGTGGTATTGCAGGCATTGGTACTGTAGGACTAACTTTAATATTGTCAATTTTAACTTTATTACATATGTCTCCTATAATCCACCCAAAACTATTCTTTTTTGTTTTCTCTTTTTCTTGGCAGATTGGTAACACTGGACAAGTCGGATATCCTTGCTTGGATCCTTTTAAAGTTGCCCGATAAACTGCTGAGAGTTGATCTCTCCTCTTGTCCAAAGGTTTTTCGTTCATTTTTACTTGTAATACTGCCACTAGGGTTGATGTAGTAGCTCCACAACATAACCTTAAAGCCTGTGACTGGATCCGGTCTATTTTCCCAAGTCATGTTTTTGAAGCAGATTGGTAAATAATGCATCCGTAATCAATAACAGATGGAATTAAAGTTATAAATATATACATGTATTGTTTTCAACGTTAACCTATCAGCCCCCCAATCATTACCCCTCAAAGACCTCATTATATTTAACACCTTTTTACTTTTTCCCCTATTTTTTTATTTTCCGGAAGGAACACTCCTGAAGGAATAAATAAAGTACTATCTAATCTAATCTAATCAAATCTATTTTGCTGATGTGGGTTGACTAGTTCATATTTTTATCAAACCATATTCCTAAATATTTAAATACTTGTACCTCTTCTATATTTTCACCTTAGAGTTTTTATTTGGAGCTTGTTTGGTACTTTTGTCTTTGTAAAATGTATGACTTTTGTCTTTCCAACAGAGAATCTTAAACCTCAAGCCGTTCCCCAGTCTTGAACATTATTTACCACTTTGTTAGTTTTTTGATTATTTCTTTTGACTCTAAATAATATACTAGTCTTTCATTAATCTTTTTTTTTTTTCCATTACTTTTCCCCAAATTTATAATTTCCTGCCTCTTCCGGGTCTTACCCTGACTTGCATATTGGAATTGTTACCGCTAATTTTCCCCTCTGCCGGTCATTCTCCTTCTTCATATATCCTGTCATATCATTTCAAGACCACTTCTTTGACGATGCCACCTAAGTTTTTGATCATTTGATAACCCGCTAGGTCTTTCCCCGGTGACGTATTTTTAACCTTTTTCAAAATTCGAACCATTTCATTCAAAGAAAATGTCATATCCATAGTGTTGGTAAAGCTATTAACGTTGTCTTCCATCATTTCCCCAATATTTAAACTCATTGTTTTTTCTCTCTTTTGTTTTTACACATTTCTCAAATTATCATTACCGTGCACTTTAACAAATGTTTTTGCTAAAGGTTCTGCTGTTTCTTTACCCGTGACTACATCTTCTTTGATAAATGTGGCACATCATCCTCTTTACCCTTCATTCCTATCTTTACGAATCGTTATATATCCTTTTATTATAAAGTTTAATTTTGGCTTCAGCCCTGTTTCTTGAATACAAATTATACGTGGTTTAGTTTTCATATTTTTAATATATCCCTTTAATTCATGTTCGGTTGCTATCAAACTTCTGGCATTCCACCGGACCATTAACAGGGTGTTGGAATGTGGTGACATGACTCCGTCACGTCTACTCTCCGTAGTACAGCTTGCACCCGGTACCAAGATAGTTCTTTCAACAACTTTGATGCTGCTTTGACAATTATTTTGATCTTCTCAGTCTTATTTTTACTTTCATTTTGTATCAAAGCTGAGTTGTGCTCTCTGGTTTATTTTGCAAATGAACCGACAGAACATGATCATGTACAAGACTCGCCTACCCACAATGCACTGCAGCCCAACGCTCCTGGTCGGATGTTTTTTCGGGGTTCATGGAGAGATGCGGTAAAGAGTGGTAGCCAAGACACACGGTCACACACGGTCACACACGGTCACACACGGTCACACACGGTCACACTCGGCAATTATTTTGACCTGGGGAGCAGATATAGAGGAAAAAATGTGTCTGGGGGGCCGGGATATCTGATTTTCAGGTACAAAAAACTTCACAATGACACAAAATAAACACAACAGTTAAACCTCACACTAAAAACAAGACATTGACTTGTACGTTCAAAAGACAGAATAGAACAAGTCAAGACATGCAATGCCATCTACAAAATGTTATGTAAATGTTAGTCATTACACACGCGGCTATGGTTTTGATGTATTTGTTACAGACATGTTTACGTCAAGTAACATCACATGGTTCCATTTGCACCTTTCAACAAATCTGAAAAGGAATATTAAGAAGTAAAACTTATATTTAATCCTACCTCTTCTCCGAGCACACGGTGACCGTACATACGGGTCGAAAAATGTTGACCTAATTCAGCATTTCTCAAAGTGTGGGGAATAGAGACATGACAGGTGGGGCGCGAGGAAAGGGAGGACATTTTTTATTTTTTATTTTTTTTTACTATGCTTTCATTTTCTATACACACTGTAAATCACTTTGTGATTCTGTCTGTGAAATCCGCCGTATAAATAAATGTAAATTACTTATTTTTCCTGTAGGCTTTAAATTTCTCGGCAGGAGCGAAAGTTTGACAGACATAGCAACAGTAACTTTTGCAGGCAGGGCTAAGAGGAACAAACTTTCGCGCGGATGGGTAGCAGGCTAATGTGCGGACCACAATTACACAAAATGGATACATTTGCAACTCGCACCTCAAAGGTCTGCGGAGAAACAAAAATATGACGGGTCTAATCAACCAAAAAGTCAACCTAAAAGAAAATATGGCGAAGGGTATCTTGCTCTTGGATTCACGGCAGCGGAGGTGGGGGCAGAGGAGAGACCCCTGTGTGTTCTTTGTCTAAAACGGCTAGCAGCAGACAGCATCAGGCCCAACAAAGTAAAGAGACAACTCGAGACCACACATGATGTCCAATAAATTGTTTTGTTGGGGCGATGGGGGTAGGTGGGCCTTGAGTCTAAAGTGGTGATGACAGAAAAAAAAAAAGTTTGAGAAGCCCTGACCTAATTGTACGGATCTCACTTTAAACGGCAAACCGATCATTTAAATGTTTTCACTTTGAATATGAAACGAGGAGTAAAATGTACAATGTACAATATTATCAATTATTTCACAAGGACATGTTTTAAGGATATTGTACAGTATCATTAAATCTAAAATGAATGTGATCACTTTCAGGATCATTTTATTTTTAGCCAGTAAACAACTGTTATGTACTTTTGAATCGGGTTTTCCCCTTTAAATAACAAAAATTATAGAATTTTACAATATTCATTATTATTAAATATTAAATGTGCCAACTAGTTTTACGGCATACATCATTCCCCCTTTACCCATTTGTTAAAAAGACGAAAGTTGATGCGAACGCCTACGTGCTGTCAGAAAACTAAAAGAAGAAGAATGCCTTTGTGCAATTACTGCTATCCTGGCACAAGTTATAAAACAAACAACGTTACCAAATTTTTTTTCTGAGGAGACAAAACGAAAAAGAAAGAAAAATAATAAATCAATCAATAAAATGCATCAGTCAAATAGTACAGGCAACTTCGTTAACATGGAGCCACAGACAATTTCATTCAAAAAGTCCCAATTGCTAACATAAAGATACAACAACAAATAAAGGCAAAGAAGGCCTAGTAGGTAATTACAACAACAGACAAAGTATTAAAAATGTCGGTCCAATAACTGCACAGGGATGGGCAGAGCCAAAACATGTGTAGCAAGTAAGCTGGAGACTGTTGACACTGAAATAAGGCTATATGTGGCACAGATACAAGATTTATAAACTCTACTTAAAGCCCCACTTAAGAATTTTCAGTTTTGGTTTATATTGGCCGCACCAGTGAACCAAAGCGATGGCGTTTTCCCAAAAGGAAAACCACATTTACCATGAGGACTAGCGCATATGGCGTCCAACTGACACGATAATGCCACAATGATTCTGTATTACTGAACTTTCCACAGTAGGAACCTACATTCGTTTTCTACCACTTATTCCCTTTTGGGGACGTGGGGGTCGCTGGCGCCTATCTCAGCTACAATCGGGTGGAAGGAGGTGTACACCCTGGACAAGTCGCCCCCTCATTGCAGGGTCAACATAGATAGACGGACAACATTCACACCAACCTACATATTTTACTCAAACCTTATATTTGCAGTTTGAAGTCACTGCATTGTTTTTTCCTTGTACAGTTCTTTTGAGTTTGTTGCGTGGTTGGTCAGTGTGGAACTGCAAAGTATCGCGCTGGTGGGTATTTATTGCTACCACACAAATTTCCAGTAGCTAAAATTAGTATTATTATTCTGATTTGAGCATTGAAAGTCACTTACTAGTTTAGCAGGAACAGATCCAAAGCAGCATTGGTCTAAAATCTCTTGTCTTTTGACCTCACGCAAGTTAGTGAAAGTCGTGCCATTGTTGATCCTTGATTGTCCCTCCCTTTTTTTTTTTTTTTGAAAACCCGATTCAAAAGTACATAACAGTTGTTTACTGGCTAAAAATAAAATGATCCTGAAAGTGATCACATTCATTTTAGATTTAATGATACTGTACAATATCCTTAAAACATGTCCTTGTGAAATAATTGATAATATTGTACATTGTACATTTTACTCCTCGTTTCATATTCAAAGTGAAAACATTTAAATGATCGGTTTGCCGTTTAAAGTGAGATCCGTACAATTAGGTCAGGGCTTCTCAAACTTTTTTTTTTTCTGTCATCACCACTTTAGACTCAAGGCCCACCTACCCCCATCGCCCCAACAAAACAATTTATTGGACATCATGTGTGGTCTCGAGTTGTCTCTTTACTTTGTTGGGCCTGATGCTGTCTGCTGCTAGCCGTTTTAGACAAAGAACACACAGGGGTCTCTCCTCTGCCCCCACCTCCGCTGCCGTGAATCCAAGAGCAAGATACCCTTCGCCATATTTTCTTTTAGGTTGACTTTTTGGTTGATTAGACCCGTCATATTTTTGTTTCTCCGCAGACCTTTGAGGTGCGAGTTGCAAATGTATCCATTTTGTGTAATTGTGGTCCGCACATTAGCCTGCTACCCATCCGCGCGAAAGTTTGTTCCTCTTAGCCCTGCCTGCAAAAGTTACTGTTGCTATGTCTGTCAAACTTTCGCTCCTGCCGAGAAATTTAAAGCCTACAGGAAAAATAAGTAATTTACATTTATTTATACGGCGGATTTCACAGACAGAATCACAAAGTGATTTACAGTGTGTATAGAAAATGAAAGCATAGTAAAAAAAAATAAAAAATAAAAAATGTCCTCCCTTTCCTCGCGCCCCACCTGTCATGTCTCTATTCCCCACACTTTGAGAAATGCTGAATTAGGTCAACATTTTTCGACCCGTATGTACGGTCACCGTGTGCTCGGAGAAGAGGTAGGATTAAATATAAGTTTTACTTCTTAATATTCCTTTTCAGATTTGTTGAAAGGTGCAAATGGAACCATGTGATGTTACTTGACGTAAACATGTCTGTAACAAATACATCAAAACCATAGCCGCGTGTGTAATGACTAACATTTACATAACATTTTGTAGATGGCATTGCATGTCTTGACTTGTTCTATTCTGTCTTTTGAACGTACAAGTCAATGTCTTGTTTTTAGTGTGAGGTTTAACTGTTGTGTTTATTTTGTGTCATTGTGAAGTTTTTTGTACCTGAAAATCAGATATCCCGGCCCCCCAGACACATTTTTTCCTCTATATCTGCTCCCCAGGTCAAAATAATTGCCGAGTGTGACCGTGTGTGACCGTGTGTGACCGTGTGTGACCGTGTGTGACCGTGTGTCTTGGCTACCACTCTTTACCGCATCTCTCCATGAACCCCGAAAAAACATCCGACCAGGAGCGTTGGGCTGCAGTGCATTGTGGGTAGGCGAGTCTTGTACATGATCATGTTCTGTCGGTTCATTTGCAAAATAAACCAGAGAGCACAACTCAGCTTTGATACAAAATGAAAGTAAAAATAAGACTGAGAAGATCAAAATAATTGTCAAAGCAGCATCAAAGTTGTTGAAAGAACTATCTTGGTACCGGGTGCAAGCTGTACTACGGAGAGTAGACGTGACGGAGTCATGTCACCACATTCCAACACCCTGTTAATGGTCCGGTGGAATGCCAGAAGTTTGATAGCAACCGAACATGAATTAAAGGGATATATTAAAAATATGAAAACTAAACCACGTATAATTTGTATTCAAGAAACAGGGCTGAAGCCAAAATTAAACTTTATAATAAAAGGATATATAACGATTCGTAAAGATAGGAATGAAGGGTAAAGAGGATGATGTGCCACATTTATCAAAGAAGATGTAGTCACGGGTAAAGAAACAGCAGAACCTTTAGCAAAAACATTTGTTAAAGTGCACGGTAATGATAATTTGAGAAATGTGTAAAAACAAAA
Organism: Nerophis ophidion; assembly: GCF_033978795.1. Taxonomy (NCBI): domain Eukaryota; kingdom Metazoa; phylum Chordata; class Actinopteri; order Syngnathiformes; family Syngnathidae; genus Nerophis; species Nerophis ophidion. The sequence continues at coordinate 65,857,285 of NC_084620.1, forward strand.
GAGAGAAAAAACAATGAGTTTAAATATTGGGGAAATGATGGAAGACAACGTTAATAGCTTTACCAACACTATGGATATGACATTTTCTTTGAATGAAATGGTTCGAATTTTGAAAAAGGTTAAAAATACGTCACCGGGGAAAGACCTAGCGGGTTATCAAATGATCAAAAACTTAGGTGGCATCGTCAAAGAAGTGGTCTTGAAATGATATGACAGGATATATGAAGAAGGAGAATGACCGGCAGAGGGGAAAATTAGCGGTAACAATTCCAATATGCAAGTCAGGGTAAGACCCGGAAGAGGCAGGAAATTATAAATTTGGGGAAAAGTAATGGAAAAAAAAAAAAGATTAATGAAAGACTAGTATATTATTTAGAGTCAAAAGAAATAATCAAAAAACTAACAAAGTGGTAAATAATGTTCAAGACTGGGGAACGGCTTGAGGTTTAAGATTCTCTGTTGGAAAGACAAAAGTCATACATTTTACAAAGACAAAAGTACCAAACAAGCTCCAAATAAAAACTCTAAGGTGAAAATATAGAAGAGGTACAAGTATTTAAATATTTAGGAATATGGTTTGATAAAAATATGAACTAGTCAACCCACATCAGCAAAATAGATTTGATTAGATTAGATTAGATAGTACTTTATTTATTCCTTCAGGAGTGTTCCTTCCGGAAAATAAAAAAATAGGGGAAAAAGTAAAAAGGTGTTAAATATAATGAGGTCTTTGAGGGGTAATGATTGGGGGGCTGATAGGTTAACGTTGAAAACAATACATGTATATATTTATAACTTTAATTCCATCTGTTATTGATTACGGATGCATTATTTACCAATCTGCTTCAAAAACATGACTTGGGAAAATAGACCGGATCCAGTCACAGGCTTTAAGGTTATGTTGTGGAGCTACTACATCAACCCTAGTGGCAGTATTACAAGTAAAAATGAACGAAAAACCTTTGGACAAGAGGAGAGATCAACTCTCAGCAGTTTATCGGGCAACTTTAAAAGGATCCAAGCAAGGATATCCGACTTGTCCAGTGTTACCAATCTGCCAAGAAAAAGAGAAAACAAAAAAGAATAGTTTTGGGTGGATTATAGGAGACATATGTAATAAAGTTAAAATTGACAATATTAAAGTTAGTCCTACAGTACCAATGCCTGCAATACCACCGTGGATGTTTGATAACCCAAAAGAAAACATGCAATTACTAAAGAATAGAAATTTAAATAGTTACCGGATAGAAAAATGGATTGAGATATGATATATACGGATGCATCAAAAACTATATAAAAAAATAAAGGTAAGAGCTGTAGCAGTTATCCCACAAGGAAACATAGTATTAAATAAAATAATCAGTGATAAACTATCTGTTTTTACGGGGGAATTGGTAGCAATTTATATGGCAGTTAACTGGATAGAGGAAAACAAAGCAAGGAAAGTAGTTGTGTGCTCGCAGTCCAACAGTGCATTGATGAGCATAAAAAAACATAGCATCAGAAACAAGACAAGATTTAGTTTATGAAATAGTTCAGGTAATCTATAGAATAAATAAAGCGGGAGGTGTGGTAACATTTCTTTGGGTTCCTTGGAAGATATTGTAGGATGGAATTCACAACACATAGGATATAAAGCATTATACACGTATTTAAAAAACATTGGGTTGAATAAAAGAATATAGAGTAGGGATCCATCTTGATCCACACTCCATTTCAACCAGAAGGTTGCTTGGCGGAAACAACCGCCCACCTCCGGAATCAGTCCCCGCCCATTCCCCTTAGGCGCGAAATTCATTTGAGCGAAAGACATTGGAATGAGAGGAGTTCTTTAAAGCTCCTGAGAATCTTAAAAAGCTTACAGAAAACGAGAAAAACTTACAGCGGGTGCCTGTCGGACATTCACCGTCGTTTTCGATGATTTCCCCTCGGAGCAAGGATTCGATGTCTGGAGTCTTTGGCACAATCAAACCTTCTCCTCTGCCTGGAACGGCCGTTGACGGACCCGCCAGCTTTAAGGGAGACGAGCGAGCCGGAGATGTAAGTAAATATATGTATATATGTATCGTATACCGCATGTTTTTTTTCTTGTAAAATGAGAATCATTTGACTCACCAGACTGCGATTGTGTTAAAACGATCGCGTTAGGATCTTACGGCAAATCCTCTATAAAACAAAATAATGAATACACACAATATTAAATAATTTGAAGGTTTAAACACACCTCGATAATCATCTTCCAACTTTGTAAGACCGTTTAAGCAAAGTTCATCGTCTTTCACTTCGTCGTCATCGGCTGGTAAAAAAAAAAGTATTACAACGTCGTACAAGTGCAATGCTTTTAACGTTTAAATGCTTAAATGGAGTTAAACCAATGTCTAATAACGTGGTAAAGCAGAGGTAATGTGTGTGTGTGTGTGTGTGTGTGTGTGTGTGTGTGTGTGTGTGCGTGTGTGTGTATGTGTGTGTGTGTGCGTGCGTGCGTGCGTGTGTGCGTGCGTGCGTGTCCTGTTGTTTCAGACGATCGTAAACATTTAAACTGTCAGTTGGGAAGTCAGTAAAAACTGAACCCTCCTTTGTACCCCAAACTGACCTGTTGATTCAAACGACCGTAAAGACCAGTTGCTACGTGACACTGTGTTCTGCGATAGTTTTTTCCATCTGTTTAAATATGTTTTCGTGAGGTATGGAAGTTGTTTCAGTGCGTACGAATGTGTGTGTGTGTGTGTGTGTGTGTGTGTGTGTGTGTGTGTGTGTGTGTGTGTGTGTGTGTGTGTGTGTGCGTGTGTGTGCGTGTGTGTGCGTGTGTGTGCGTGTGTGCGTGTGTGTGTGTGTGTGTGTGTGCGTGTGTGTGCGTGTGTGTGCGTGTGTGTGCGTGTCCACCAAAAACTTCCCAATCCACGGTAGATAACGATGAAAATATCGAGAAAGGGCTTCCGTCTCTTCTTTCTTTTAGCTGAAATAAGCAGATATCACCCATTTCGTATCTGAATACAAATCCAAAAGATCCCTCCATCCCGTACGCATCCAAATCCCATTTCTCACGCAAAGACTCGGTCGGCGGCATCTGAATACGATTTAGAAACACTCGACTTTTTTGCGGTGCGTCAATGTAAGTTTTATTATTTTTATAAATCGAAACAGGCGTTTCACTAATCATGACCGAATCGAACAAAGTCTTTACGCTAACGTATAAAGCTCCAAATAATGACTAAGCCTTACACCGCCCTTTTGTACCCCTCCTCTACGTGTGCGTGTGTGTGTGTGTGTGTGTGTGTGTGTGTGTGTGTGTGTGTGTGTGTGTGTCCACATCTCCACACGTAACATTCCCAGCCATCAATACATCGAAATCTGGAAGTTGTTTCAAACGATCGTAAACATTTAAACTATCAAATATATGGTCACATGCTGCTCAGATGACATTGCTTTCTTAAAAAAACTGATCCCTCCTCTGTTCCCTGTCAGGTCTTAACTCCACCCTCTTCCTGGTTTAACCACTCCCACCGCAGGTCTTAACTCTGCCCTCTTTCTGTTTAAAACTCCACCCTCTTCCTGGTTTAACCACTCCCACCGCAGGTCTTAACTCTGCCCTCTTCCGGGTAAGCCACACCCACTTGACCTTGACATTTGAACCTGACCTTTGACTTTGACCTTTAACCTTGACCCCCTCATAAATCATTAACCTTTGAACTTGACCCCTCATAAATCATTGACCTTTGACCTTGAGGGTCATAAATCATTGTTTTATGGGGGGTCATAAATCACTTTTGACTAAAGGTAGGGACTTAAATTCTCTCCTCTGTATGAATACACATATTCCTGTTCATATAATGCAACTTGTGGAACCACCTGACAATTATTGATTTTTCCGAAAAGGGATGTTCATGCTTTTGCGTGCCCTAAAAACACCACTTATGCACTTGAAACCCTCTTAATCGTGTGATTCACCCTCTCATAGCCGTTCATCGACGGTGCAAAAAATAAACTCTCCTTGTCCTTCGCTGCTTTCCAATAGCAGCAGAACACATGCACGGTCGGTAGCTACAGTAGTGTGTGTAAATGGTGAATGTTGTTCTAAGAACGTCGATGGTAGATTTTAGGTTGCGCTTTTCTTTCAGACGTGCATAGCAAGTTAGACGAATTCCGGTAGGAGTTGCGTGTGAACGCCACAGCTGGAATGCTAACGTGAGCATGCTAACAGCTAGCATGTGTCAGGTACCAAGTTTAATGGTTTAAGGGTGTACTTCTGCGAAAATGTTTAAACAAGTAGGGAATGGTATGATTGTGGGGTAAACCAGGGTTCCCCGACCTTTTTTCTACCAGGGACCGGTTTAATGTTTGCAATATTTTGACAGACCGGCAGATAAAAACAGCTAAAATGTGAGCAAGAAAAGTGAGCCTTTAGCTACAAAATGGTGCATTAACATTTGATATGTTCATTAATGTGCATTGTCCAATGTATTATAAGAAAAAAGTAATATACATCTATTAACAAGATTATTGGTGTGTTGGGTGGGACAGGCGAAAGTTAAGTTAAGTTGGAGAAAATGCGGTAGTTTAAAAATGTATTAATGTTTTTGTGCGGCCTGGTAGCAAATGCGTCACGGACCGGTGGTTGAGGACCACTGGGGTAAACAGTTGAAAAATTTGCCAAAAACAAAATCAGCCAACCCTAACTAACAGTTAAAATATGTCACATACATACATACATACATATATGTATATATATATTTATTTTTATTTTTTTGTAATGTTTTTTTTAAAGTAAATACATCCATCCATTTTCTACCGCTTATTCCCTTTGGGGTCGCGGGGGTGCTGGTGCCTATCTCAGCTACAATCGGGCGGAAGTCGGGACAAGTCGTAGTAAATGCAAAATAAAATTAAATACACATGATATGATCCAAAATAAGTGTATAATTTGATTTTTTTAAATGTTTTATTCGTCATCCACATTTTTTTTAAACTAAACATAAATACTGATAATACCTCGGATAAGCGGAAGATGATGGATGGATGGATGGATAAATACTGATATAGTATGGAGGATATATATATATATATATATATATATATATTTATATATATATATATATATATATATATATATATATATATATATATATATATATATATATATATCAATGTTTATTTATATAGCCCTAAGTCACTAGAGTCTCAAAGGGCTGCTCAAACCACAACAACATCCTCGGTGTATATATATATATATATATATATATATATATATATAAATGAAGTAAATGCAAAATAAAATTAAATACGCATTATATGATCCTAAATAAGTGTGTGATTTATTTGTTTTTTTTATTTGTTTTATTTGTCATCCACATTTTTTTTCAAGTGAATGCCACCCTACTTGCTCAACAGCCATACAGGTCAGACTGAGGGTAGCCGTATAAACAACTTTAAAGGGGAACATTATCACCAGACCTATGTAAGCGTCAATATATACCTTGATGGTGCAGAAAAAAGTCCATATATTTTTTTAACTGATTTCCGAACTCTAAATGGGTGAATTTTGGCGAATTAAACGCCTTTCTGTTTATCGGTCTTTTAGCGATGATGTCAGAATGTGACGTCGCTGAGGTAACACACCCGCCATATTCATTTTCACATTACAAACACCGGGTCTCAGCTCTGTTATTTTCCATTTTTTTGACTATTTTTTGGACCCTTGGAGACATCAGGCCTCGTCGGTGTGTTGTCGGAGGGTGTAACAACACTAACAGGGAGGGATTCAAGTTGCACCACTGGCCCGAAGATGCCAAAGTGTCTGCCGCCAGACCCCCATTGAATGTGCCGGAGTGTCTTCACATTTGACCGGCGATGCTAAGGCAGACATGGCACAGAGATGTATGGATAACCTGCAAATGCATTTGCAACTATAGTCAACGAAATCACAAAGCTGAGTTTTGTTGATGTTGAATGCCAGCTAATCGATGCTAACATGCTATTTACCGGCGGTGCTAAAGCAGACAATGTACAGAGATGTATGGATAACCTGCAGATGCATTTGCAACTATATTACGTTTCCTTCCACCCACATTTAATGCGAAACAAACACTTACCAATCGACGGATTTAAGTTGCTCCAGTGTCAAAAGATGCGAAAGTCCTGATCGTTTGGTCCGCACATTTTACCGGCGATGCTAACGCAGCTATTCAGCCATGTTATGGCTATGAATAGCGTCAATAGCTATTCGCTCAATAGCTTCAGTTTCTTCTTCAATACTTTCATACTCCAACCATCTGTTTCAATACATGCGTGATCTGTTGAATCGCTTAAGTCGCTGAAATCCGAGTCTGAATCCGAGCTAATGTCGCTATATCTTGCTGTGGTATTCCCATTGTTTGTTTACATTGGCAGCACTGTGTGACGTCACAGGGAAATGGATAGTGGTTTCGAAGATAGCGAAAATAATGCACTTTAAAGGTTTATTTAGGGATATTCCGAGACCGGTAAAATTTTAAAAAAAACTTCAAAAAATACAACAAGCCACTGGGAACTGATTTTTATTGTTTTTAACCCTTTTGAAATTGGGATAACGTTCTCCTTTAACACTGTTACCAATATGCTCCACACTGTGAGCCCACACCAAACAAGAATGACAAACACATTTCGGGAGAACATCCGCACCGTAACACAACATAGACACAACAGAACAAATACCCACACTCCCTTGCAGCACTAACTCTTCCGGGACATTACAATACCACCTAACCCCACCCATCTCATTGTTATTTTATTTTAAGATTTATTAGCCTGTGGAAAAATGTAAAGTTGATGCAAATAGAAAAGAGGCATTAAATGTTTTATTTAAATTTTATTAATTTTACCATTGATTTTTATTTTATTTTATTTTTTTAATTTATTTTGCACTATTAAGTTATATAATTATTGCTTGTTTCATATTCAGTGGTAAAGCAAATCAGCGGAGCAAACTGAGCAATAATTAACAATTTATTCATGCACTTTTTCTTGCTACTTCAAGGCTTGAATGTTCGATTCATTCTTTATTGTTGTTTTATTTTCAAATGTATGGAAAAAGTTCATTTTGATATTTACCTCAGAAGGTTGCAAATAGAAAAGAGTCATTCATTTTTTATTTAAATTTCATTTGATATACCGTTGATATTTTTTTAAATTATTATTATTATTATTTGAAACTGGATTTTGCATGTCACTATAAAGTCATATAAGCCTTGCTTGTTCAATATTCAATGCAAAACTTGTTTGGGTCCCTATTAAAATGTTCATTTGTTCAACCTCGGCCCGCGGCTTTGTTCCATTTAAAATTTCGGCCCGCTCCGTATTTGAGTTTGACACCCTAATTTCCAGTCCATCAGACTTACGTGGTTTAATAACAGCGCCATCGTGTGGTGCATTTGTTCAGAAGTAATTACACAGAAGAAAACATTCAGTAAAACGATGTCGTCTTCGTAATGTTTTTAGCTAAAGGAACCCGAGCAGCTCCAAAACACGCTGGACTACCTTTTACTGTCTATTGATTTCTCGACCAAGATGCATGTCCGTGTGCCGTAAAAACTCAAGAGAGCGGAAAAGAAGGATGGACGATAAGATTGCTCCCCAACTCTCCTGTGTGCCATCCCTCTCGGTGCCTATAGTTACAGGGCGGGCTTTAAATTTGTCCGGGGACAAAGCGGCAAAGGTATAATCCACCTGCCAGTGCTGTTCAGCATCAGCGACCCTGTGGCAGAAACATCGGGCCTCCCTTCCATTCCCGCACGTAAACACAAAAACACCATCAGTGCACAAAAGTGTTGCTGAGAAGGAACTCGAAGACTCCTTTCAAGGCCGGACCACCTTGAACATGTCCGTCTGGTGGGGGGGAAAAAAAGCATGCCGTGCAAAAAAGCCAACAGCTCCAGCGGGTCAGGCTTGTATTTTGCCTCGTTCCTCACTTGTGAGTGAAAAAAAAAACGCAAATAATGCGCTACTGACCTGACAATCAATCATCAATCAATCAATGTTTATTTATATAGCCCCAAATCACAAATGTCTCAAAGGACTGCACAAATCATTACGACTACAACATCCTCGGAAGAACCCACAAAAGGGCAAGGAAAAAACTCACACCCAGTGGGCAGGGAGAATTCACATCCAGTGGGACGCCAGTGACAATGCTGACTATGAGAAACCTTGGAGAGGACCTCAGATGTGGGCAACCCCCCCCGCCCTCTAGGGGACCGAAAGCAATGGATGTCGAGCGGGTCTAACATGATACTGTGGAAGTTCAATCCATAGTGGCTCCAACACAGCCGCGAGAGTTCAGTTCGAAACTGATCCAAGACAGCAGCGAGAGTCCCGTCCACAGGAAACCATCTCAAGCGGAGGCGGATCAGCAGCGTAGAGATGTCCCCAACCGATACAGGCGAGCGGTCCATCCTGGGTCCCGACGAGCGGTCCATCCTGGGTCTCGACTCTGGACAGCCAGTACTTCTTCCATGGTCATCGGACCGGACCCCCTCCACAAGGGAGGGGGGGACATAGGAGAAAGAAAAGAAGCGGCAGATCAACTGGTCTAAAAAGGAGGTCTATTTAAAGGCTAGAGTATACAGATGAGTTTTAAGGTGAGACTTAAATGCTTCTACTGACAAGACGGGGGATGATGTCATGATCCGCTACCCGGATCATATGTTTTGTGGATTTTTGAGTTTGTTTGTGCACTTCCTTGTTTGTTCCGTTACCATAGTTTCTGATTTGTTCCACCTGTTACTTGTTTCCTGACGCGCACCTGTGTTTATTGATTACTTCAGTATTTACGTAACTTCCTTACCACGTCGCTCTGATTGGTTCTTTTCCCAACTCCTCCCGCCTCTTCTTAACGAAATGAGTTCCGATTGGACCTCGTCTCTGGCGGACTCTTTCGTCTCGTTTTTATTCGTTGACGAATATGTCAATACACCTCGTCATCGTCTTAGTCCACGTCAATTATTTTTTATTTTGTTATCGTCTCGTTTTAGTCAGGAAAAAAAAAAGGTCGTTGACGATAACTATGACGAACATTTTTCGTCAACAAAATGAACACTGAACACAACATAAAGACAACAGGACAAATACCCAGAATCCCATGTATCACGAACTATTCTAGGCCCACCTCAACCGACGTACTGACCCCTGGTATAGGAAGCTTGACTATCATTTTTGCATTAGTTCCTTAAAAACAGTAATTTTCCTGTCCACGCAATGGTAATTATTTAGTGTACAGCTAATAAAAAATACAATCAATCAATGTTTATTTATATAGCCCTAAATCACAAATGTCTCAAAGGACTGTACAAATCATTACGACTACAACATCCTCGGAAGAACCCACAAAAGGGCAAGGAAAACTCACACCCAGTGGGCAGGGAGAATTCACATCCAGTGGGACGCCAGTGACAATGCTGACTATTAGAAACCTTGGAGAGGACCTCAGAAGTGGGCAACACCCCCCCCTCTAGGGGACCGAAAGCAATGGATGTCGAGCGGGTCTAACATGATACTGTGAAAGTTCAATCCTTAGTGGCTCCAACACAGCCACGAGAGTTCAGTTCAAAGCGGATCAAAGACAGCAGCGAGAGTCCCGTCCACAGGAAACCATCCCAAGCGGAGTCGGATCAGCAGCGTAGAGATGTCCCCAACCGATACACAGGCGAGCGGTCCATCCTGGGTCTCGACTCTGGACAGCCAGTACTTCATCCATGGTCATCGGACCGGACCCCCTCCACAAGGGAGGAGGGACATAGGAGAAAAAAGAAAAGAAGCGGCAGATCAACTGGTCAAAAAAGGAGGTCTATTTAAAGGCTAGAGTATACAATAACAATTCAGTATTTCATCAGATTGGCCAAACAGTCCAATGTTGTGTAGCAGAAACGCACACGAGCATGTGTTATTTTGCCCTCAACTCCCATTTTTGTGAGCATGTAGCGTACTTAGCAAGTGTGGCTGAAGGTTGTGCAGGCTGACATTTCAAAGGATCAGTGAGGATCAATAGCAAAGGTCAGGAAAACAAGAACCTCAAGCTTGTTCCGCGACGCCTGGCGCAGTAAGCTGGCTGGTCGGTGGTCCCGCCCCCTCACCGGGCGCCATGTCTTCTTCATCGGTGCTTAAACCACAGTCAGGTGTCGAGAAAAAGATCCCGTTGGGCGGGGTTAAAGCCCCGTCCCGCCATGGGAAAACCTCGGCGAGGCGTCCATTATGAGGTCCATCATGTGCACGGAAGGGGGAGGGGGGGGGGTTCTGAACCCCGAGATTGTAAACAACAAATCGATAACTCATTTGTCATTAGCTTTGGAAGGAAACAGCCCTTTTTTTTTTTTTCAGCGGGAGAGATGCACTTTTCTCGATCCAAATGAACCAATCAATCTCCTTTTCTCCCCAGGGGGTCTCGGTGCAGGTTGGACAGGTGCAGCGAGGTCTGTTTCATTTCCACTCGCGCAACTACTTGTATCTAACACAATGGTTCCCGTACAGCGAGTACCACCTTGCCCCAAATAGGACGCTTGCACTCGCAGGAAAGTGGCTTGTGGAGTTTGAGGTCAAATGAATATTACAGAAAATCAAAAAAAGTACCAATAATGTTGGACGTTTTCCTGCGCTTTGAGCCCCGCGGCATGAAAAGGATGCGGAAGATTTGCGGTTTAGTTTTTCCCGCTGACGGCTATAATGCAAATAGTTCTCATAAAACACACGCAGAGACATTGAAATGGTGTTATTGTTTGTGCTATGGTGCCATCTTTTGGACAAGTTTGCTCACTGCAGGTTAATGTCTGCAGTATTTTCTTCTGCTTAGTCCTTTCAACCAGAAGCTAAAGTGCCATTCCGTCTTCTAGTCGTCCATACTTTACAACAGGGGTCACCAACGCGGTGCCCGCGGGCACCAGGTAGCCCGTAAGGACCAGATTAGTCGCCCGCTGGCCTGTTCTAAAAATAGCTCAAATAGCAGCACTTACCAGTGAACTGCCCAAATTTTTTTAATTGTATTTATTTACTAGCAAGCTGGTCTCGCTTTGCTCGAAATGTTTAATTCTAAGAGAGACAAAACTCAAATAGAATTTGAAAATCCAAGAAAATATTTTAAAGACTTGGTCTTCACTTGTTTAAATAAATTCATACATTTTTTTACTCTGCTTCTTATAACTTTCAGAAATACAATTTTAGAGAAAAAATACAACCTTAAAAATTATTTTAGGATTTTTAAACACATGTACCTTTTTACCTTTTTAAATTCCTTCCTCTTCTATCCTGACAATTTAAATCAATGTTCAAGTACATTTTTTTTTTTTTATTGTAAAGAATAATACATACATTTTAATTAAATTCGTCATTTTAGCTTCCGTTTTTGAGAAATATTTCTTCAAACTTATGATTAAAATTCAAAAAATAATTCTGGCAAATTTACAAAATCTGTAGAATCAAATTTAAATCTTATTTTAGAATCAAATTTAAATCTTATTTCAAAGTCTTTTGAATTTATTTAAAAAATTTTGTTCTGGAAAATCTAGAAGAAATTGTCACACCTAGATTTGCTTCTTCCATGCAAAGGATGATTGGCACGAGCCAGACGAGAATTCAGGTACATATTTGTTTAATTAAACACTATACTAAAAATAAAAAAACTAAGGGCGCTCAGAAGTAGATACAAAACTTGGCTACAAAAATACAAACAGGAAAACAAAAACACTTGCACGAAGGCATGAATGAACTATGGACATAAACAAAAAGACTTAGCACAAAAGCATTAAACTATGAATTATATACAACAACTTACATGACATGGATCTATGGACGAGGGCATGACCCTGACCCGATTCTGATAGGGTTTGACCCTGACCCGATTGTGATAGGGTTTGTGTGGTGACTGTCTGTCCACCAGTCTAACGCACAGGCATCCTCCATAAAGGTATACACCCCCTACCAGGAGGATCGTCATACTCGTTCGAGTGACCCCCGATGATGATGATTGTGTTTGTTGTGCCCTAAAAAGTGTTAATACTGTAAGTATTGTACTTATACGCACCAGTTGTTTGATAGTAACGTTCATTTTCATTGATAGAGTTTTGCGTGTTTTGTCTATAAGCCTGGAGGCCGCTTGGGTACTGAGTCAACATCCCGGGTGTTTTGGAAGAAGTAGGGCAGGGGTGTCTAAACTTTTTCGACTTAGGGGCGCAGACTGAAAAATCAAAGTTTTTGAAAACCTATACAATGTATGTATAACCAATATACATTTAGGCCTCCACTCAGGTTTGATCCCGGGGACCCCAAAGGGTTTTGGTCCAAAAAATATAAAAAGAGTGTCATCATTCAGTTTAATTTTGTTTTATTATTATTCAAGTTTTAAATCTCCTGATCAACATTAGGTCCATCCGTCAATATAATGATTTTAAAGATTTAAGTTGTATGCTCTTTTTGTCAAAGAAAACCCTGTTTTTTGAAGGGAAAAAAAACACAAAATATGTAATATTATCACCCAATATTTTTTTTAAGTAGAATTTTTGAGATTATATAATAATTGGAGCCTTAAAAAAGTCAATAACTAATAACACCATTGATTTTAATTCATTATTATTTTTGGAGCAATGACACTTAAAAACAAATCACATTAAAATTATTTGGGATCCAAAAGGGTTCTACTCATTAAAGTGTTAAAAATTAACTGTTTACTTTTAACACAATAATCTCGAGATCAACTTCAGATCCATCCGTCAATTGTAAGTTTTATTGTTGTTTGTTTTTTGTTAGTTCATTTTAGGCCCTTTTTTAAAGGCTAACATTATCACCAGACCTATGTAAGCGTCAATATATACTTTGATGTTGCAGAAAAAAGACCATATATTTTTTTAACCGATTTCCGAACTCTAAATGGGTGAATTTTGGCGAATTAAACGCCTTTCTGTTTATCGCTCTCTGAGCGACGACGTCAGAATGTGACGTCACCTAGGTAGTCAACGCCATTTTTGTCCTACCACATCACACGCATCGAGTCAAATCAGCTCTGTTATTTTCCGTTTTTTCAACTGTTTTCCGGTACCTTGGAGACATTTTGCTTCGTCGGTGTGTTGTCAGAAGGTGTAACAACACGATCAGGGACGGATTCAAGTTGATTTACGTAGAATGTGCATCGATTAGCACGGCATGCTAATCGATGCTAACATGCTATTTAGGCTAGCTGTATGTACATATAGCAGCATTATGCCTCATTTGTAGCTATATTTTCGTCCAGCCTTTCTCTCCACCCACATTTAATGCCAAACAAACACTTACAAATCAACGGATTCAAGTTGCTCCAGTGTCAATAGATGCGAAACTCACTCGTTTGGTTTTTACCGGCGATGCTACGACATAGATGGCATAGAGATGGCAAGAATGTGTGGATATCCTGCGACATTCAAAGCAGATGCATTCCCAACGATAAAGTCAACGAAATCACAAATGTGACTGTTGTTGATGTTGTTGACTTATGTGCTAATCAGACATATTTGGTCGCGGCATGACTGCCAGCTAATCGATGCTAACATGCTATTTAGGCTAGCTGTATGTATATATAGCAGCATTATGCCTCATTTGTAGCTATATTTACGTCCAGCCTTTCTCTCCACCCACATCTAATGCCAAACAAACACTTACAAATCGACAGATTTAAGTTGCTCCAGTGTCAATAGATGCGAAAGTCACTCGTTTGGTTTTTACCGGCGATGCTACGACATAGATGGCATAGAGATGGCAAGAATGTGTGGATATCCTGCGACACTCAAAGCAGATGCATTCCCAACGATAAAGTCAACGAAATCACGAAGGTGAGTTTTGTTGATGTTGTTGACTTATGTGCTAATCAGACATATTTGGTCGCGGCATGACTGCCAGCTAATCAATGCTAACATGCTATTTAGGCTAGCTTTATGTACATTTGAAACTATATTTACATCCAGCGTTTCCTTCCACCCACATTTAATGCCAAACAAACACTTACCAATCGACGGATTTAAGTTAATCCAGTGTCAATGCGAAAGTCCCGATCGTTTGGTCCGCACATTTTACCCGGCGATGCTAACGCAGACATGGCCGAATAGCGTCAATAGCTATTCGCTCAATAGCTTCAGTTTCTTCTTCAATTTCGTTTTCACTATCTGCCTCCATACTCCAACCATCCGTTTTAAGATAGATAGATAGATAGATAGATAGATAGTACTTTATTTATTCCGTCAGGAGAGTTCCTTCAGGAAAATTACAATTTTCAGCACAATCCCATTCAAGATCAGACAAACATTACAGGGAGACAGAACAGGATCGCTGACGGGTCTGCCGGCTTCCAGCGCCCCTTACAAAAAAGATGACATACAGGTAAACCAGGGGGGGGGGGGAGAAAAAAATAGAAGATTAAAATAAAATTAAAAAATCGGTCACATGCGTAACACATGCGTAATCTGTTGAATCGCTTAAGCCGCTGAAATCCGAGTCTGAATCCGAGCTAATGTCGCTATAGCTTGCTGTGCTATCCGCCATTGTTTGTTTGTATTGTCAGCACTGGATGACGTCACAGGAAAATGAACAGTGGCTTCGAGAGAGCGAAAATGAGGCTCTTTAAAGCTTTTTTTAGCGATATACCGGGACGGGTAAAATTTTGAAAAAAAATTCAAAAAATAAAATAAGCCGCTGGGAACTGTTTTTTATTGGTTTTAACCCTTTTGAACGTGTTATAATGTTCCCCTTTAAAAAAAACAGCTCAGTTTTTTATACAGCAAACATAAAATATGCAACATTTTCCCCCCAAAATATCTCAAAGTGGAAAATTAAACATGACGTAATTGGAGCCTTGAATGGGTCAATAATTCACAAAGACATTGATTTTGATTCATTATTAATTTTTAAAGAAAGAAACAGGCAGCTTTGTGTTATTAGTGTCAGGCTTTCCCCTGACAGTTTGTCAATGTTTTAGTTTTTTCCTCTGTGTTTAGCATCTCCTGTCTTTAGTTCCTGTCTAGTGCTCTTATTTTGTCAGCTTCCTGTCTTGTTCCCTGAGTGCTGTGTTCCTCCTCATCTGCGGCTGATTGGCACCTGGCCACACCTGCTGCCAATCAGCCCGCTCCTATTTGTACCTGCTTTGTCTTGTGTCAGTTGCTGGATCATTGTATTGTCTTGTCGATGTCACGTCTAGTCGCTTTTGGGATGGCGTGGCGTAGTGGGTAGAGCGTCCGTGCCAGAAACCTAAGGGTTGCAGGTTCGCTTCCCACCTATTGACATCCAAATCGCTGCCGTTGTGTCCTTGGGCAGGACACTTCACCCTTTGCCCCCGGTGCCGCTCACACTGGTGAATGAATGATGAATGAATGATTGGTGGTGGTCGGAGG
The DNA here is from genome assembly GCF_033978795.1 of Nerophis ophidion. NCBI lineage: Eukaryota > Metazoa > Chordata > Actinopteri > Syngnathiformes > Syngnathidae > Nerophis > Nerophis ophidion. Next base: position 65,872,656 of record NC_084620.1, read on the forward strand.
GGCCAGTCTACCCCAGGGCAGCTGTGGCTACAGATGTAGCTTACCACCACCAGGTGTGAATGAATGATGGGTTCCCCACTTCTCTGTGAGCGCTTTGAGTATCTAACAATAGAAAAGCACGATATAAATCTAATCCATTATTATTATTATTATTATGTGTTATCGCTCCTGTGGTGTCGTACCTTGTCTTTGCAGCGTAGCGATAAGCTATATTCAGTTGATGTTTGTAGCTTACTGTTTTTTGTTCCCTGCTTCCATTTTATTTTTCATTATACAAGTACGACTTCCGTTTGCCTGTTCGCTACACGCTAGCTACCACGCTAAGCTCCCGTTCGATATTTTCTAGCTCCCAGGCTAGCTCCTTTTGTTTGATTACCCGCCTCGTTCGTTGTTTGTACCCTGTTGTTTTTGTCTTAGTATTTAATTAAATCATGTTTTCAAATTCCATGCCTGCCTCCATTTCTGCATCTTGGGGTTCGTCACCAAATAACTCTGACAATTAGAGTAAACATTGCAACATTTTCTCGTTACATTTCACCCGCTAGCTTCCACGCTAAGCTCCCGTTCGATATTTTCTAGCTCCTTTTGTTTGATTATCCGCCTCGTGCGCGCTTTGTGTTTGTACCCTTTTGTTTTTGTCTTAGTATTTAATTAAATCATGTTTTCAAATTCCATGCCTGCCTCCATCTCTGCATCTCGGGGTTCGTCACCAAATAACGCTGACAATTAGAGTAAACATTGCAACATTTTCTCGTTACATTTCACCCGTTTGCTCCTACGCTAAGCTCCCGTTCGATATTTTCTAGCTCCCAGGCTAGCTCCTTTTGTTTGATTATCCGCCTCGTGCGCGCTTTGTGTTTGTACCCTTTTGTTTTTGTCTTAGTATTTAATTAAATCATGTTTTCACATTCCATGCCTGCCTCCATCTCTGCATCTCGGGGTTCGTCAGCAAATAACTCTGACAATTAGAGTAAACATTGCAACATTTTCTCGTTACATTTCACCCGTTTGCTCCTACGCTAAGCTCCCGTTCGATATTTTCTAGCTCCCAGGCTAGCTCCTTTTGTTTGATTATCCGCCTCGTGCGCGCTTTGTGTTTGTACCCTTTTGTTTTTGTCTTAGTATTTAATGAAATCATGTTTTCTCATTCCATGCCTGCCTCCATCTCTGCATCTTGGGGTTCGTCACCAAATAACTCTGACAATTAGAGTAAACATTGCAACATTTTCTCGTTACATTTCACCCGTTTGCTCCTACTTTTTACGTTTTAAAGTGTTTTGATCGTATTTTTAAAATGTGCCGTGGGGGCCTTAATAAAATGACCTGCGGGCCGCACTTTGGACACCCCTGAAGTAGGGGAATGATTTTTTTTCGGAGAGTTCCTGTCAAGCATGACCCTGTCAGGGCCACTTTTTGAGAATCGCCGCTGTATTCGACAGGAGAACTTGATTGAACTTGAGTCGCGCTGAAATTTTTCGCTGCTTTCTTGTCATTTCAGTGTCTTTGGCCCACAGGCTGCCTTGCATTGGGCATCAATTTACAAATGACATTACAACAGAGGCCATTTTTTTTTTTCTTCTATGGCAGGGGTAGGGAACCTATGGCTCTAGAGCCAGATGTTGCTCTTTTGGTGACTCTGATAAATCTTAGCTGGCATTGCTTAACACGACAAGTCAGTGTTTTTTTGAGCCAAAACACATTTTTTTCATTGAAAACATTCTAAGGCGCACCACCAGCCGAAAACATAAAAAAAATTAGCCAATATTGACAAAAAAATAATTGTTCTCTTAATAGCTCTTGTCTCTATGTAGGTGTACTGTCAAGCCGTAACTTATTTTGAGTTTTTTCGGTGTTTTCCTGTGTGACTTGCGCTATTTTGGTAGGTTTTCCTCTTTTGTTGGTATTTTCCTGTAGCAGTTTCATGTCTTCCTTGAATGCTATTCATCGCAACCTGCTTTATTTTTACAACCAAGACTATTTAAGTTGTGCAGACACACTCCTTCTTTATGTGGACATTGTTGATTGTCATGCCATGTACGGATGTACTTTGTGGACGCCATCTGCTCCGCACACTGTAAGTCTTTGCTGTCGTCCAGCATTCTGTTTTTGGTTACTTTGCAGCCGTTCAGTTTTAGTTTTGTTTTGCTTCAATGCCTTTTCTTAGCGGCACTCGTCTTTTGTTTATTTTCAGTTTAAGTGTTGGATACCTTTTTTACCTACATGTTGCCTCCCGCATATTGTGATCACCACATATGTTCCTGACATCTACAAAAGCAATTAGCTGCCTGCTGCCACCTACTGATATGGAAGAGTATTAAACCCTCAAGAGTATTAAACGCTTACTCTGCTGAGTTTTAGACAGCAAAGACACTCAATAACAACACATTTTTTAAGTATAGTTACAGGTTTTCAAAAAATATTATCAACCCAATTAGGTGAAATTGCATAATCTCTCCCACGACACACCAGACTGTATCTCCGCGGCACAGTGGTTGAAAAACACAGCGATAAGTAAGGAATAATTCCGCAGGTAATCACAGTGTTAAAAATAACGTTCAAAATATAAAACATTCTCATGCATTTTAATCCATCCATCCGTTTTCCGCCGTTCCTGTTCAAGAATTCGCATTAATGGTAAAAACTATTTTATTCATTAGCTTCAGAATAACAATGTTATTAAAAATAAGAAGATACTTATTATAATCTTAAAATGTTGGTCTCACTTAAAAATGCACACATTTATTTGTATTCAGTGTTAAAAAACTATTATATGGCTCTCTCGGAAATACATTTTATAATATTTGGCTTTCATGGCTCTCTCAGCCAAAAAGGTTCCCGACCCCTGTTCTATGGTCTGTATTCCAAACGAGCGCCACGCCATTTCAGTCCGCCCGCGGGACAAATGCATCAGATGCATTAGTGGAAAAGTTTTGGCGCGGAATTTGCTGTAGAAAGCAAAAAAAAAGTGGAAGGAAAAAAAAAAAATACAAATAAAATCAATCACAGAAGCAGATTTTGATCTGTTGCTCTGCACTTTCTTGCCAAAGAGCGCGGGGGGAGTGCAAAGTAGATAAGTTCCTGTTATGCAGGGCGTCTGCCAGGTTAGTGGCGAATAAGGGATGGAGGGAGGAGGTGAAGAAAGAGAAGGATGGATGTGCCGCTCTAAATACATAACTCGCGTTCCTGGACGATCCGGCGGAGGTCCGCCTCATTTATCGTCTCAATAAAGCTTGTCGGAAGGACTCGCCATCAGTTATCCGTCACGGAAGCACTTTAACTGGGTCAGCACCACTGGGGTTGGGGCGATTCGGTTCAAGTTCTCGCCGCTTCTTTGTCAGGGCCTCTGCTATCTGTCGGACTTGATGGAAGACGTCCTAAACTTGGCAATCCCTAAGGAAGCCCGGTGTCTAAACATGGCTTTGACATGTGACCAAAGCTATTTTCAGGGCACACTCCTGATTGGTTGCGTGAGGACATACTTGCCAACCCTCCCGGATTTTCCGGGAGACTCCCGGAAATTCAGCGCCTCTCCCGAAAACCTCCTGGAACAAATTTTCTCCCGAAAATCTCCCGAAATTCAGGCGGAGCTGGAGGCCACGCCCCCTCCAGCTCCATGCGGACCTGAGTGAGGACAGCCTGCTTTCACGTCTGCTTTCCCACAATTTAAACAGCGTGCCTGCCCAATGACTGTAGAATTATCGAGGGCGAGTTCTTGGTTTCTTATGTGGGTTTATTTACTTTTTACTTTTTTTTTTTAAAATTGATCTCAACTCTGTACACTGCTGCTGGAATTTTAATTTTCCTGAAGGAACTCTCCTGAAGGAATCAATAAAGTACTATCTATCTATCTATCTATCTATCTATCTATCTATCTATCTATCTATCTATCTATCTATCTATCTATCTATCTATCGTTAGGTAGTTTCATTAACGTCCTCCCAGCGCGGTAACAACACACAACAACAGCAGTCACGTTTTCGTCTACCGTAAAGCAGTTCGTGGGGCGGTATAGCTCGGTTGGTAGAGCGGCCGTGCCAGCAATTTGAGGGGTTGCAGGTTCGATCCCAGCTTGTACCATCCTAATCACTGCCGTTGTGTCCTTGGGCAAGACACTTTACCCACCTGCTCCCAGTGCCACCCACACTGGTTTTAAATGTAACTTAGATATTGGGTTTCACAATGTAAAGCGCTTTGAGTCACTTGAGAAAAGCGCTATATAAATATAATTCACTTCACTTCGTCTGCCGTAAACAGCAATGTTGTGACACTCTTAAACAGGTCAATACTGCCATCTATTGTACATGCATATGGTTAGAAAAAATAGTGACAGAGAATAGATCAAGGATGGACAATTCAACCCTTAATTCAACAATGAGTAGATGAGTGTTATGTGTGTGTATATGTGTAAGTAAATGAACACTGAAATTCAAGTATTTCTTTTATCTATTTATGTATATATATATATATATATATATATATATATAGCTAAAATTCACTGAAAGTCAAGTATTTTCTGTATATATATATATATATATATATATATATATATATATATATATATATACACACACTGGTTGCCCACATATGCGGTCCTCTCCAAGGTTTCTCATAGTCATCATTGTGGACGTCCTACTGGGGTGAGTTTTTCCTTGCCCTAATGTGGGCTCTACCGAGGATGTCGTTGTGGTTTTGCAGCCCTTTGAGACAATTGTGATTTAGGGCTATATAAATAAACATTGATTGATTAAATGATGATCAATTAATCATTTATACTGTATATGAAATACTTGACTCTTAACCACGCCTCCAACCATGCCCCGACCCAACCACGCCCCCATTGTGACAAGAAACATTGTAACATGGAACATTGTAACGCAAATCAGTGTAACATGATATGCTGTAACGTGGAACGCCGTAACTCAAAATGTTGGTACACAAAACGTTGGAACATGAAACATTGTGACAAGAAACATTGTAACATGGAACATTGTAACGCAAATCAGTGTAACATGATATGCTGTAACGTGGAATGTCGTAGCTCAAAATGTTGGAGCACAAAACGTTGGAACATGAAACTTTGTAACATGAATCGGTGCAACATGAATGTTGTAATACAAAACTTTGAGACTTTGTAACGAGAAAAATTATAACATAAATCGGTGTAACATGAAATGCAACACAAAATGTTGAGACTTTGTAACGAGAAACATTGTAACATGTCTCTGGTGGACAAAATGCCCGCTCACCTGCTTCCCGAGCACTAATCAGAGGCAGCATTTAAGCTCGTCTTTGCCAGTCAGTCGCCCTGTGCTGAATTGTTTCATGCCTTGCCATAGTTTCGTGCTTCATGCCATGCCAAGTACGTTTTGTTTGATTCATGTTCTTGGTCTATTTATGCGTTAGCTTTGTTCTTTAGCCCAAGTTGTGCCTCCGCTGTGAGCGATTTTTGTTTGTATATTTTTTTCAGTTCAAATTAAATCATGTTTTTACCTAAATGCCACGTCCCGAGTAGTCCGTCTGCCTTAGCCCAAGTGGATCTAACATAATAGTGTGAGAGTCTGCTCCATGGAGGATCTAGCATAATAGTGTGAGAGTCTGATCCACAGAGGATCTAGCACAATAGTGTGAGAGTCCAGTCCATACTGGGACTAACATATTAGTGAGAGTACAGTCCATAGTGTATCGAGCATAATAGTGTGAGAGTTCAGTCCATAATGGATCTAGCATTATAGTGTGAGAGTCCAGTCCATAGTGGATCTAACAAAATAGTGTGAGAGTCCAATCCATACTGGGTCTAACATAATAGTGAGAGTCCAGTCCATAGTGGATCTAGCATAATAGTGTAAGAGCCCAGTCCATAGTGGATCAAGCATAATAGTGTGAGAGTGTAGTCCATAGTGGATCCAACATAATAGTGTGAGAGTCTGATCCATAGTGGATCTAGCATAATAGTGTGAGAGTCTGATCCACAGAGGATCTAGCACAATAGTGTGAGAGTCCAGTCCATACTGGGACTAACATATTAGTGAGAGTACAGTCCATAGTGGATCTAGCATAATAGTGTGAGAGTTCAGTCCATAATGGATCTAGCATTATAGTGTGAGAGTCCAGTCCATAGTGGATCTAACAAAATAGTGTGAGAGTCCAATCCATACTGGGTCTAACATAATAGTGAGAGTCCAGTCCATAGTGGATCTAGCATAATAGTGTGAGAGTCTGATCCATAGTGGATCTAGCATAATAGTGTGAGAGTCCAGTCCATAGTGGATCTAGAATAATAGTGTAAGAGTGTAGTCCATAGTGGATCCAACATAATAGTGTGAGAGTCTGATCCATAGTGGATCTAGCATAATAGTGTGAGAGTCCAGTCCATAGTGGATCTAGAATAATAGTGTGAGAGTGTAGTCCATAGTGGATCCAACATAATAGTGTAAGAGTCCAGTCCATAGTGGATCAAGCATAATAGTGTGAGAGTGTAGTCCATAGTGGATCCAACATAATAGTGTGAGAGTCCAGTCTGTAGTGGATCTAGCATAATAGTGTGAGAGTCCAGTCCATAGTGGATCTAGAATAATAGTGTGAGAGTCCAGTCCATAGTGGATCTAGCATAGAGTGAGAGTCCAGTCCATAGTGGGGCCAGCAGGACCCCGCCCCATCGTGACATAAAATACTTCTTACCATTAATGCGACTTCTTGAACAGGTGTGGTAGAAAACGGATGCATGAGAATGTTTTCTATTTTGCACGTTATTTTTAGCACTGTGATTACCAGCGAAATTATTCATAATTATCGCGTTAAGCAATGTCAGCTAAGATTTATCCGAGAGCCAGATGCAGTCATCAATAGAGCCATAGGTTCCCTACCCTTGGACTATATTATTCCTGTGAGAACCAGCGTCCTCTGTTTTTAGGTCCAATTCTTTTGTCCGAATGTGTTGCAAAGCACAAACGTCCACTGCAGAGGACGCTGGTTCTCAGGTAGTCCTCTCTAGTCCTCTCCTCTATATTAGAGCAGCACGGCTGTTGTGAAAAAAAATCTCATGCATATAAAAAATCAGGAGTCAAAGATCCATAAACAAAGCTATTAGTATTCATAAAGAGCGGCTAACCTGATAACAAGCAGGCCTTATATATTAACGCCAATGATTAGCTCTTATCTCTTTTGGAGGGAAATTATTATTCACGCTGTATTGCAGTTTGGCTTAATTGGAATTTGTTTAGCCAGATTTATAAGAGAGCAAGGAGGGAATAAACAGATTCATTGGCGGGAGGTGTGTGCGTAAAAGGTTACGCATTATTGAAGGCGAGGATTAGTTGGAGATGTCGAGGGCAAGAAGGCTGAGAAGACGAGACAACAAGCAGGAAATATGCAAACATAGCGGATCATTTTCTTCAGTGTTTGCAGCCAGCCTGGTGGTGTGGAGTGTTCTACTTCCATCTTAAATATGCCAATGTGTCATTTCTCATCATCCTCAGCTGAGTCACCTTCATTAGCGCTGCACGCATCTGCATGATGTCTCCACTTCGCTGTTTGACCCCAATACACTTCTTTTTTTTTTTACTCCCACTTCTTTTGCCTGCGAAATAAAACACCGAAGCCACTTTTTTTTTTTTTTATTTTATTTTTTTTTTTTTTTTGTGGTGTTATTCTTAATATTCAGGGGTGCTCAATCCATTCCTTTTCTTCTTTTTTTTTTTTTAAATAATATGTATTTCTTTATTTATTTGATAGGGAAATCATAATACAAGTACTCAGAGAAAATACTTTTTTTACTCCCACTTCATTTGCCTGCGAAATAAAACACCGAAGCCACTTTTTTTTTTTTTTTTTTTTGTGGTGTTATTCATAATATTCAGGGGTGCTCAACCCATTCCTTTCCTTTTTTTTAAATAATATTTATTTATTTATTTATTTGATAGGGAAATCATAATACAAGTACTCAGAGAAAATACTTTTTTTTTAAATTCCCACTTCATTTGCCCACAAAATAAAACACCAAAACCACTTTTAAATTTTTTTAACATTTTTTATCGTGTGGCGTTATTTATAATCTGCAGAGGCGCTCATCCCGTGTCAGGATGTCGCATGGCTGCAGTTGTGTGACCCCGTCCAGGAGAGAATTGAGTGAAGGTAAAATAATGGAATACTCATAAGAAACAAATAAACAGAAAGCAGTCTTGCATAGTAACATTTCCAAACATCCATCCATCCATCCATTTTCTACCGCTTATTCCCTTTCGGGGTCGCGGGGGGCGCTGGCGCCTATCTCAGCTACAATCGGGCGGAAGGCAGGGTACACCCTGGACAAGTCGCCACCTCATCGCAGGGCCAACACAGATAGACAGACAACATTCACACTCACATTCACACACTAGGGCCAATTTAGTGTTGCCAATCAACCTATCCCCAGGTGCATGTCTTTGGAAGTGGGAGGAAGCCGGAGTACCCGGAGGGAACCCACGCATTCACGGGGAGAACATGCAAACTCCACACAGAAAGATCCCGAGCCTGGATTTGAACCCAGGACTGCACATAACATAAATAGGCAGTAGTTTGATTGACAGCAGGTGTGAACCGCTGCCAATCAACGAAAAGAGAAAAACAACAGTGCTCGTGAATAAAACAGGAAATACAACAAAGTAAGAGCACTGAACAGGAAGTAAATACAAAAACACGAACATTAACAGAAATAAAGTGACGGATTGTCACATCCCGTTCCTTTTCTTTTTTTTCTTCTTTTTTTAATAATATTTTTATATTCATTCAATAGGGAAATCATAACTCAAGTACTGAGAGAAAAATATATATATATATTAATACATATATATATTTATTTATTTATTTATTCATTTAATTGTTTTATCCTCACTTCATTTGCCTGCAAAATAAAACACCGAAGCCACTTTTTTTTTTTTTTTTTTTGTGATGTTATTAATAATATTCAGTGGTGCTCAACCCATTCCTTTTCTTCTTTTTTTTAAAATAATATTTATTTCTTTATTCATTCAATAGGGAAATCATAACTCAAGTACTGAGAGAAAAAAAAAATATATATATATATTTTTTTTTTCATTTTTATTTATTTATTTTTTTTTTTATTGTTTTATCCTCACTTCATTTGCCTGTAAAATAAAACATCAAAACCAATCTTTTTTTTTTTTTTTTTTTTGTGCCGTAATTCATAATCTGCAGAGGCGCTCATCCCATTCCTTTTTTTAATTAGTATTATTATTTTCTAATATTTATCTATTTTTTTGATAGGGTAATCATAATACAAGTATTGAGAGAAAATCCTTTTTTTTTATTTTTTATTCCCATTTCATTTGGCTGCAAAATAGAACACCGAAACCCCTTTTTTTTTTCTTTTTTTTTTATCATGTGGCGTATTCATAATCTGCAGAGGAGCTCATCCCATTCCTTTTCTTTTTTTTCTTTTTTTTTTAAAAATATTTTTATATTCATTCAATAGGGAAATCATAATTCAAAGTACTGAGAGGAAAATATATATATACATATATATATATGTATTTTTTTTTTAAATAGTTTTAATCTCACTTCATTTGCCTGCAAAATTAAACACCGGAACCATTTTTATTTATCTATTTTTATTTTTTATTTTATTTTGTGGTGTTATTCATAATCTGCAGAGGCGCGCATCCCGTTCCTTTTTTTTAATTATTATTATTATTTTCTAATATTTATCTATTTATTTGATAGGGTAATCATAGTACAAGTATTGAGAGAAAATCATTTTTTTATTTTTTTATTCCCATTTCATTTGGCTGCAAAACAGAACACCGAAACCACTTTTTTTTATTTTATTTTTTTAAAATCATGTGGCGTTATACATAATCTGCAGAGGAGCTCATCCCATTCCTTTTCTTCTTTTTTTTTAGAATAATATTTCTTTCTTTATTTATTTGATAGGGAAATCATAATACAAGTACTCAGAGAAAATACTTTTTTTTTTTTATTCCCACTTCATTTGCCCACAAAATAAAACACCAAAACCACTTTTAAATTTTTTTAACATTTTTTATCGTGTGGCATTATTTATAATCTGCAGAGGCGCTCATCCCGTGTCAGGATGTCGCATGGCTGCAGTTGTGTGACCCCGTCCAGGAGAGAATTGAGTGAAGGTAAAATAATGGAATACTCATAAGAAACAAATAAACAAAAAGCAGTCTTGCATAGTAACATTTCCAAACATAGATTCATCAAACATAACATAAATAGGCAGTAGTTTGATTGACAGCAAGTGTGAACCGCTGCCAATCAACGAAAAGAGAAAAACAACAGTGCTCGTGAATAAAACAGGAAATACAACAAAGTAAGAGCACTGAACAGGAAGTAAATACAAAGACACGAAAATTAACAGAAATAAAGTGACAGATTGTCACATCCCGTTCCTTCTCTTTTTTTCTTCTTCTTTTTTTAATAATATTTTTATATTCATTCAATAGGGAAATCATAACTCAAGTACTGAAAGCAAAAAAAATATATATATATATATATATATATTTTTTTTTTTTTTTTTTAATTGTTTTATCCTCACTTCATTTGCCTGCAAAATAAAACACCAAAACCAATTTTTTTTTTTTTTTTTTTTTGTGCCGTAATTCATAATCTGCAGAGGCGCTCATCCCGTTCCTTTTTTTAATTATTATTATTATTTTCTAATATTTATCTATTTATTTGATAAGGTAATCATATTACAAGTATTGAGAGAAAATCCTTTTTTTTTTTTATTCCCATTTCATTTGGCTGCAAAATAGAACACCGAAACCACTTTTTTATTTTTTATTTTTTTTAAATCATGTGGCGTTATACATAATCTGCAGAGGAGCTCATCCCATTCCTTTTTTTTTTTCTTCTTTTTTTTTAAATAATATTTTTATATTCATTCAATAAGGAAATCATAATTCAAGTACTGAGAGAAAAACAAAAATTTATATATGTGTTTTTTTTTTAAATAGTTTTAACTTCACTTCATTTGCCTGCAAAATAAAACACCGAAACCATTTTTATTTATTTATTTTTTTTATTTTTTTATTTTGTGGTGTTATTCATAATCTGCAGAGGCGCTCATCCCGTTCCTTTTTTTGTTATTATTATTATTTTCTAATATTCATCTATTTATTTGATAGGGTAATCATAATACAAGTATTGAGAGAAAATACTTTTTTTTTTTTTTTTTCCACTTCATTTGGCCGCAAAATAAAACACCGAAACCACTTTTTTTTTTTCTAATCATGTGGCGTTATACATAATCTGCAGAGGAGCTCATCCCATTCCTTTTCTTTTTTTTTTAAATAATATGTTTATATTCATTCAATAGGGAAATCATAATTCAAGTACTGAGAGAAAAAAATACAATTATTTATTCATATATTTTTAAATTGTTTTATTCTCACTTCATTTGCCTGCAAAATAAAACACCGAAACCATTTTTTTTGTTTTGTTTTTAATTGTGTGGCGGTATTCATAATTTGCAGAGGCGCTCATCCCGTTCCTTTTTTCATTATTATTATTATTATTTTCTAATATTTATCTATTTATTTGATACGGTAATCATAATACAAGTATTGAGAGAAAATACTTTATTTTTATTTTTTATTCCCACTTCATTTGGCCGCAAAACAAAACACCGAAACCACTTTCTTTTTTTTTCTTTTTTTTAATTGTATGGGATTATTCATAATCTGCAGGGATGCTCATCCTGCTTCTTCTCTTTTTAATTTTCATTTTTTTCCTGTTTTCTCCTCTTTTAAACCGTTCAATTAAGTGTTTTTTTTCATCATGTATTCTCTACAAAAAACCTTCCGTAAAAGGAAAAAAAATGTACGACGGAATGACAGACAGAAATACCCATTTATATATATATATATATATATATATATATATATATATATATATATATATATATACGTAGGTGTGGGAAAAATCACAAGACTACTTCATCTCTACAGAACTGTTTCATGAGGGGTTCCCTCAATCATCAGGAGATTTTAATGGAAGCATTCACATACTATGGTTTATATAGGGCACAGAGTGGGTGGGTACAGGCAGGCGTAGGGGCGTGGTGATTGGCTCATGTGTTACCTAGGAGGTGTTTCCGTCTGTGGCGACATGTTGAAATGATTTCACTGCGCTTGTTGAGGGATGATAGATCTGGATGATATATAATAAACAGTTTCTCTTTTAAGCATAGGTTGCATCTTTTATTACCACTGTTGTAAGGTGTGCTGGATGCAAGAATTTGCCATGTTATTGAATATTCAACATTATTGTCTTTGAGTTCCAAATGTGTTTGCTGAGTTCTGTAGAATTCCGCAAAGTCTGGTTTCTAAAGGAGGCGTTGTGATTATTCCATCTTGTTTTGAACGCTCCTTCGGTTAATCCTACGTATGTGTCGGATGTGTTAATGTCCTTGCGTGTTACCTTTGCTTGGTAAACGACTGATGTCTGTAAGCACCCTCCGTTGAGAGGGCAATCAGGTTTCTTGCGACAGTTACATTCATTATTGGTTTCAGAGTCGTTTAGTCTGGGGGTAGGCAGTCCTTTTGCAATTGCTTTGTTGTGGTTTGAAATGATTTGTTGTATGTTATTCATACAGCTGTAGCTCAATTTAATGTTGTTCTTGTTGAATATTTTTCTTAGGGTGTTGCCTTTGGGGAAGTGTTTGTCGATCAGAGTGAGGAATTTGCGGCCGATGTTGGTTGAGACGTTTTTACTGAATGGCGGATTGTACCTGATGATGTTGTTTCGTTTTCTGCTCTTTTTTGGTTGGTTTCCTGGAGTGGGTTCATAGGTGAGGGTGAAGTTGTATCCGCTTTCAAAAAAGCGGATACAACTTCACCTACATATTGCGCTCTACCACGGTATCGAGCACTATTCTCTGGATAATCCAATCAAGACATATATATATATATATATATATATATATATATATATATATATATATATATATATATATATATATATATATATGTATATATATATATATATATATATATATTTATTAAAGGTAAATTGAGCGAATTGGCCATTTCTGGCAATTTATTTAAGTGTGTATCCAACTGGTAGCCCTTCGCATTAATCAGTACCCAAGCAGTAGCTCTTGCTTTCAAAAAGGTTGATGACCCCTGCTATAGTGTCTGTAATTCAGCCATGTAACCAATCCCCTTCCTTTTCTTTCTGGTTTCCCCCTGCGCACACGCCGATATGGAAATCAAGGTGCGCCACTTTAGCCCCTCCCGGGAAACTGGCCAAGACCAAAGTTAATGTTTAATCTCTTCAAATTCATGTCTGCTTTGCAGCAAAATGTAGAATTCACACTTTGCTGACTCTGTGGCCGTGATAAGGATGCATGACAAAGGGAGAGAAGGGAAGTGCCTCTGTTAGGATTTAGACTTTTGGATGCTGAGAATACACTTGATAAATGATAAATGGGTTGCTTTTCTACCTTCAAGGTACTCAAAGCGCTTTGACACTACTTCCACATTTACCCATTCACACACACATTCACACACTGATGGAGGGAGCTGCCATGCAAGGCGCCAACAAGCACCCATCATGAGCAAGGGTGGAGGCGTGTCTTAATGAAATCAAACAATGGATGTCCGCTAACTTTTTGCAACTCAACGCCAAAAAAACGGAAATGCTGATTATCGGTCCTGCTAGACACCAAACTCTATTTAATAATACAACTCTAACATTTGACAACCAAACAATTAAACAAGGCGACTCGGTAAAGAATCTGGGTATTATCTTCGACCCAACTCTCTCCTTTGAGTCACACATTAAAAGCGTTACTAAAACGGCCTTCTTTCATTTCCGTAATATCGCTAAAATTCGCTCCATTCTGTCCACTAAAGACGCTGAGATCATTATCCATGCGTTTGTTACGTCTCGCCTCGACTACTGTAACGTATTATTTTCGGGTCTCCCCATGTCTAGCATTAAAAGATTACAGTTGGTACAAAATGCGGCTGCTAGACTTTTGACAAGAACAAGAAAGTTTGATCACATTACGCCTGTACTGGCTCACCTGCACTGGCTTCCTGTGCACTTAAGATGTGACTTTAAGGTTTTACTACTTACGTATAAAATACTACACGGTCTAGCTCCATCCTATCTTGCCGATTGTATTGTACCATATGTCCCGGCAAGAAATCTGCGTTCAAACGGCTCCGGCTTGTTAGTGATTCCCAAAGCCCAAAAACAGTCTGCGGGCTATAGAGCGTTTTCCGTTCGGGCTCCAGTACTCTGGAATGCCCTCCCGGTAAAAGTTCGAGATGCCACCTCAGTAGAAGCATTTAACTCTCACCTTAAAACTCATTTGTATACTCTAGCCTTTAAATAGACTCCCTTTTTAGACCAGTTGATCTGCCGTTTCTTTTCTTTTTTTTCTATGTCCCACTCTCCCTTGTGGAGGGGGTCCGGTCCGATCCGGTGGCCATGTACTGCTTGCCTGTGTATCGGCTGGGGACATCTCTGCGCTGCTGATCCGCCTCCGCTTGGGATGGTTTCCTGCTGGCTCCGCTGTGAACGGGACTCTCGCTGCTGTGTTGGATCCGCTTTGGACTGGACTCTTGCGACTGTTTTGGATCCATTGTGGATTGAACTTCCACAGTATCATGTTAGACCCGCTCGACAACCATTGCTTTCCTCCTCTCCAAGGTTCTCATAGTCATTATTGTCACCGATGTCCCACTGGGTGTGAGTTTTCCTTGCCCTTATGTGGGCCTACCGAGGATGTCGTGGTGGTTTGTGCAGCCCTTTGAGACACTAGTGATTTAGGGCTATATAAGTAAACATTGATTGATTGATTGATTGATTGATTGAAGTGTCTTGCTCAGGACACAACGGACGTGACGATGTTGGTACTAGGTGGGGATTGAACCAGGGACGCTCGGGTTGCGCACGGCCACTCTTGCGCTGTTATTGGCTCGATCAAATTTAACGGGATGGAAAGGGAATAGTTGTCACAGGTTTGATTCTAGTGCGGGTTTCTCATCTCCGGCATGCTAAATTGAAATGCGTACGAGTCAGTGTGACCGAGAGGTGACAAACTATAAACGAGACATTGGAGCTGCATGAGTGCTGCCGTAACTGGGGAGCTAGGGTTATTTGAGGAAAGGGTTTTTTCCTAAAAATCTGTCATCACAAGTCGGTTGTAAGATAATTGGGTTTTTCCTGGTGATTGCAGTGCTATGGCAGGGGTAGGGAACCTATGGCTCTAGAACAGGGGTGTCAAACTCAAATACAGAGTGGGCCAAAATTTAAATCTGAACAAAGCCGCGGGCCTAGGGTTGAATAAATTAACCTTTTAATAGGGACCCAAACAAGTTTTGCATTGAATATTGAACAAGCAAGGCTTATATAACTTTATAGTGACATGCAAAATCCAGTTTCAAATAATAATAATAATTAAAAAATATCAATGGCGTATCAAATAAAATTCGAATAAAAATTGAGTGCCTTTTTTTCTATTTGCAGCCTTCTGAACTTTTTCCTCAGGCTAATAATACATTTGAAAATAAAATAACAATAATGAATGAATCAAACATTTAAACCTCGAAATAGCAAGAGAAAATGCATGAATAAAACGTTAATTTTTGCTCAGTTTGCTTCACTGATTTGCTTTACCACTGAATATGGAACAAGCAATACTTATATAACTTAAAAGTGCAAAATCAACTTTCAAAAAACAAACATCAATGGTAAAATAAATACAATTTAAATGAAACATTTAATGCCTCTTTTCTATTTGCAGCCTTCTGAGGTAAATATCAACATTACATTTTGCCACAGGCTAATAAATCTTAAAATAAAATAACAATGAGATGGGCGGGGTTTGGTGGTAGCAGGGGGGTGCATGATGTAGTGTCCCGGAAGAGTTAGTGCTTGATATTTGTTCTGTTGGGTCTATGTTGTGTTACGGTGCGGATGTTCTCCCGAAATGTGTTTTGTCATTCTTGTTCGGTGTGGGTTCACAGTGCGGCGCATATTTTTAACTGTTGCGACCCACTACTTGGATCACCACATGTTTTATACTTCCAGTTGTTGTATCACTGTTCTACACTCTTACTTCCTGTTTAGTCCGTCACCATGGTTCCCTCATTGATCCCACCTGCTAATCACGGTTTCTGCACACCTGTCACCTTTTGATTACTCACCTATTTAAGCCCGTCCCTTTTCGTTATTCTTTCTGGGACTCTAATTTGCCCACGCGCAACAGTGACGACTCTCATCATTCTATGTATGTATTTTCTCGCTAGCTCTCATGCTAAGCCACTTTATTTTCCAGCTTTCATGCTGAATGTTTTTGTTTACTCTTTTGTGTCCTCGTTTTAGTTTTCCTTGTGTTTTATCCTAGCTTTCACGCTAGCATCTTTTGTTTACCTTTTCTCTTTACACCAATGTTTTTGTTCATAGCCTTTTGTTATTAAATAAATACCCTTTATCTTACCTATGCTGTGTTCTGCTTCGACGCATCCACGGGAAAACCACACCGGCATTACCATGCCGAAGAAGAGTCCTCACATTACCAGTGTTAAAGTTGTTTATATGGCCACCTTCAGTCTGACCTGTATGGCTGTTGAGCAAGTATGCTGGCATATATTATGTGACTTGGCCGGCACGCTGTTTGTATGGAGGAAAAGCGGACGTGACGACATATTGTAGACAACGCTAAAGGCAGAAATTCGGGAGAATGGTTGAAAAAACGGGAGGGTTGGCAAGTATGAGTATTAGCGGCGAATGCAGTGTTGCAGCGGATCTGCCGCTGTATATTACCGGCGGGCCAGCTCTAATGTTAATTTGATATTGCCTAAAGGGCCAAATGAAATTGCACGGCGGGCCAAATTTAGCCCGCGGGCCCAGAGTTTGACACCCATGCTCTAGAGCCAGATGTGGCTCTTTTGATGACTGCATCTGGCTCTCAGATAAATCTTAGCTGACATTGCTTAACGCGATAATTATGAATAATTTCGCTGGTAATCACAGTGCTAAAAATAACGTGCAAAATATAAAACATTCTCATGCATTTATATCCATCCATCCGTTTTCCTACCGCACCTGTTCAAGATGTCACATTAATGGTAAGAAGTATTTTATGTCACGATGGGGGGTGCGGGGTCGTTCTCCCAGGAAGGCAGACGGACTACTCGGGACGTGGCATTTAGGTAAAAACATGATTTAATTTGAACTAAAAAAAATATACAAACAAAAATCGCTCACAGCGGAGGCACAACTTGGGCTAAAGAACAAAGCTAACGCATAAACAGACCAAGAACATAAATCAAACAAAACGTACTTGGCATGGCATGAAGCACGAAACTATGGCAAGGCATGAAACAAGTCAGCACAAGGCGACTGACTGGCAAAGACGAGCTTAAATGCTGCCTCTGATTAGTGCTCGGGAAGCAGGTGAGCGGGCATTTTGTCCAGCAGAGACAGGTGGACAAAATGAGTAACCAAGGAAACCAGACAAGGGAGTGGAAAAAAACAGGAACTTAAAGAGTCCAAAGGACAAACAGCACATGGCCAAACAAAAACATGATCAACGGACATGACATTTTATTTATTATTGGTTGGCTTCAGAATAACAATGTTATTAAAAAGAATAAGACACTTATTATACTCTAAAAATGTTGGTCTTACTTAAAAATGCACGCATTTAGTTGTATTCAGTGTTAAAAAATATGACATGGCTCTCACGGAAATACATTTTGAAATATTTGGCTTTCATGGCTCTCTCAGCCAAAAATGTTCCCGACCCCTGGGCTAGAGTATACAGATGAGTTTTAAGGTGAGACTTAAATGCTTCTACTGAGGTGGCATCTCGAACTGTTACCGGGAGGGCATTCCAGAGTACTGGAGCCCGAACGGAAAACGCTCTATAGCCCGCAGACTTTTTTTGGGCTTTAGGAATCACTAATAAGCCGGAGTCCTTTGAAGGCAGATTTCTTGCCGGGACATATGGTACAATACAATCGGCAAGATAGGATGGAGCTAGACCGTGTAGTATTTTATACGTAAGTAGTAAAACCTTAAAGTCACATCTTAAGTGCACAGGAAGCCAGTGCAGGTGAGCCAGTACAGGCGTAATGTGATCAAACTTTCTTGTTCTTGTCAAAAGTCTAGCAGCCGCATTTTGTACCAACTGTAATCTTTTAATGCTAGACATGGGGAGACCCGAAAATAATACGTTACAGTAATCGAGACGAGACGTAACAAACGCATGGTTAATGATCTCGGCGTCTTTAGTGGACAAAATGGAGCGAATTTTAGCGATATTACGGAGATGAAAGAAGGCCGTTTTAGTAACGCTTTTAATGTGTGACTCAAAGGAGAGAGTTGGGTCGAAGATAATACCCAGATTTTTTTACAGAGTCACCTTGTTTTATTATTTGGTTGTCAAATGTTAAAGTTGTATCATTAAATAGAGGTCGGTGTCTAACAGGACCGATAATCAGTATTTCCATTTTTTTGCCGTTAAGTTGCTAAAAAAACAAAAATATTTCCTATAAAGCTGGCACCACATGTGAGTAGCAAAGTAGTTGGTTTTGCCTGGTTTTGGTAGCGCCATGGTATGGAACTGCATGAGTGGGTTATTTAAGGGGGCATAGGCTTTTCTACAAAGCTGGCACCACAATTAACAAGATAATAGTGTCTTCCCAGGTGTTGGCAGCACCTTAGTACGAGTGCTAACAACACTTAGGAGCTTTGGTTCACTAAGGGATTCGCTAAATAGCTGGCCAGATAATTGTGTCACATGGGCTGGTAGCACCAGCTGCATGAGTGCTGCCATTGCTGATAAATCGGTATGCTTTCCAAGCTGTAAGTGAACGGGGACATACAGTTGATAGACAGTTGCGACAGCCAATCAGATCACGAGTTGTTGTCAGTAAGGCCTTCTAGCTGGCCTCACGGTCAACGCGTCCTGTGATTGGATACTCACCGGGACCCTTAAGAGGATGAATTTGAGAACACAATACAGTTGATAGACAGTTGCGATAGCCAATCAGATCACAAGTTGTTGATCTGATTTAACAACTAAAAGTTGCAAACTCTTGTTGTTAAAGTGTGTCATGCTTGTCATTTAATTAAAACTGTTACATGTGTATTTGTCGCCATCGTGTGGTCAGTGCAGTTCATACATCTTTGAGAAGTGTGCACTATGAATCAAACTTTTGTGACCGGAAGTTGCGTAAGCCAAGCAGAGAAATTTGCGGGATATGTTTTAATTGCTGATGCGTTTTAATTGATTTTTGAACTGTGGACCAGCTCTATACTCTCGGCAGGGTTCTTGAGGGTGCATGGGAGTTTGCCCAACCAGTCTACATGTGCTTTGTGGACTTGGAGAAGGCATTCGACCGTGTCCCTCGGGAAGTCCTGTGGGGAGTGCTCAGAGAGTATGGGGTATCGGACTGTCTTATTGTGGCGGTCCTCTCCCTGTATGATCAGTGTCAGAGCTTGGTCCGCATTGCCGGCAGTAAGTCGAACACATTTCCAGTGAGGGTTGGACTCCGCCAAGGCTGTCCTTTGTCACCGATTCTGTTCATAACTTTTATGGACAGAATTTTTAGGCGCAGTCAAGGCGTTGAGGGGTTCCGGTTTGGTGACCGCGGGATTAGGTCTCTGCTTTTTGCAGATTATGTGGTCCTGATGGCTTCATCTGGCTCATCTGGGATCTTCAGCTCTCACTGGATCGGTTCGCAGCCGAGTGTGTAGCGACCGGAATGAGAATCAGCACCTCCAAGTCCGAGTCCATGGTTCTCGCCCGGAAAAGGGTGGAGTGCCATCTCCGTGTTGGGGAGGAGACCCTGCCCCAAGTGGAGGAGTTCAAGTACCTAGGAGTCTTGTTCACGAGTGGGCGAAGAGTGGATCGTGAGATCGACAGGCGGATCGGTGCGACGTCTTCAGTAATGCGGACGTTGTATCGATCCGTTGTGGGGAAGAAGGAGCTGAGCCGGAAGGCAAAGCTCTCAATTTACCGGTCGATCTACGTTCCCATCCTCACCTATGGTCATGAGCTTTGGGTCATGACCGAAAGGATAAGATCACGGGTACAAGCGGCCCAAATGAGTTTGGGTCTCTCCCTTAGAGATAGGGTGAGAAGCTCTGCCATCCGGGAGGAACTCAAAGTAAAGCCGCTGCTCCTTCACATCGAGAGGAGCCAGATGAGGTGGTTCGGGCATCTGGTCAGGATGCCACCCGAACGCCTCCCTAGGGAGGTGTTTAGGGCAGGTCCAACCGGTAGGAGGCCACGGGGAAGACCCAGGACACGTTGGGAAGACTATGTCTCCCGACTGGCCTGGGAACGCCTCGGGATCCCCCGGGAAGAGCTAGACGAAGTGGCTGGGGAGAGGGAAGTCCTGTCTTCCCTGCTTAAGCTGTTGCCCCCGCGACTCGACCTCGGATAAGCGGAAGATGATGGATGGAATGCACCAGAAAATAACCTGTTTTGTACACTGTTAATGTGCTTCAATTAACTGTAGGGCGTAAATGTCCATCCATTCATCTATTTCCTACTGCTTGTACCTTTTGGGGTCCCGGGGGACCCCCAAAGACAACAGTTGATTAGATGAACACGTACCACCTGTGAAAATCTAACCACCGGCCGGCTGTATCTCGTCGTCAGCACTGCCACGCCCACGTCTGATGGTGCTCTTTCCTCAGCACCATGGACAGAGGCTGTGACTTTTGCTCCTGCAGGCAGCGCTGGCTACATCTCTCTCCACGGTCTTATTTGACTCTGTTTGCAAAAATCACACAAACTATTTGTCAGTCTAAGAAAACAATGTTGCGTAGAAATCCCAAACCAATCTCATTGAGAAAACACCATCCATCCATCAATTTTCTACTGCTTGTCCCGTTCGGGGTCGCGGGGCGGTGCTAGAGCCTATCTCAGCTGCATTCGGGCAGAAGGCGGTCTACACCCTGGACAAGTCGCTACCTCATCGCAGGGCCAACACAGATAGACAGACAACATTCACACTCACATTCACACACTAGGGATCATTTACTGTAGTGTTGCCAATCAACCTATCCCCAGGTGCATGTCTTTGAAAGAAAGAAAGATCCCGAGTCCGGGATTGAACCCAGGACTACTCAGGAACATTCGTATTGTGAGGCGGACGCACTAACCCCTCCTCCACTCTGCTGCCTCCTTCAAACATGTTGCTGGGTATTATGGCCAAACAGCTCATTTTTTGTTTCAACTGACCACATAGCTTTTTTTTTTCCAGAAGGTCTAATCTTTGTCCCTGTGATGTCAGCGTGTAAAGGATATCACCACGTGGGCTCAGGAACACTTCAGAAAACCACTGTCAGTAACTACAGTCGGTCGCTACATCTGTAAATGCAAGTTAAAACTCTACAATGCAAAGCGAAAGCCGTTTATCAACAACATCCAGAAACGCCGCCGGTTTTGCCGGGCCCAAGCCCATCTAAAATGTAAAGGATATCACCACATGGGCTCAGGAACACTTCAGAAAACCACTGTCAGTAACTACAGTCGGTCGCTACATCTGTAAATGCAAGTTAAAACTCTACTATGCGAAGCGAAAGCCGTTTATCAACAACATCCAGAAACGCCGCTGGTTTTGCCGGGCCCGAGCTCATCTAAAATGGACTGAAGCAAAGTGGAAAAGTGTTCTGTGGTCTGACGAGTCCACCTTTCCAATTGTTTTTTTTTTTTTTTTTTTGGAAACCGTGGATGTTGTGTCCTCCGGAACAAAGAGGAAAAGAACCATCTGTATTGAACACAGGACTACTCAGGACCTTCATATTGTAAGTCGGACGCACTAACCCCCTTCGCCACCGTACTGCCTCCTTCAAACATATTGCTGGGTATTATGGCCAAACAGCTATATTTTTGTTATATCTGACCACATAGCTTTTTTTGGAAACCGTGGATGTTGTGTCCTCCGGAACAAAGAGGAAAAGAACCATCTGTATTGAACACAGGACTACTCAGGACCTTCATATTGTAAGTCGGACGCACTAACCCCCTTCTCCACCGTACTGCCTCCTTCAAACATATTGCTGGGTATTATGGCCAAACAGCTATATTTTTGTTATATCTGACCACATAGCTTTCCTCCAGAAGGTCTAATCTTTGTCCATGTGATGTCCGCGTGTAAAGGATATCACCACATGGGCTCAGGAACACTTCAGAAAACCACTGTCAGTAACTACAGTCGGTCGCTACATCTGTAAGTGCAAGTTAAAACTCTACTATGCAAAGGCGAAAGCCATTTATCAACAACATCCAGAAACGCCGCCGGTTTTGCCGGGCCCAAGCTCATCTAAAATGGACTGATGCAAAGTGGAAAAGTGTTCTGTGGTCTGACGAGTCCCCCTTTCCAATTGTTTTTTTTTTTTTTTTTGGAAACCGTGGATGTTGTGTCCTCCGGAACAAAGAGGAAAAGAACCATCTGTATTGAACACAGGACTACTCAGGACCTTCATATTGTAAGTCGGACGCACTAACCCCCTTCGCCACCGTACTGCCTCCTTCAAACATATTGCTGGGTATTATGGCCAAACAGCTATATTTTTGTTATATCTGACCACATAGCTTTCCTCCAGAAGGTCTAATCTTTGTCCATGTGATGTCAGCGTGTAAAGGATATCACCACATGGGCTCAGGAACACTTCAGAAAACCACTGTCAGTAACTACAGTCGGTCGCTACATCTGTAAATGCAAGTTAAAACGCTACAATGCAAAGCGAAAGCCATTTATCAACAACATCCAGAAACGCCGCCGGTTTTGCTGGGCCCGAGCTCATCTAAAATGGACTGAAGCAAAGTGGAAAAGTATTCTGTGGTCTGACGAGTCCACCTTTCCAATTGTTTTTTTTTTTTTTTGGAAACCGTGGATGTTGTGTCCTCCGGAACAAAGAGGAAAAGAATCATCTGGATTGAACCCAGGACTACTCAGGCCCTTCATATTGTGAGTCGGACGCACTAACCCCTCTTCCACCGTGCTGCCTCCTTCAAACATATTGTTGGGTATTATAGCCAAACAGCTATATTTTTGTTATATCTGACCACATAGCTTTCCTCCAGAAGGTCTAATCTTTGTCCATGTGATGTCAACGTGTAAAGGATATCACCACATGGGCTCAGTAACACTTCAGAAAACCACTGTCGGTAACTACTGTCGGTCGCTACATCTGTAAGTGCAAGTTAAAACTCTACAATGCAAAGCGAAAGCCATTTATCAACAACATCCAGAAACGCCGCCGGTTTTGCCGGGCCCGAACTCACCTAAAATGGACTGATGCAAAGTGAAGTGGAAAAGTGTTCTGTGGTCTGACGAGTCCACCTTTCCAATTGTTTTTTTTTTTTTTTTTTTTTTGGAAACCGTGGATGTTGTGTCCTCCGGAACAAAGAGGAAAAGAACCATCTGGATTGAACCCAGGACTACTCAGGACCTTCATATAGTGAGTCGGACGCACTAACCCCCTTCGCCACCGTACTGCCTCCTTCAAACATATTGCTGGGTATTATGGCCAAACAGCTATATTTTTGTTATATCTGACCACATAGCTTTCCTCCAGAAGGTCTAATCTTTGTCCCTGTGATGTCAGCGTGTAAAGGATATCACCACATGGACTCAGGAACACTTCAGAAAACCACTGTCAGTAACTACAGTCGGTTGCTACATCTGTAAATGCAAGTTCAAACTCCACAATGCAAAGCGAAAGCCATTTATCAACAACATCCAGAAACGCCGCCTGATGCAAAGTGGAAAAATGTTCTGTGGTCTGACGAGTCCACATTTCCATTTGGTTTTTTTTTGGAAACTGTGAATATTGTGTCCTCCGGAACAAAAAAGAAAATAGAACCATTTGGATCGAACCCAGGCCTACTGATGACCTTCGTATCGTGAGGCATATGCACTAACCCCTCCTCCACCGTGCTGCCTGGGTGTAAATGTGATCCTGTATAGTATTTCCCCAGCAATGGTCATGTGGTGACATGAATGATGGTATTTTGAGAGGTAATCACTGAAGTCGGACATCACTGAAAGGCCTAGGTGGGAAACGCACGGGTCGGCCACTGTACTCGCTGCACGACTTGAGGGATTGAATACGTATTTTTTGTGTATTTTTGTGTACGCTGCGCTGTCAACGGCTGCACACTCAGCACTGATGGAGTGTTGTCTCTGCAGACTGCCTGCGTTAAACGATCTCCTTTTCCCACACGCGCTTGTTGTCGTTGACATTTCCTCCTTTTGGCTCGCCGAGCCTCTGGGCTCTCCTTCACACGCCTGTGTGTGTGTGTGTGTGTGTGTGTGTGTCCGTAGATGTGTGTACACGTGTGTGTGTGTGTGTGAGCCTCAACAAATCAGGGGTTAGTGTTGTCGCTCAGCCGGGCGGAAATGTCAGCGCACATCTGCGAGTG
Source organism: Nerophis ophidion (assembly GCF_033978795.1). Lineage (NCBI taxonomy): Eukaryota > Metazoa > Chordata > Actinopteri > Syngnathiformes > Syngnathidae > Nerophis > Nerophis ophidion. The sequence goes on from NC_084620.1 coordinate 65,897,080, forward strand.
AACGATTGCGGCTCTACCTGCTGGCTTCCACACAACACGCCCCGAAGCAGAGCGGCACGCCAACAATTATTAATAACTTTTTACTTTTGTCCCGAGCTCCCCACATTGTGTCCGACGTGCATGACGTCACTTGCTGGCGGGGAGCTTTTTAAAAAAAACAAACAACATTCGTCGTGGTTTACCTGACACATGAAACGTGACAAAACTGGAGGGTGCGCGTTCCGTGTTGAATATCTCAATAATAATAATAGATTTATTAATAGATGTTATTATTTCAAAATAATTATTTCGGAAAAGGGTGGAATGCCATCTCCGGGGTTGGGGAGGAGACCCTGCCCCAAGTGGAGGAGTTCAAGTACCTAGGAGTCTTGTTCACGAGTGGGGGAAGAGTGGATGGTGAGATCGACAGGTGGATCGGTGCGGCGTCTTCAGTAATGCGGACGTTGTACCGATCCGTTGTGGTGAAGAAGGAGCTGAGCCGGAAGGCAAAGCTCTCAATTTACCGGTCGATCTACATTCCCATCCTCACCTATGGTCATGAGCTTTGGGTCATGACCGAAAGGATAAGATCACGGGTACAAGCGGCCCAAATGAGTTTCCTCCACCTTAGAGATAGGGTGAGAAGCTCTGCCATCCGGGAGGAACTCAAAGTACAGCCGCTGCTCCTTCACATCGAGAGGAGCCAGATAAGGTGGTTCGGGCATCTGGTCAGGATGCCACCCGAACGCCTCCCTAGGGAGGTGTTTAGGGCACGTCCAACCGGTAGGAGGCCACGGGGAAGACCCGGGACACGTTGGGAAGACTATGTCTCCCGGCTGGCCTGGGAACGCCTCGGGACGAAGTGGCTGGGGAGAGGGAAGTCTGGGTTTCCCTGCTTAGGCTGCTGCCCCCGCGACCCGACCTCGGATAAGCGGAAGATGATGATAATGATGATGATTGATTGATTGATTGATTGATATATTTTTATTTCAAATATGCAAAAAAAACCAAAAACAAACAAGAGAGAGCATGATCCAATACAGTGCTATAGCCTTAACGGCTATTATAACAAAATGAAAAAAATGAAGAAAAAAAAAACAAATGAGCATTCGACTTCTTTTTTTTTTTTTTTTTTTTTTTTTACACATTTGAAAAGGAGTGAGAAGAAGTATACACTTATTTAATCCCACCCCTTTTCTTTAAATCATAAATTACTCTGAGCTCGAACTTCCTTGTTCACTCTATGTACAAACTTAATGAGCTTGTATATAAATAAATGATAAATATATACATACATATGCACACTACACACATACATAGCCACACCGTTACCACAATTGCTCATGGAAATATCCATCCATCCATCCATCCATCATCTTCCGCTTATCCGAGGTCGGGTCGCGGGGGCAACAGCCTAAGCAGGGAAACCCAGACTTCCCTCTCCCCAGCCACTTCGTCTAGCTCTTCCCGGGGGATCCCGAGGCGTTCCCAGGCCAGCCGGGAGACATAGTCTTCCCAACGTGTCCTGGGTCTTCCCAGGACAATTGCTCACGGAAATAGTATCATGAAAAAAAAACAAAAAAAAACAGCAGTACCAGTGCCTCAATGGGCAGCCCCTAACTCTTTTGTAACACAAGAAACCCAATATCAAAGCCCTTCTTCATGTCTGTACCTCTGGAATACCATGTACCTAAACTTCTTTTTAATCTGATGCTGATTATTTCAGTATAACAATGTTATTAAAAGAGAATAAGAGACTTGAACTCTATTTAAGAATACAACTCTAACATTTGACAACCAAACAATTAAACAAGGCGACACGGTAAAGAATCTGGGTATTATCTTCGACCCAACTCTCTCCTTTGAGTCACACATTAAAAGCGTTACTAAAACGGCCTTCTTTCATCTCCGTAACATCGCTAAAATTCGCTCCATTCTGTCCACTAAAGACGCTGAGATCATTATCCATGCGTTTGTTACGTCTCGCCTCGACTACTGTAACGTATTATTTTCGGGTCTCCCCACGTCTAGCTTTAAAAGATTACAGTTGGTACAAAATGCGGCTGCTAGACTTTTGACAAGAACAAGAAAGTTTGATCACATTACGCCTGTACTGGCTCACCTGCACTGGCTTCCTGTGCACTTAAGATGTGACTTTAAGGTTTTACTACTTACGTATAAAATACTACACGGTCTAGCTCCATCCTATCTTGCCGATTGTATTGTACCATATGTCCCGGCAAGAAATCTGCCTTCAAAAGACTCCGGCTTGTTAGTGATTCCCAAAGCCCAAAAAAAGTCTGCGGGCTATAGAGCGTTTTCCGTTCGGGCTCCAGTACTCTGGAATGCCCTCCCGGTAACAGTTTGAGATGCCACCTCAGTAGAAGCATTTAAGTCTCACCTTAAAACTCATCTGTATACTCTAGCCTTTAAATAGACTCCCTTTTTAGACCATTTGATCTGCCGTTTCTTTTCTTTTTCTTCTATGTCCCACTCTCCCTTGTGGAGGGGGTCCGGTCCGATCCGGTGGCCATGTACTGCTTGCCTGTGTATCGGCTGGGGACATCTCTGCTCTGCTGATCCGCCTCCGCTTGGGATGGTTTCCTGCTGGCTCCGCTGTGAACGGGACTCTCGCTGCTGTGTTGGATCCGCTTTGGACTGGACTCTCGCGACGGTGTTGGATCCATTGTGGATTGAACTTTCACAGTATCATGTTAGACCCGCTCGACATCCATTGCTTTCCTCCTCTCCAAGGTTCTCATAGTCATCATTGTCACCGACGTCCCACTGGGTGTGAGTTTTCCTTGCCCTTATGTGGGCCTACCGAGGATGTCGTGGTGGTTTGTGCAGCCCTTTGAGACACTAGTGATTTAGGGCTATATAAGTAAACATTGATTGATTGATTGATTGATTGATTGATTGACTTATTATACTCCAAAAATGTTGGTCTTACTTAAAAATGCACGCATTTAGTTGTATTCAGTGTTAAAAAAATACGATACGGCTCTCACGGAAATACATTTTGAAATATTTGGCTTTCATGGCTCTCTCAGCCAAAAAAAGGTTCCCGACCCCTGGCTTATACATGAACAATTGTCACCGGCAATAAAAAAAAATTAGATAAAAATAAATACGGTACGTAGGATCAGTCGGAAGCGAAGATGGGAGGCAAAGCAAGTCAATATGAAATATGGTGCATGCTTCTTTTGCATTGCCCAGGCACAGCACGGTGAGAATAAATTGCCAATTGTCCAACAATAAAAGTCTGAGGTAATAGGAGACAGCAGGCGCCTCCTTGAGTGCCGATGCTCGCTGGTAATGTGCACTTACTTGCGTGCACCGTGGGGACATTTCTCCTCTCGCAGCAGGATGAAGAGCCCAGGGAGCAAAACCCTGACAGATTCATCGCGCCTCGCGTCAAATGAAGACGCAGGGAATTGGCGTAAAAGCTTATTCCACTCCGTCTGAGTTTTCGCCAACATGGCGGCGCATTAGAGAGGAGGAGGCGGCGTGCGGAAGGGAATTGATGAAGAACCGCGAGGAAAAAACCCGCACACAAACACACAC
>NC_084620.1:65905625-65943125 GCF_033978795.1 Nerophis ophidion
TACCTGATTCTGATGACTTGCATTGATTGGAATCAGACAGTAATGATGATAACGCCCACATTTTCAAATGGAGGAGAAAAAAAAGTTGTCCTTTCTGTACAATACCACATGAAAGTGGTTGGTTTTTGGCATCTAATTCCTCCAGCTTCCATACACTTTACAAGAAAAACATTGGCGGCAAATTCCGTAGCTTGCTTGATTGACATTCACGGCACCCGAGGGTCTTGTGAGATGACGCTGGCTGCTGCCAGTTCATTATTATGAAAAAATGACAGAGAGGAAGGCGAGAAACACTTTTTATTTCAACAGACTTTCGCGCCGTCCCTTCCGTCAAAACTCTAAAGGCCGACTGCACATTTCCTATCTTCACAATAAAAGCCCTGCTTCATGCTGCCTGCGCTAACAAAATAAGAGTCTCGGAACGCTGGCGTGCACAAGTGATGTGCACGCCAGCTTTCTGAGGGATCGCTTGTGCACGCCAGTTTTCCGAGACTCTGTATTTAGTTAGCGCAGGCAGCATGAAGCAGGGCTTTTATTGTGAAGATAGGAAATGTGCAGTCGGCCTTTAGAGTTTTGACGGAAGGTACGGCGCGAGAGTCTGTTGGAATAAAAAGTGTTTCCCGCCTTCCTCTCGGTCATATTTTAATAATAATGATCTTGCAGCAGCCAGCGTCATCTCACAAGACCCTCCGGTACCGTGAATGTCATTTAAGTGACGTCTTGGTGAAGATTGATGATCACTAATTTTTAGGTCTATTTTTTTTAAAAGCCTGGCTGGAGATCGACTGACACACCCCCCGCGGTCGACTGGTAGCCCGCGATCGACGTAATGGGCACCCCTGATCTACATGTATGACACGCTCAAGGTGCCCCCGCTGCACAATTTATAGATATGCAAGCAAATGTGTCCGCCTGCTGTTTACCACATAGGACGTACCGTGTGTGTGTTAATTAATGCACGACATTACGTCCAAACATAGGAGTCCTATTTTTTTTATCGTTGCAGTCATGCAGAATATCATTTCATCAACATTATTATTGCCTCTTTTTTGTCTTTATTATTTCAATAATTAGGGATTTTTTTTTTGACCTGAAGACTGTTGCGTCTGACCAGTCTTCCTCTCAGGGAATACAAGTCACTGGTCAATCCCAAAGTCTTTCAGATGACATATATGCAGAGTAAGAAGGACCATCAAGACAGAATAGGAATATAATTGTTTGGCCATATTTTAGTTTTTCCTTTGCGTTTGTCTTTGTTTCCTGTCAGCGCTCTTATTTTGTCCGTTTCCTGTTTGTCTCCCTGAGTGCTGTGTCTCCCCAGCTGTGGCTGATTGGCACCTGGCCACACCTGGTGTCAATCAGCCAGGTACTATTTAAAGCTGCCTTCCCCCTCCAGTCAGTGCTGAACTATTGTCACCACTACCTGTCAATGTCATTAATACAGGGGTCAGGAACCTTTTTGGCTGAGAGAGCCACCTCCAAGTCCGAGTCCATTTTTCTCACCCGGAAAAGGGGGGAATGCCATCTCCGGGTTGGGGAGGAGACCCTGCCCCAAGTGGAGGACTTCAAGTACCTAGGAGTCTTGTTCACGAGTGAGGGAAGAGTGGATCGTGAGATCGACAGGCGGATCGGTGCGGCGTCTTCAGTAATGCGGACGTTGTACCGATCCGTTGTGGTGAAGAAGGAGCTGAGCCGGAAGGCAAAGCTCTCAATTTACCGGTCGATCTACGTTCCCATCCTCACCTATGGTCATGAGCTTTGGGTCATGACCGAAAGGATAAGATCACGGGTACAAGCGGCCGAAATGAGTTTCCTCCGCCGGGTGGCGGGGCTCTCCCTTAGAGATAGGGTGAGAAGCTCTGCCATCCGGGAGGAACTCAAAGTAAAGCCGCTGCTCCTCCACATCGAGAGGAGCCAGATGAGGTGGTTCGGGCATCTGGTCAGGATGCCACCCGAACGCCTCCCTAGGGAGGTGTTTAGGGCACGTCCAACCGGTATGAGGCCACAGGGAAGACCCAGGACACGTTTGGAAGACTATGTCTCCCGACTGGCCTGGGAACGCCTCAGGATCCCCCGGGAAGAGCTAGACGAAGTGGCTGGGGAAAGGGAAGTCTGGGCTTCCCTGCTTAGGCTGCTGCCCCCGCGACCCGACCTCGGATAAGCGGAAGAAGATGGATGGATGGATGGATGGAGCCATGAAAGCCAAATATTTCAAAATGTATTTCCGTGAGAGCCATATCATATTTTTTAACACTGAATACAACTAAAAGTGTGCATTTTTAAGTAAGACCAACATTTTTTGAGTGTAATAAGTCTCTTATTCTTTTTTAATAACATTGTTATTCTGAAGCTAACCAATAGTAAATAAAATGTCATGTCTGTTGATCATGTTTTTGTTTGGCCATGTGCTGTTTGTCCTTTGGACTCTTTAAGTTCCTGTTTTTTTCCACTCCCTTGTCTGGTTTCCTTGGTTACTCATTTTGTCCACCTGTCTCTGGTGGACAAAATGCCCGCTCACCTGCTTCCCGAGCACTAATCAGAGGCAGTATTTAAGCTCGTCTTTGCCAGTCAGTCGCCCTGTGCTGACTTGTTTCATGCCTTGCCATAGTTTCGTGCTTCATGCCATGCCAAGTAAGTTTTGTTTGATTTATGTTCTTGGTCTGTTTATGCGTTAGCTTTGTTCCTTAGCCCAAGTTGTGCCTCCGCTGTGAGCGATTTTTGTTTGTATATTTTTTTAGTTCAAATTAAATCATGTTTTTACCTAAATGCCATGTCCCGAGTAGTCCGTCTGCCTTCCTGGGAGAACGACCCCGCAGCAAGCTGCAACCCCCCCCACCCCCCCATCGTGACATAAAATACTTCTTACCATTAATGCGATTTCTTGAACAGGTGCGGTAGAAAACGGATGGATGGATATAAATACATGAGAATGTTTTATATTTTGCACGTTATTTTTAGCACTGTGATTACCAGCGAAATTATTCATAACTATCGCGTTAAGCAATGTCAGCTAAGATTTATCTGAGAGCCAGATGCAGTCATCAAAAGAGCCACATCTGGCTCTAGAGCCATAGGTTCCCTACCCCTGCATTAATACTTCTCGTTGTCGCTGTGTCTACTTCTGTTCACTCTGCTCATGTCATAGTTCCTCCGTGTCACAGTAAGTGTTTTTGTTTCTAGTCCACAGTTAGCCTTTAAGCTAGTTTTTGTTCTCCGCCGTGGGCGCGCCTTTTGTTCGTTTGTTCTTGTTTTAGTGTTAAATTAAATCATGTTTACCTGCACAGTGCCTGCCGCCTTCTCTGCATCTTGGGGTTTGTCACAAACTCAACTTGACAATAATCAAGTTTTACTAAAGCTTTAGGAGACCAGTCCTATGGTGCGCTAATACCAGCATTTAGAAGAGGACTGAAAATCAAACGGGAAGAGACAACTTATTGAATACCAAAACAGCCCCCACCCTGCCCTGAAAAGAATACAGCCTCTTTGTTCTAATACTGATAAATATGCTGTACTCCCACATTCCATCCCTTCAAGGTAAAGCACAGAGTTTACTTGCGGACATAAGATACAAGCACGGGAAAATATTGGCTGCTTTAAACATTTTTTTATGTAGAGCTTCAGTCGTTCAACAGTCCGGGGTCTCCGCTGTCGTATTTTACGCTTCATAATGCGCAACACATTTTCAATGGGAGAAGGGTGTGGACTGCAGGCAGGCCAGGAAAGTACCAGCACTCTTTTACTACGAAGCCACGCTGTTGTAACACTTGTCTTGCTGAAATAAGCAGGGGCGTCCATGATAACGTATGTTGCTCCGAAACCTGTATGTACCTTTCAGCATTAATGGTGCCTTCACAGATGTGTAAGTTACCCATGCCTTGGGCACTAATACACCCCCATACCATCACAGATGCTGGCTTTTCCACTTTGCGACTATAACATACCAAGTGGTTATTTTCCTCTTTAATCTGGAGGACACGACGTCCTCTGTTTCCAAATATAATTCAAAATGTGGACTCGTCAGACCACAGAACACCTTTTCACTTTGCATCAGTCCATCTTAGGTGAGCTCGGCGGCGTTTCAGGATATTGTTACGAATCCACGCTGTTGTAACACGTGCTGAATGTGGCTTGGCATTGTCTTGCTGAAATAAGCAGGGGCGTCCATGAAAAAGACGGCGCTTAGATGGCAGCATATGTTGTTCCAAAGCCTGTATGTACCTTTCAGCATTAATGGTGCCTTCACAGATGTGTAAGTTACCCATGCCTTGGGCACTAACGCACCCCCATACCATCACAGATGCTGGCTTTTGAACTTTGCGTCGATAACAGTCTGGATGGTTCGCTTCCCCTTTGGTCCGAATGACACGCTGTCGAATATTTCCAAAAACAATTTGAAATGTGGACTCGTCAGACCACGGAACACTTTTCAACTTTGCATCAGTCCATCTTAGACGATCTCAGGCCCAGAGAAGCCGGCAGCGTTTCTGGATGTTGTTGATAAATGGCTTTCGCTTTGCATAGTAGTGCTTTAACTTGCACTTAGAGATGGAGCGACGAACTGTATTTAGTGACAGTGGTTTTCTGAAGTGTTCCCGAGCCCATGTGGTGATATCCTTTAGAGATTGATGATTGATGTCTGTTTTTGACACAGTGCTTTTTTTATACCCAATCATGGCACCCACCTGTTCCCAATTAGCCTGCACAACTGTGGGATGTTCCAAATAAGTGTTTGATGAGTATTTCTCAACTTTATCAGTATCTATTGCCACTTTTCCCAACTTCTTTGTCACATGTTGCTGGCATCAAATTCGAAAGTTAATGATTATTTGCAAAAAAAATGTTTATCAGTTTGAACATCACCTATGTTGTCTTTGTAGCATATTTAACTGAATACGGGTTGAAAAGGATTTGCAAATCATTGTATTCCGTTTATATTTACATCCAACATAAATTCCCGACTCGTAGGGAAACGGGGTTTGTATTAAATACTGCTTGCAAAAATGTATTCAGTGGCTTGTCAGAGAGCAGGATCACATGACCCAGTGTCACCAATCCAAAATGTGGTAAGCTCTCGTGACGTTTGACTCCATTGCACCAATCAGAACGGAGCCTGGCAGTCACATGACGGCACTCAAACCACACACTGTAAAAAGGGAAACGACGTCATGTTTGCCGATGTTTATTTACAAACCATAAAATAAACAAGCAACGTTGGTCGGGTCCGCCTTTGGCCGCTGCCGCCGTGTCCCGAGTCCCGATCTTAGTCAGACCTACATAGAAGTTTTTGTTTCGTCACTCTACGACATTCCTAACAGAATTTACAAGCAGTTTTGTCAGTTTTTTTTCTTAGGGGGCGCTAGAACCCAATTTTCATTGTTGGGGTTTGTTTTTTATTGGATGGCAATTTTCACCATTCCTGATGTGTGTGTAAAATTTGGTGAGTTTTGAAGCATGTTAAGGGGGTCAAATTACAGATTGGAGTTTCTGGATGTTGTTGATAAATGGCTTTCGCTTGGCGTAGCATAGCTTTAACTTGGACTTTGAAGCATTTTAAGGGGTTCAAATATCAGTTCAAAGAGGCAAAAAAGGCATTTTTTGCCAAAATTTTGTTATAAAATAAATAATAATATTCATATCATGTCAGTAGAAATGTTCATAAGATTTCCACTCCCAACTGGAAGTTATAGATGTGTATTTTTAAGTGACTGTGCCAATCAGTGGCAAGTGAGGAAGTCAGTGCTCAGGCAAACAGGAAGTGGAAAACAAAAATAAGAGCGCTGGACAGGAAATATTACGGACAGTAAAAATAGAGTCCAAATGGTGGTTTGGATTTTGTTTATTTTCTTCACTGTGTTTGGTTTTGTTTCCTTTCCAGCGCTCTCGTTTTCAGCGCTACTTCCTGTTAGCCTCACCCCAGCGCTGTCGTACACACCTGTCCCTGATTGGCAAGCTGAGCATATTCGTTCCAGGTTGCCAAACGGGCGTCTTTATAAACCCGCCTGTGCTGATCGTTGTTTTTCTGTTGTAGCTGCATGATGCCGGTGCACTTCCGAGCTGCACTTTGTTTTTGGACATGGAAGTCATCAGCGGCAATATCGCTGATTTAGCAGATTGCTTTTTGCCGCTATAGGCAACATTGGTTGTGTAGCGGGATTAGAGTTTTCCCTCACACTTTTAAATGTTTCAAATATTCCTCCCAGTCTTTACATCCGTCCCGGTGCTTTTTTTTTTTGTCCGCCTCTGTGTGTGCGCCGTCGCCTCTAATCGTTCTCTCCGTCTCCTCTGCAGCTGGCATCGTTCGGAAAAAGCAGTGGTGCGAGATGGTGCCGTGTTTGGAGGATGAAGGCTGCGACCTGCTAGTCAATAAATCCGGCTGGACTTGTACGCAGCCCGGAGGGCGAGTCAAAACAACCACGGTGAGTCCAGGCTCTGGTCTCGATCGACCCTGCAGAATCCTTTCATAATGTTACGGAAATATTTTCCCTTTTTTGGGGCAGAACGGAACAGTTCTGCTGGAAGAAGAACAACAAAATGAGTGCACCCTGCTTGGTGTTTATGCACTCTCAAACAAACATATCACCCTAAATTCCGGACTTTTAACCTACACTTTGAATCCTGCGGCTTATAAATGGGCGCGGTTAATTATTATTATTTTTTTTCCCGTTCAGGGCAATTATGTTTTGTGTTCAAGCAGAGACACTGAAAAGGTGTGTAATTGTTTGTGCTGGGACGCCATCTTTTGGACCAGTTCACTCACTGCAGGTGCTACGGGGCGAACGTCGACAGTATTTCTTTCCGTTGAGTGCTTTAAACCGGAAGTACAAGTGCCATGAATTGATTAACGTGGACCCCGACTTAAACAAGTTGAAAAACTTATTCGGGTGTTACCATTTAGTGGTCAATTGTACGGAATATGTACTGTACTGTGCAAACTACTAATAAAAGTATCAATCAATCAATCAATCAATCAACCATTTCATTTGCTGTTTGTCCATAGCGTTTCTACTCGTATCGATTGTTAATTTGTCACTCTAAGCAACATTTGTAAGTTTTACAATATAACTAAAACAATTTTTGTGATGTCTGTGGGAGTGTTTTCATGCATGTTTGGTTGGTGTTCATGCATGTGCTATCGTCATGTAAGCAAGCTAGCATTTTTGAATATGCTAACACGATTCCTGGGGCCAACGATTCGATTCAGAATCAATTTTTGATTCAAAACAATTTTCGATTCAATGTTTATTCAATAAATGTTTATTTATATAGCCCTAAATCACAAGTGTCTCAAAGGGCTGCACAAGCCACGATGACATAAAATCATTCAAAAATCATGATTTTGACATTCCAAATCATGATTTTTGAATAAACTCTTTGACAGGTGCACGAGGAACGACCCGAGCTGTCCGTTCGTGTCTACGGTAAGAGCCGACTTATTACCACAATTTCCTCACCGAAACCTGCCGGTTGACATGTGGTAGGGAACCATGTTGGCTTGACCGCTCTGTTCCATAGTAAAGCTTCACCGTCATCTTTCGGGAATGTAAACAAGGAAACACCGGCTGTGTTTGTGTTGCTAAACCTACAGCGTTCTTCTTTGACGTCTCCATTATTAATTGAACAAATTGCAAAAGATTCAGCAACACAGATTACCATAATACTGTGGAATTATGCGATGAAAAGAGACGACTTATAGCTGTGAACGGTGCTGGATCAAAATGTCATCATACCGCGATGTTTTAGCATGATACTTTGGGGGCGGCCGGTGGGAGGAGGCAAGAGAGTCCGCAGCTGCGTCTTTGACAGGTGCAGGAAGAACGACGCAAGCTCTCTGCTCATGTCTACAGTAAGAGCCGACTTATTACCACCATTTTCTCACCGAAACCTGCCGGTTGACCTGTGGTAGGCAACCATGTTGGCTTGACCGCTCTGTTCAATAGTAAAGCTTCACCGTCATCTTTCGGGAATGTAAACAAGGAAACACCGGCGGTGTTTGTGTTGTTAAAGCCGGCCGCAATACACCGCTTCCCACCTACGTCTTTCTTCTTTGACGTCTCCATTATTAATTGAACAAACTGCAAAAGATTCAGCAACACAGATGTCCAGAATACTGTGTAATTATGGGTTTCAGTAGGACTTTAAGACAGCCTTGGAATAAAACGATCCGGGAGGTCACACCCCTCCTAAAATTATAAAATGACACATTCTATCCTTACAATTTAGTCCCTTTTTGCCACTGATGTCACTTCAGTCCCATTTTGCCACTGACACCACCGAGTTGGGATACATCCGAGCCCGTTCCAAGCTGTGAAAGCAGCTCATTAGCGCTATTTGAGCAGTCAACAAGTCACCAGGCAGTGTAGTAGTTAACGTAGCCACCTCTCAGCGTGCAGTGTGCGTCTGCTCCTCTGTGCAGGACACACACCAAAAGTAATGATCACGTGCCAACAATTAGAGCAAGGTCCAACAGCAACTTAGCTCCGACATCTCATTTCATCTCTGCGTGGCGTCGCCAAACGCTCCAATTATCTTCATCTATCTTTCATTTGCTGCTGTGCAGGGAGCACATATTTTTATTTATTTTTATTTTTTTCGGTTCAGTGTTGAAATGATGCGGCGACCCGCTGTGGCTGAAAATGATTTAGATGGAAAAATGATTGTTTGCGCCGAGACGCGGGGCACCATTCGAAATGAAAGAAAGTTAATTGTGTGAGGATTTGGTACATCTCTACACGTGCATAGTGTGACGCGCGCGGGCTTGATTAGATGCATTATATGGAAAAGATGGCACTTTTGCACCACCGTATGAATAGAAAACGGCTGTAAAGGTTTGTAAATGTGATCGTTTTTTTTCTGCAAGGTCTGAAAACATTGTAAAACAACAACCTGACCTGCAGAAAGTACTAAAAAATGTCAAATGATCAATCTGACCTGCAGAAGGGGACTGAGAACCTTGTAAAATGATTGCTGTGACCTGCAGAAATGAGGAAAAGTGTCAACTCTGACCAGCATAAAGTACTACAAATGTTATAGAATTATCACTCGGGCCTGCAAAAACACTGAAAACATGAATAAAAACATATTAAAATGATCACTTTCACTTGCAGGACTAAACACATTATAAAATTATCACTATGACCTGCAAAAAGGACTATAAATGTTATAAAATAATCACTCTGACCTGCAAAAAGGACTATTAATGTTATAAAATAATCACTCTGACCTGCAAAAAGGACTATTAATGTTATAAAATAATCACTCAGACCTGCAAAACAACTATTGATGTTATAAAATAATCACTCAGACCTGCAAGAAGGACCATAAATATTATTAAATAGTCACTCTGACCTGCAAAAAGGAGTGTTGATTTGATAAAATAATGACTCAGACCTGCAAAAGGAGTGTTGATCTTATAAAAAAAACACTCCGACCTGCAAAAAGGAGAATTGATTTGATAAAATAATGACTCAGACCTGCAAAAGGAGTGTTGATCTTATAAAAAAAACACTCCGACCTGCAAAAAGGAAAATTGATTTGATAAAATAATGACTCAGACCTGCAAAAAGAACTATTGATGTTATAAAATAAGGACTCAAACTTGCAAAAATGACTATAAATGTTATAAATAATTACTCAGACTTGCAAAAAGAACTATTGATGTTATAAAATAATCACCCTGACTTGCAAAAAGGACTATAAATGTTGTCAAATAGTCACTCTGACCTGCAAAAAGGAGATTCGATTTGATAAAATAATCACTCTGACCTGCAAACAGAACTATTGTTGTTATAAAATAATCACTCTGACCTGCAAAAAGGACTATTAATGTTATAAAATAATCACTCTGACCTGCAAAAGGGACTATTAATGTTATAAAATAATCACTCAGACCTGCAAAACAACTATTGATGTTATAAAATAATCACTCAGACCTGCAAGAAGGACCATAAATATTATTAAATAATGACTCTGACCTGCAAAAAGGAGTGTTGATCTTATGAAAAATCACTCCGACCTGCAAAAAGGAGAATTGATTTGATAAAATAATGACTCAGACCTGCAAAAGGAGTGTTGATCTTATAAAAAAAACACTCCGACCTGCAAAAAGGAGAATTGATTTGATAAAATAATGACTCAGACCTGCAAAAGGAGTGTTGATCTTATAAAAAAAACACTCCGACCTGCAAAAAGGAAAATTGATTTGATAAAATAATGACTCAGACCTGCAAAAAGAACTATTGATGTTATAAAATAAGGACTCAAACTTGCAAAAATGACTATAAATGTTATAAATAATGACTCAGACTTGCAAAAAGAACTATTGATGTTATAAAATAATCACCCTGACTTGCAAAAAGGACTATAAATGTTGTCAAATAGTCACTCTGACCTGCAAAAAGGAGATTCGATTTGATAAAATAATCACTCTGACCTGCAAACAGAACTATTGTTGTTATAAAATAATCACTCTGACCTGCAAAAAGGACTATAAATGTTATAAAATAATCACTCTGACCTGCAAAAAGGACTATACATGTTATCAAATAATGACTCAAACTAGCAAAAAGAACTATTGATGTTATAAAATAATCACGCTGACCTGCAAAAAGGACTATACATATTATCAAATTGTCACTCTGACCTGCAAAAAGGAGATTCGATTTGATAAAATAATCACTCTGACCTGCAAACAGAACTATTGTTGTTATAAAATAATCACTCTGACCTGCAAAAAGGACTATAAATGTTATAAAATAATCACTCTGACCTGCAAAAAGGACTATACATGTTATCAAATAATGACTCAGGCTTGCAAAAAGAACTATTGATGTTATAAAATAATCACTCTGACCTGCAAAAAGGACTATTGACCTTATGAAATAATCACACTGACCTGCAAAAAGGACTATAAATGTTATAAAATAATGACTCAAACTAGCAAAAAGAACTATTGATGTTATAAAATAATCACGCTGACCTGCAAAAAGGACTATACATATTATCAAATAGTCACTCTGACCTGCAAAAAGGAGATTCGATTTGATAAAATAATCACTCTGACCTGCAAACAGAACTATTGTTGTTATAAAATAATCACTCTGACCTGCAAACAGAACTATTGTTGTTATAAAATAATCACTCTGACCTGCAAAAAGGACTATACATGTTATCAAATAATGACTCAGACTTGCAAAAAGAACTATTGATGTTATAAAATAATCACACTGACCTGCAAAAAGGACTATAAATGTTATAAAATAATGACTCAAACTAGCAAAAAGAACTATTGATGTTATAAAATAATCACTTTGACCTGCAAAAAGGACTACAAATGTTATAAAATAATCACTCTGACCTGTAAAAAGGACTATACATGTTATCAAATAGTCACTCTGACCTGCAAAAAGGAGTATTGATCTTATAAAATATTCGCTCAGACCTGCAAAGAGGAGAATTGATTTTACAAAATAACGACTCAGACCTGCAAAAAGAAATATTGATGTTATAAAATAATCACTCTGAACTGCAAAAAGGACTATAAATGTTAAAAAATAATGACTCAGACTTGCAAAATGAACTAGTTGTGTTATAAAACAAGGACTCTGACCTGCAAAAAGGAGTATTGATCTTATAAAATAATCACACTGACCTGCAAAAAGGACTATAAATGTTATAAAATAATGACTCAAACTAGCAAAAAGAACTATTGATGTTATAAAATAATCACTCTGACCTGCAAAAAGGACTATACATATTATCAAATAGTCACTCTGACCTACAAAAATGAGTGTTGATCTTATAAAATATTCACTCAGACCTGCAAAAAGGAGAATTGATTTTAAATAATAATGACTCAGACCTGCAAAAAGAACTATTGATGTTATAAAATAATCACTCCGACCTGCAAAAAGGACTATAAATGTTATAAAATAATGACTCTGACTTGCAAAAAGAACTATTGATGTTATAAAATAATCACTCTGACCTGCAAAAAGGAGTATTGGTCGTATAAAATAATCACTCAGACCTGCAAAAAGGACTATAAATGTTATAAAATAATGACTCTGACTTGCAAAAAAGAACTATTGATGTTATAAAATAATCACTCTGACCTGCAAAAAGGAGTATTGATCTTATAAAATAATCACACTGACCTGCAAAAAGGACTATTATTGTTATAAAATAATGACTCAGACTTGCAAAAAGAAATATTGATGTTATAAAATAATCACTCTGAACTGCAAAAAGGACTATAAATGTTATAAAATAATGACTCATACTTGCAAAAAGAACTATTTATGTTATAAAATAAGGACTCTGACCTGCAAAAAGGAGTATTGATCTTATAAAATAATCACACTGACCTGCAAAAAGGACTATTATTGTTATAAAATAATGACTCAGACTTGCAAAAAGAAATATTGATGTTATAAAATAATCACTCTGAACTGCAAAAAGGAGTATTGATCTTATAAAATAATCACACTGACCTGCAAAAAGGACTATAAATGTTATAAAATAATCACTCAGACCCGCAAAAGAACTATTGATGTTGTAAAATAATCACTCAGACCTGCAAAAAGGACTATAAATATTATCAAATAGTCACTCTGACCTGCAAAATGGAGAATTGATTTGATGAAATAATCACTCTGACCTGCAAACAGAACTATTGATGTTATAAAATAATCACTCTGACCTGCAAAAAGGACTATAAATGTTATAAAATAATCACCTCGACCTGCAAAAAGGACTATAAATGTTGTAAAATAATCACTCTGACCTGCAAAAAGGACTATTAATGTTATAAAATAATCACTCAGACATACAAAAGAACTATCTATGTTGTAAAATAATCACTCAGACCTGCAAAAAGGACTATAAATGTTATCAAATAGTCACTCTGACCTGCAAAAAGGAGTGTTGATCTTATAAAATAATCACTCAGACCTGCAGAAGGGGACTGAGAACCTTGTAAAATGATTGCTGTGACCTGCAGAAATGAGGAAACGTGTCAACTCTGACCAGGATAAAGTACTAAAAATGTTATAGAATTATCACTCGGACCTGCAAAAACACTGAAAACATTGAATGAAAAAATATTAAAATGATCACTTTCACTTGCAAGACTAAACACATTATAAAATCATCACTCTGACCTGCAAAATGGAGTGTTGATCTTATAAAATAATCACTCTGACCTTTATAAAGAACTACAAATGTTATAAAATAATCACTCTGACCTGCAATAAGGACTATTAATGTTATAAAAGTATCACTCTGACCTGCAAAAAGACTCAAAACATTGTAAAATGATCGCTGTGACTTGCAAAATGGAAAGAATAAAAAAAACTCACTTGCAGGACTGAAACATTGACCTGCTAAAAGGACTAAAAAGGTTGTAAAATCATCACTGTGACCTGCTAAAATGACTAAAAATGTTGTAAAATGATCACAGTGACGTGTGAAAATGGTTAAAATGGTTATAAAATGATCAGTCTGACCTGCTAAAAGGACTAAAAAAGTTGTAAAATCATCACTGTGACCTGCTAAAATGACTAAAATTGTTGTAAAATGATCACACTGACCTGTTAAAAGGACTAAAAAGGTTGTAAAATGATCACACTGACCTGCTAAAATGACTAAAAAGGTTGTAAAATGATCACAGTGACCTGTAAAAAGGACTTAAAAGGTTGTAAAAAGATTACTCCGACCTGCTAAAATGACTAATAAGTTTTAAAATGATCACACTGAGCTGCTAAAAGGACTAAAAAGGTCGTAAATTGATCACACTGACCTGCTAAAATGACTTAAAAAAGGTTGTAAAATGATCACAGGGACCTGTAAAAAGGACCAAAAAGGTTGTAAAATGATCACACTGACCAGCTAAAAGGACTAAAAAGATTGTAAAATGATCATACTAACCTGCTAAAAGGACTAAAAATGTTGTAAAATGATCATTCTGACCTCCTAAAATGACTAAAAAGGTTGTAAAATGATCACAATGACCTGCTAAAACGACAAAGGTTGTAAAATGATCACACTGACCTGTAAAAAGGACTTAAAAGGTTGTAAAAACATTACCCTAACCTGCTAAAACGACTGATAAGGTTTAAAATGATCACACTGACCTGTTAAAAGGAATAAAAATGTTGTAAAATGATCACTCTGACCTGCTAAAAGGACTAAAAAGATTGTAAAATGATCACACTGACCTGCTAAAACGACTAATATGGTTGTAAAATGATCACGGTGACCTGTAAAAAGGACCCAAAATGTTGTAAAATGATCACACTGACCTGTTAAACGGACTAAAAAGGTTGTAAAATGATCACTCTGACCTGCTAAAAGGACTAAAAAGATTGTAAAATGATCACACTTACCTGCTAAAAGGACTGAAAAGGTTGTAAAATGATCACACTGACCTGCTAAAAGGACTAAAAAGGTTGTAAAATTATCACTCTGACCTGCTAAAATGATTTAAGAGGTTGTAAAAATGTTTTCGGTGAGCTGTGAAAAAGATTAAAAAGGTTGTAAAATGATCACACTGACCTGCTAAAATGACTAAAAAGGTTGTAAAAATGTTTTCGGTGACCTGTGAAAAGGACTAAAAAGGTTGTAAAATGATCACACTGACCTGCTAAAAGGACTAAAAAGGTTGTAAAATGATCACTCTGACCTGTAAATGGACTAAAAAGGTTGTAAAATGATCACACTGACCTGCTAAAAGGAATAAAAAGGTTGTAAAATGATCACTCTGACCTGTTAAACGGACTAAAAAGGTTGTAAAATGATCACTCTAACCTGCTAAAAGGACTAAAAAGATTGTAAAATGATCACACTGACCTGCTAAAAGGACTGAAAAGGTTGTAAAATGATCACACTGATCTGCTAAAAGGACTAAAAAGGTTGTAAAATGATCACTCTGACCTGCTAAAACGACTAATATGGTTGTAAAATGATCACGGTGACCTGGTAAAAGGACTAAAAATGTTGTAAAATGATCACACTGACCTGCTAAAATGATTTAAGAGGTTGTAAAAATGTTTTGGGTGACCTGTGAAAAGGACTAAAAAGGTTGTAAAATGATCACACTGACCAGCTAAAAGGACTAAAAAGTTCATAAAATGATCATTCTGACCTGTTAAATGGACTAAAAAAGTTGTAAAATGATCACTCTGACCTGCTAAAAGGACTAAAAAGTTTGTAAAATGATCACTCTGACCTGCTCAAAGGACAACAATGTAAAATGATCACACTGGCCTGCTAAAAGGACTAAAAAGGTTGTAAAATGATCACTCTGACCTGCTAAAATGACTAAAAAGGTTGTAAAAATGTTTTCGGTGACCTGTGAAAAGGACTAAAAAGGTTGTAAAATGATCACACTGACCTGCTAAAAGGACTAAAAAGGTTGTAAAATGATCACTCTGACCTGTAAACGGACTAAAAAGGTTGTAAAATGATCACACTGACCTGCTAAAATGACTAAAAAGGTTGTAAAAATGTTTTCGGTGACCTGTGTAAAGGACTAAAAAGGTTGTAAAATGATCACAGTGACCTGCTTAAAGGACAAAAATGTAAAAGTGACCTGTGGAAAGGACTAGAATGTAAATAATGGCCCTCACCTGCAGAAAAGACAAAAACTGCCCCCACTTCCAACATGAGAGTTGTGTTATCACATTGCGGCTCATTAATAAACACAAAGCCCCTGAAATCCACTCCAGCCTCTCTTTGTTGACCACTCCTCTAAAATGTCCAATCTTCATTTGTTTCCTCGGCGTCGGGGAGTGATCCCAAATTGTTGATGGAGGACACCTTCCATTCATTCTCCAGCGGACCTTACTTGAACCACGGCCACTGGTCCCAAAACATGAGCGGTGGCTCGCACACACGACCCCGTCTGCCCCGTCTGGGAATGTCAGCGGGGGCGAAGGCCGAGACCCGCCGGGGCTTCATTAAAGCGTCCGTCATCATTTAGTCATCAGCTGACTCACGTGTTTATGCCTCGCCCGTGAAAGACGAGGCGCACGCCGCTTAGCGCTCGGTCGGAGACATGCCAGTAATACCTGCTGGCGCTGTGTTGCCCCCACAATGTCGTTTGTTACCCGGGCAGGTTAGCCAGGCCGCACACACGCGCTCCCAAGCAACTTGTCGCTGCATCCATTTATTACGTTTGACAGCTCAAAGAGCTGTTTTTTGCGGCGGCGTGCGGCACATTCAGCCTGCATATTCATAAGTGTGCACTTTGCTGCAAAGGGGGGAGCGTCTTGGTTTTGCCCTACTTGTACATTTCGTATCCCGCTTTAATACGTCAGTCATGGGCTCGGGATGACAGGCGTTTGTGCTTTAAGCCCGGCGACAGCTCGTCAAACGGCCAAGCGTGCATGTTTAAACAGCCTTCGCCGTCACGTGTTGGCAGCCAGCAGTCATGGGTCACTCTTTTCCTCTAAAATGTGACGGATGCTTCAATAGTGGCGGGTCGTCTACAGTGCAACCTCGACTGAAGTCCATATTTTAGCCAGTACACGTTGAACAAGTGCTATACTAGGGGTGTAATGGTACACAAAAATTTCGGTTCGGTACGTACCTCTGTTTGGAGGTCACGGTTCGGTTACTTTTCGGTACAGTAAGAAAACAACAAAATATACATCGTTTGGTTATTTATTGGGCTTCACGGTGGCAGAGGGGTTAGTGCGTCTGCCTCACAATACGAAGTTCCTGCAGTCCTGGGTTCAAATCCAGGCTCGGGATCTTTCTGTGTGGAGTTTGCATGTTCTCCCCGTGAATGCGTGGGTTCCCTTCGGGTACTCCGGCTTCCTCCCACTTCCAAAGACATGCACCTGGGGATAGGTTGATTGGCAACACTAAATTGGCCCTAGTGTGTGAACGTGAGTGTGAATGTTGTCTATCTGTGTTGGCCCTGCGATGAGGTGGCGACTTGTCCAGGGTGTACCCTGCCTTCCGCCCGATTGTAGCTGAGATAGGCGCCAGCGCCCCCCGTGACCCCGAAAGGGAATAAGCGGTAGAAAATGGATGGATGGAGGGTTATTTATTGGCTAACTTGGTAGTAAGAGGATATATGGGATTATTGTTCCTCCACCATAGAAGTGGGTCAAAATCTAGGTTTAATGCAATACAGCAACCCCCCGCGACCCTGAATTGATTAACGTGGACCCCGACTTAAACAAGTTGAAAAACGTATTCGGGTGTTACCATTTAGTGGTCAATTGTACGGAATATGTACTGTACTGTGCAATCTACTAATAAAAGTATCAATCAATCAAACCTAAACGGGACAGGCGGTAGAAAATGGATGGATGGATGGACAGTCTTAAATGTGCTGCTATAAAAACATTTGTTATTGCTTTAGTGAAGTGAAGTGAATTATGTTTATATAGCGCTTTTCTCTAGTGACTCAAAGCGCTTAACATAATGAAACCCAATATCTAAGTTACATTTAAACCAGTGTGGGTGTCACTGGGAGCACGTGGGTAAAGTGTCTTGCCCAAGGACACAACAGCAGTGACTAGGATGGCAGAATCAGGAATCGAACCTGCAACCCTCAAGTTGCTGGCACGGCCACTCTACCAACCGAGCTATACTGCCCCTTGCCTGGCTGGCCGAGGAGAGGCTGCTTGAATGCGGTGTTTGCACCACGCTCCTCTTTCTCTTCCTTAAAGCGAGATTGACTTGGGGGTAGCGCCGCTTCAAAGGGGTTAGCATGTTTGACGTGTTGGCAGAAGCATACCCTGCTGCTGCTGAACAATGTCGGCAAACTTTCGTTCTCCATTGTTGTATCGCACCGCGAAGCCAAAGTGTTCCCAAAGGGGAGATGTTAACGAGGCAGGAGGGTCTTCCAGCTCTGGCTTTTGCATGTTGTCATAGCCTGGTCGCTGCTAGCCTGCCGTGTGTTTACACAAAGTGCGGTGCGCTACCTAATATGTCCGTGTGGAAACTCCTGAAAAACAGAACTGAACATGTTATAAAATGATTACTTAATCTGCAAAAATAATGAAAAAAAAAAAGTAAAAGTATTTCTTTGTCTGGAAAAAGAAACTTAAAATGTTATATAATGATTACTTAATCTGCAAAAATAATTAAAAGCAGTTTAAGAGTATCCCTTTGTCCTGAAAAACAGAACTGAACATGTTATAAAATGATTACTTAATCTGCAGAAATAATAATAAAATAAAAAATAAAAAGTAAAAGTATTACTTTGTCCGGAAAAAGAAACTTAAAATGTTATATAATGATTACTTAATCTGCGAAAATAATTAAAAGCAGTTTAAGAGTATCCCTTTTTCCTTAAAAGCAGAACTGAACATGTTATAAAATGATTACTTAATCTGCAAAAATAATAATAATAAAAAAAAAAGTAAAAGTATTACTTTGTCCGGAAAAAGAAACTTAAAATGTTATATAATGATTATTTAATCTACAAAAATAATTAAAAGCAGTGTAAGAGTATCCCTTTTTCCTGAAAAACAGAACTGGACATGTTATAAAATGATTACTTAATTTTCAAAAATAATAATAAAAAAATAAGTAAAAGATTTACTTTGTCCGGAAAATGAAACTTAAAATGTTATATAATGATTACTTAATCTGCTAAAATAATTAAAAGCAGTGTAAGAGTACCACTTTTTCCTGAAAAACAGAACTGAACATGTTATAAAAATATTTCTTAATCTAAAAAAATAATTAAAAACAGTGTAAAAGTATGACTTTTTCCTGAATTTTTAAAAAGAATTTATATGGTGATTACTTAATCCACAAAAATAAATAAAAACATTGTAAAAGTATTACTTTGTCCTGAAAAAGAAACTTAGAATGTTAAATAAAGATTACTTAATCTGCAAAAATTAAGAAAAACAGTGTAAGAGTATCACTTTTTCCTGAAAAACAGAACTGAACATGTTATAAAATGATTACTTAATCTGCTAAAATAATAAATAAAAAAATGTAAAAGTATTACTTTATCCGGAAAAAGAAACTTAAAATGTTATATAATGATTACTTAATCTGCAAAAATTTGTAAAAGCAGTGTAAGAGTATCACTTTTTCCTGCAAAACAGAACTGAACATGTTATAAAATGATTACTCAATCTGCAAAAATAATAATAATTAAAAAAAAGTAAAAGTATTACTTTGTCCGGAAAAAAAACTTAAAATGTTATATAATGATTATTTAATCTACAAAAATAATTAAAAGCAGTGTAAGAGTATCCCTTTTTCCTGAAAAACAGAACTGAACATGTTATAAAATGATTACTTAATTTGCAAAAATAATAATACAAAAAGAAGTAAAAGATTTACTTTGTCCGGAAAATGAAACTTAAAATGTTATAAAATGATTACTTAATCTGCAAAAATAATTAAAAGCAGTGTAAGAGTACCACTTTTTCCTGAAAAAACAGAACTGAACCTGTTATAAAAATATTTCTTAATCTGAAAAAATAATTAAAAACAGTGTAAAAGTATGACTTTTTCCTGAATTAAAAAAAAAAAATTATATGGTGATTACTTAATCCACAAAAATAAATAAAAACATTGTAAAAGTATTACTTTGTCCTGAAAAAGAAACTTAAAATGTTAAATAAAGATTACTTAATCTGCAAAAATCAAGAAAAACAGTGTAAGAGTATCACTTTTTCCTGAAAAACAGAACTGAACATGTTATAAAATGATTACTTAATCTGCAAAAATAATAAATAAAAAAATGTAAAAGTATTACTTTATCCGGAAAAAGAAACTTAAAATGTTATATAATGATTACCTAATCTGCAAAAATTATTAAAACCAGTGTAAGAGAATCACTTTTTCCTTAAAAACAGAACTGAAAATGTTATCAAATGATTTCAAAATCTGAAAAAATAATTAAAAACAGTGTAAAAGTATGACTTTTTCCTGAATTAAAAAAAAAAATTATATAATGATTACTAAATTTGCAAAAACAATTAAAAACATTGTAAAAGTATTACTTTGTCCTGAAAAAGAAACTTAAAATGTTATATAATGATTACTTAATCCGCAAAAAATTATTAAAAACAGTGTAAGAGTATCACTTTTTCCTGAAAACTGAACGGAAAATGTTATAAAATGATTTCTTAATCTGAAAAAATAATTAAAAACAGTGTAAAAGTATTACTTTTTCCTGAAACAAATTTAAAATGTTATATAATTATTACTTAATCCGCAAAAATAATTAAAAACATTGTAAAAGTATTACTTTGTCCTGAAAAAGAAACTTAAAATGTTATATAATGATTACTTAATCCGCAAAAATTATTAAAAACAGTGTAAGAGTATTACTTTTTCCTGAAAAACAGAACAGAAAATGTTATAAAATGATTTCTTAATCTGAAAAAATAATTAAAAACAGTGTAAAAGTATGACTTTTTCCTGAATTTAAAAAATAAATGTTATATAATGATTACTTAGTCCGCAAAAATAATTAAAAACATTGTAAAAGAATTACTTTGTCCTGAAAAAGAAACTTAAAATGTTATATAATGATTACTTAATCTGCAAAAATAATGAAAAACAATGTAAGAGTATCACTTTGTCCTAGGAAAAAAAAGATCTGAAAAAGTTATACTAGATTACTACTTAATCTGCCAAAAGGATTAAAAATGCTGTAAAAGTACTTGTTTCTCCTAAAAAAAAAGATAGGAATTTGTTATTAAATGATTAATCTGCATAAATGATTAAAAACGGTGTAAAAGTATCACTTTGTCCTGAAAAAAATATATATTTAAAAATGTTATAAAAGATTACTACTTAAGCTGCAAAAAGGACCTAAAAATGCTGACCTGCAAAAAAGATGACAAACGTTGTCATTTGCATGCCAGGCCAGAAGTTGGCATAAACAACGACTGAAACCAGGTTTGAATCCCCATAAGTGTGTTTTGACCGATACAAGGGGGCTTTTAAGGTCGGAAAAAGCATCCGCCATCTTGCTGGCTGCAGATTTTGGGTGCAACGAAATGCAAAAGCAAAACCGTTTAGTCCACTTCCTCCTCGAGGCTCTTTTGAGTACAAGCCCGAAGCGCTCCTGCCCAGGTGGGGCCGAAGGATGAAATGCACGCTCCAGCGGGCATGTCCGACCCGTCCGTCAGGTGTTTGTGTGAAAACATCAACGCGGACGAGCGGGCGGCCCCCCGGGGCGTGCGACCGAGCCAAGTGGATCTGACTCAGTCCCGTGAAGCGCCACAAAAGGCTATTTTGGACTTTGCGTGTATTGGTCAAATGTTGGAGACTTATTCTACTGAGCAGACGCCGCTGACATCTTTTCTTCTTTCTTCTTTTCACAACCATCCCGACCAAGCCCCCTTTTTTTCCCCTCCTCCTTCGCCATGCATTTATCTTCGTCTGAACGTCCTGTCAATAAAAACGCACGCTTGATTTGTTTTTCTGCCCCCAAGAAAGGTATGAAGATTGATAAGTGTGTTGCTTATTTCAGGGCCACTTTGAAGCATGTTTACCAGCAGGACACGTATTGGAAACACGCGCGTCTCGCCTCGCACTGCGACATGTAAACATTCTTCTCCACTCGGCTCTTTTTGAAAAATGAACTTGTTTACCTTGAGTGGGACTGAACGTAGAGAACATTGTCACTCGCTGCCAACCACACTGCCTCTTATATAAAATACCGTATTTTTTCGGATAATAAGTCGCAGTTTTTTTCATAGTTTGGCCGGGGGTGTGACTTATACTCAGGAGCGACTTATGTTTGAAATTATTAACACATTACCGTAAAACATCAAATAATATTACTTAGCTCATTCACATGAGAGACTAGACGTATAAGATTTTATCGGATTTAGCGATAACGAGTGACAGATTGTTTGGTAAACGTATAGCATGTTCTATATTCTATAGTTATTTGAATGACTCTTACCATAATATTTTACGTTAACATACCAGGCACCTTCTCAGTTGGTTATTTATGCCTCATATAATGTACACTTTGTCAGCTTTGGACTTGGATTTGGTTTACTCCTTCGATGCAGAGAGTTTACGGGACGAGCCAAACGAGAGTGTAAGTACATGGCTTATTTGAATACTAAATACAAAAATAATCGAACTAAGGGCGCTCACAAAGAGGTACAAAACTTGGCTACAAAAAATACAAACAGGAAAACAAAACACCTGCTCGATGGCATGAAAGACGATAAACTATAAACTTAAACTTCCACCGTGGCAGAACTATGAACAACTAAAACAAAAACACTTACTGTGACCATAGCAGGGTGCGTAGAAGGTCATCGTGAAGGCATGAAGCAGAATGCAAATAGCAAAGTTCCCAGAATGATGAACTGAAAGCAAATGACTTAAGTACTGGCTGTGGTAATAGAAAACAGGTGTAAGAGGCTGAGGATCGGGGCGCGACTTAAGGGTACCAGGTGGAAACTAATAGGTTGGCATGGAAACAAACAAAACCAGGAAGTGCAAAACGTGACTGAATCTCCAAAATCAAAACATAACAAAACAAAACATGATCCACAGGTGTGACACACTTATTCAGCCTGTTGTTCACTATTCTTTATTTATTTTAAATTGCCTTTCAAATGTCTATTCTTGGTGTTGGGTTTTATCAAATACATTTCCCCCAAAAAATGCGACTTATACTCCAGTGCGACTTATATGTGTTTTTTTCCGTCTTTATTATGCATTTTCGGCAGGTGCGACCTGTTACGACTTGGAGTAAGGAGAGGACCCAGATGCAGAGAAGAAGTTCAAAAAAATAAAGCTTTTATTTTGAAACAACTTTTTAGCTCCAATGCAAAAAGTTTTTCACAAGAATAATCAACACGCGGAAAAATTATTCCGAGGATAAACAATTAACTTAAAATCACTCCACAAAAATAAGGAGGAATACTAATCGAAGGAAATTCTAACAAAATAATAATATTAATAAGAATAAACGAAAAGCGCTCCTAAAGGAGGAAAAAACACCAAAACGACCTATATATAAACACTAACTATAAATAACAAAAAAATCACTCAATCAATGAGGCAATAAATCAATCAATCAATCAATCAATGTTTATTTATATAGCCCCAAATCACAAATGTCTCAAAGGACTGCACAAATCATTGCGACTACAACATCCTCGGAAAAACCCACAAAAGGGCAAGGAAAACTCACACCCAGTGGGCAGGGAGAATTCACATCCAGTGGGATGCCAGTGACAATGCTGACTATGAGAAACCTTGGAGAGGACCTCAGATGTGGGCAACCCCCACCCCCCCAGGGGACCGAAAGCAATGGATGTCGAGCGGGTCTAACATGATACTGTGAAAGTTCAATCCATAGTGGCTCCAACACAGCCGCGAGAGTTCAGTTCAAGCGGATCCAAGACAGCAGCGAGAGTCCCGTCCACAGGAAACCATCTCAAGCGGAGGCGGATCAGCAGCGTAGAGATGTCCCCAACCGATACACAGGCGAGCGGTCCATCCTGGGTCTCGACTCTGGACAGCCAGTACTTCATCCATGGTCGTCGGACCGGACCCCCTCCACAAGGGAGGGGGGGGGGCATAGGAGAAAAAAGAAAAGAAGCGGCAGATCAACTGGTCTAAAAAGGAGGTCTATTTAAAGGCTAGAGTATACAGATGAGTTTTAAGGTGAGACTTAAATGCTTCTACTGAGGTAGCATCTCGAACTGTTACCGGGAGGGCATTCCAGAGTACTGGAGCCCGAACGGAAAACGCTCTATAGCCCGCAGACTTTTTTTGGGCTCTAGGAATCACTAATAAGCCGGAGTCTTTTGAACGCAGATTTCTTGCCGGGACATATGGTACAATACAATCGGCAAGATAGACTGGAGCTAGACCGTGTAGTATTTTATACGTAATTAGTAAAACCTTAAAGTCACATCTTAAATTCGAAATTTGGGAAAACAAAAACTCACCAATTAGGAAGAGGAAGGATAAACAAAGACGATCAAAGGAGGAAAAAGTAAACTCAAAATTACAGCAAAAACTAGGGTAACTAGGAAATCTTGAGCAAGACAAGGAGCTAATCAAGGACATGGACATGGACGCTAGAAAGGCACGATAGACGAGACGATCTGGCAAAGGACAAACGGAGAAGTGAGCTTAAATAGGATGTGGGAGTGATGGGGAACAGGTGGAAACAATCAGGAATCAGGGATGACGTCAGACTGGTGACACAAGAGGAAGGGCCCATGGTCCGAAACAAGAGGGTAGCTTTTCAAAATAAAACACGTAAATCACAAGACGAAAAACCAAGACAAGACTTCACTCCGGAGCGACTTATACTCGGAAAAATACGGTAAACACTGCAAAAACTGAAATCTAAGTAAGATGAAATATCTCAAATAAGGGTGATATTTGTTTATGTTCTGTCTGATAAGATAATTCTTCTCACTAATCAGATTTTATGTTGGAGTGTTGTACTTGTTTTAAGGGTTTTGGTCCTAAGTAATCTCAGTAAGATATTACAGCTTGTTGCTGAGATTTGATGAACTACACTGCAAAAATTAATTGTTCAAAAACAAGAAAAAAAAATACAAAAATATGTGGTATTTTATTTGAATTAAGCAAAATTATCTGCCAATAGAACAAGACAATTTGGCTTGTCAAGACTTTCCAAAAAAGGTCAAATTAGCTTACCTCAATGAACCTAAAAATACCTTAAAATAAGTACATTCTCATTAATAACAAGTGCTCTTTTCTTGGTAGAAAAAACGAGACCTTTTGGCTCAATTTGTTGAAAAACATTCTTAAAATAAGTAAATGCTAGTGCCATTATCTTGACATACTGAGATGTTTTTTTTCATGCTTGAAGTAAGATATTTTTACTTTAAAAAAAAGTAGTTTTATACTTGTGGGTGTTAATGACACAGCTTTGCAACAGTTGATATTCAAGTTTTAAGCACGTTTTATTCAATATAGGTCAAAAAATCTCAGCAACAAGCTGTAATATTTTACTGAGGTCATTTAGGAGCAAAACCCCTTAAAACAAGTAAAACTCTAACATAAAATCTGCTTTGTGAGAATAATTATCTTATCAGAGAGATAATAAGCAAATGTCACTCTTATTTGAGATGTTTAATCTTACTTACATTTCAATTTTTGCAGTGTATTTTGAGTAAAACATGCTTGGAACTAAAATATCAACTGATGCAAAGCTGTGTCATCAACGCTCACAATTATAAAACTACTTTTTTAAAGTAATAATTTCTTATTTCAAGCATGAAAAAAAATCATGACTTTGACACAAATGTGCCTTATAATTAAAACAGATGACAGCCAAATGGACTTTGCTGTTTTATTTTCAATGAAACAATAGAAAACACGTTTTCCTATAGTAATACACTTGGCACAGTACAGTAAACTGACAGTTAATATTTAAACTTTAAGCATTTCTAAAAATTTTGAACAAAAAAGGTTCATGCACATTCAGATAAATTCTTCAAAATTACAATTAAAAAAATGTTGGCCGGGGGCCGGGCTGTATATATGTGCACTAATTGACTGAAAGAGCACGCACTTGGCGCAATGATGTCATGTTTTCGATGGAAAAATGCATTTTTAGACCATATGATTCCATAAAGGTCCATAAAGAAATGGATGACCGAGTCTGGCGTGGATGAACTTGACTGGCCTGCACAGAGTCCTGACCTGAACCCGATCGAACACTTTTGGGATGAATTAGAACAAAGACTGAGAGCCAGGCCTTCTTGACCAACATCAGAGTGTGTGACCTCACTAATGGGCTTTTGGAAGAATGCTGGAAAATTCCTATGAACACACTTTGCAACCTTGTGGACAGCCTTCCCAGAAGAGTTGAAGCTGGTGGACCCATCATATTGAACCCGATGAGTAAGGAATGGGATGGCATTTCAAGTTCATATGTGAGTCAAAGCAGGTGGCCAAATACTTTTGCCAATATAGTGTACATTCTAGTTTGCTACCAAATCACTCTTTGTGCCATATTTGAAAGACATATTATTAAAGTAATATATTTATTCTTGAGCTGGAAATGACAGTAACAAATCCAGGGGCAGTATTATATTACCATATTTTTTGGACTATAAGGCACACTTAATATATTTTCATTTTTTCAAAACTCACAGCGCCTTATAACCTAGCGCGCCTAATGTACGGAATAATTGTGGTTGTGCTTACCGGCCTCAAAGCTATTTAATTTGGTACATTGTGTAATGATAAGTGTGACCAGTATATGGCAGTCACACATAAAAGATAAGTGTAGACTGCAATATGACTCAAGTTAACAACACAAAAATTTAATATATTCCATTGAAAATTTAGAACATTACACACGGCGCTCAAAAATCCATCAGAATGTTAAGTACGACTTTGGTAAGCTATGAAGCCCCACCGCTTGATGGATTGTACTGTCCTTCAACATATGAGTATTATTATGGTGTGTGTATAAGGCAAGACATATTATTTGGCGTTTTGTTTCGCAATATTATGCAAAAGCAACTTTTTTTACTTGCTGATCTGTATTTGGGATCTGCATAAGTCCTGAAAATTTGTGCACGTCTGCCTTTGTAGTCAGTGTCGATCCCGTAGTTGATAAGATTCTTCTTTGTCTCTATCTTCTTGTTATGGGATATTCATCCTCCGCTGTTGCCATTTCTAATATAAAGTAGTGTAAAGTTCTTATTTCTATCCGCCAGTAAACTCGCCATGAAAGCGCTAAAACATACCGGTGTAGTGAATTTACATTATTCACTCAAGGAACTTTAGTTATTAGAGAGTTCTGGTCGGACGTTTTTCCATGGGAAAATGTTGTTGCATTATTGAATCCCACAGATGAGGAGATGCTGCTTTGTTATTGATTTAAGTAAAGTCTGAATGCCATTAAAACAGTTAGCCTATATGTTTTTTTTTTGTTTTTTTTTAACAAACTTTATTTTTTAATGTTGTACTAAAACACTGTATCAACCAGTGTTTAATGTCATTGGTATGTAAATAATTGTATTTTAATTTAATGTGTCTCCTATACTAATATAAGTGTGTTTAATTAAATTTTTATATTATTAAACATTTATGCTATTGTTTTATGATTTACTTTAATATTGTATCAAAACATGTTTAAATATATTTAAATCTGTGTTTGATTTAAAAAAATAAATATATATATGTATATGTATATGTATGTATATATGTGAGTATACAGTGGGGCAAAAAAGTATTTAGTCAGCCACCGATTGTGCAAGTTCTCCCACTTAAAATGATGACAGAGGTCTGTAATTTTCATCATAGGTACACTTCAACTGTGAGAGACAGAATGTGGAAAAAAAAATCCAGGAATTCACATTGTAGGAATTTTAAAGAATGTATTTGTAAAATATGGTGGAAAATAAGTATTTGGTCAACCATTCAAAGCTCTCACTGATGGAAGGAGGTTTTGGCTCAAAATCTCACGATACATGGCCCCATTCATTCTTTCCTTAACACGGATCAATCGTCCTGTCCCCTTAGCAGAAAAACAGCCCAAAAGCATGATGTTTCCACCGCCATGCTTCACAGTAGGTATGGTGTTCTTGGGATGCAACTCAGTATTCTTCTTCCTCCAAACACGACCAGTTGAGTTTATACCAAAATGGACACATGGATGATACAGCAGAGGATTGGGAGAATATCATGTGGTCAGATGAAACCACAATAAAACTTTTTGGTATAAACTCAACTAGTCGTGTTTGGAGGAAGAAGAATACTAGGATTTTTTTTTTTCACATTCTGTCTCTCACAGTTGAAGTGTACGTATGATGAAAATTACAGACCTCTGTCATCATTTTAAGTGGGATAACTTGCACAATCGGTGGCTGACTAAATACTTTTTTGCCCCACTGTATATGAAACGCAGGTGTCAAATACATACATCCATTTGTGGAGACGATTAGGCTCTTGCCTTTCTATTTACTCTTTGCGCACTTCTTAGTCACGTGACCGCCACAGTCCAATCAGTTGTAGTTGTATGCCGTTGGCAACTCGGGCGCACTCTTTCTTGTCACGTGACCACCGCGGTCCAATTAGTGGGGTTTATAATCCGGTAGCAGGAAGTAGCCAGGAAACAGGATCGGTTGTATTTCTGCTCAAGTTAGGTTTTAAATCACAGTTTCACCTGAAATATTGTGCTGACGGATTCTAAACTACATGCCTATTTCTAACTTTATAGACCCGATTTCCAGGATTATTTGTCATTAAGCTGTGTTGACTGTTGAAGCTGATTTGGTGAGTCCATATTTATGACAATAGCACTTTAAGCATTAATCTTTCTTCATTGCAACAGTCTTTGTGGCATATTCTCAATCGTCCATATAAAAGGTTTATGACTTAAACTAATGATCAAAATTGTGTATTGAATGTACTTTTACATGTGGTTAGATAATAAGCACATTTAGTGCACTGACTGCTTTGTATAGGTCATAATTTTGCTGCTAATAGTTATTTTAGTATTTTTTTGCATATTGTGACTCTGATATGTTTATTGAATTATATTGTACTATATTGAGGAAAGAACTAGAAATTATTGTGTGTGTGTATATATCCATCCATCCAGCATTCTATCCATCTTCTTCCGCTTATCCGAGGTCGGGTCGCGGGGGCAACAGCCTAAGCAGGGAAACCCAGACTTCCCTCTCCCCAGCCACTTCGTCTAGCTCTTCCCGGGGAATCCCGAGGCGTTCCCAGGCCAGCCGGGAGACATAGTCTTCCAACGTGTCCTGGGTCTTCCCCGTGGCCTCCTACCGGTCGGACGTGCCCTAAATACCTCCCTAGGGAGGCGTTCGGGTGGCATCCTGACCAGATGCCCGAGGCACCTCATCTGGCTCCTCTCGATGTGAAGGAGGATGTGTGTATATATATATACACATCGTAAACATACTATTTTTTCAAGTTGTATTATAATATTTTGACAAGAGGTTTAATTTAATTTATATATTAAATGTATTTTTATTTTTTGTATTTTTTTTAATAAGATTTACTACCTTGGAAAAATACTCCTTAAGATTACATTTAAGATAATAATTCTCAAAATATAAATACAATACTGTTCACTCAAGTGTCATATTTAGACATTTTTTCTGATATTGTATCATGATTTCCAAAATTTTAAAAAGTTGTAGAAATGCATGAATTTACGTTTGATTTGATTTTTATATCGACAAACTTTATTTACACAATTTTTAATGATGCACTATTATATTGTATTAACCAGTATTTATTTGTATAGGTTTATAAATAAATGTATTTAAATTTAATGTATTTCTTGAATACGATTTGGTGCGCTGAAAAAAAATTCTACTTAAAATTCAATTTCAAATGCGGTTTCTAAAAATATAAATACAACATTTTTTATTCAAATTTGTTATTATAGAAATGTGCCAATACTGATTGTGTATTTACTTAATGTTTTTATATAAACAAACTATTTTTTGTGATTTACTAATATAGTATCAACATTTTTAATGTCATTAGCACACTAATAAATGTATTTTAATTGTTTTTTTTTTGTTTTGTTTTTTTAAACACGAGTGCTGCCTTGGAAAAATGAAAAATATTACATTTCAGATACTGTACGTAAAAATATCAAGCATTTTCATCCTAAGGTTTTTTTAATATTGAAATTATTATGACCTTTATTATAATTTCCAAAATTTGAAAAAAATGTGTTTGGAAGCTTATTGAGTACAAAGCCATGTACAATAGTTATGATCCACTAGACTATTTTGTCATTTCCTTGTTCAGTTTGAGAATAATAATACATTTAACATTTGTTTCTCATTTTATATGAAGAAATATGAAGTAGGGTAATAATAAAAAATGGATAAATTGCCGACTTGCTGGTGTTTGCAAAGTAATGGAAGCACTAAGAGACGCTGACATGAATGCAGAAGAGAGACACTTCATCCTGAATGATAGCAAATGAGAGTAAATGTACTGACGTAAGTTACCACTCAAACGCCGCCTTTCAAAGCACTCTCTTTTGCCAAATGTAATCTCAGCAATCCTCCTCCTCCTCTCCCGAGAGCTCGCTGTGCTTTGTGTCCGCCACCATTTCACACCGCCGCTTGGCTAGATGGCGGCGGAGTGATTGCGCCTTTTTAGAGGAAGACGGAGAAAAAAAGCAAAACAACCCGAGTTGTGCACGCCGTACTAAAGACGCCTCACGCTCGACAATACCTACTATTACGCAATCACGGCAGCCGTCCTGGCCTTGCGAGCCATCTTCAAGATGGAGGTCCTCCTGGAATCTACTGAAGTTCTGGGTCGGCACTGGCTTGTGTAATTGATCCCTCTGGGCCCTGCAGGCACATCGGAACAGAATCCCCGCTAAGAAGACGACTGCACGGCCCGTTCAGACATGCAGAGAGGTTGCTGCTGCTTTCTTGCTGTTCTTATGCTTCCAACTTCCATTTTGGATCCTCTTTTTTGAACAGAAAAGGTTCATGCACATTCAGATAAATTCTTCAAAATTACAATTAAAAAAATGTATATATGGGCTGTATATATGCGCAGTAATTGACTGAAAGAGCACGCACTTGGCGCAATGATGTCATGTTGTCGATGGAAAAATGCATTTTTAGACCATATGATTCCATAAAGGTCCATAAAGAAATGGATGACCGAGTCTGGCGTGGATGAACTTGACTGGCCTGCACAGAGTCCTGACCTGAACCCGATGGAACACTTTTGGGATGAATTAGAACAAAGACTGAGACCCATCTGGTTCGGGCATCTGGTCAGGATGCCACCCGAACGCCTCCCTAGGGAGGTGTTTAGGGCACGTCCAACCGGTAGGAGGCCACGGGGAAGACCCAGGACACGTTGGGAAGACTATGTCTCCCGGCTGGCCTGGGAACGCCTCGGGATCCCCCGGGAAGAGCTAGACGAAGTGGCTGGGGAGAGGGAAGTCTGGGTTTCCCTGCTTAGGCTGTTGCCCCCGCGACCCGACCTCGGATAAGCGGAAGATGATGGATGATGGATGGATGACTGAGAGCCAGGCCTTCTTGACCAACATCAGTGTGTGACCTCACTAATGCCCTTTTGGAAGAATGGTGGAAAATTCCTATGAACACACTTTGCAACCTTGTGGACAGCCTTCCCAGAAGAGTTGAAGCTGTAATAGCTGCAAAAGGTGGACTGACGTCATATAGACAGATGGATAGTACTTTATTGATTCCTTCAGGAGAGTTCCTGTACTGACGGATTCAGTACAGGAACTCAACATTTGTCAGGTTTTAGTTCACTGGCCGATCCAAGCGGAATGCTTGAGAGATGGGTGTCAAGTGAACTCTGGTGTGGACACGACACGGGCCAGTATTAAAAACGCCGTATTGTGCGGACTCTGGAGCGCACTATAGTAGGCAAATAATCACCGTCAAAAAAATCCAAAAAATTGCATTAAAATTTACCTAAATATTACATTTTATTACCGTATTTTCCGGTCTATTGAGCGTACCCGCTAAATTTGAGAAGAAAAATATATTTTTCCATATATTAACCGCAGAGGAACTAACTAAACGTTGTGAAATACAAACCCCGTTTCCATATGAGTTGGGAAATTGTGTTAGATGTAAATATAAACGGAATACAATGATTTGCAAATCATTTTCAAGCCATATTCAGTTGAATATGCTACAAAGACAACATATTTGATGTTCAAACTGATAAACATTTTTTTTCCCCCGCAAATAATCATTAACTTTAGAATTTGATGCCAGCAACCTGGAAAAAGAAGTTGGGAAAGGTGGCAATAAATACTGATAATGTTGAGGAATGCTCATCAAACACTTATTTGGAACATCCCACAAGTGTGCAGGCTATTTGGGAACAGGTGGGTGCCATGATTCGGTATAAAAACAGCTTCCCAAAAAATGCTTAGTTTTTCACTCGAAAGGATGGGGCGAGGTACACCCCTTTTGTCCACAACTGTGTGAGCAAATAGTCAAACAGTTTAAGAACGTTTCTCAAAGTGCAATTGCAAGACATTTAGGGATTTCAACATCTACGGTCCATAATATAATCAAAAGGTTCAGAGAATCCGGAGAAATCACTCCACGTAAGCGGCATGGCCGGAAACCAACATTGAATGACCGTGACCTTCCATCCCTCAGACGGCACTGTATCAAAAACCGACATCAATCCCGAAAGGATATCATGGGCACAGGAACACTTCAGAAAACCACTGTCACTAAATACAGTTGGTCGCTACATCTGTAAGTGCAAGTTAAAGCTATACTATGCAAAGCAAAAGCCATTTATAAACAACATCCAGAAACGCCGCCTGCTTCTCTGGGCATAAGATCATCTAAGATGAACTGATGCAAAGTGGAAAAGTGTTCTGTGGTCTGACGAGTCCACGTTTCAAATTGTTTTTGGAAATATTCGACATTGTGTCATCCGAACCAAAGGGGAAGCGAACCATCCAGACTGTTATTGACGCAAAGTTCAAAAGCCAGCATCTGTGATGGTATGGGGGTGTATTAGTGCCCAAGGCATGGGTAACTTACACATCTGTGAAGGCACTATGAATACTGAAAGGTACCTGCAGGTTTTGGAGCAATATATGTTGTCATCTAAGCAACGTTATCATGGACACCCCTGCTTATTTCAGCAAGACAATGCCAAGCCACATTCAGCACGTGTCACAACAGGGTGGCTTTGTAAAAAAAGAGTGCGGGTGTTTTCCTGGCCCGCCTGCAGTCCAGACCTGTCTCCCATTGAAAATGTGTGTCGCATTATGAAGCGTAATGACTGTTGAACGACTGAAGCTCTACATAAAACAAGAAAGGGAAAGAATTCCACTTTCAAAGCTTCAACAATTAGTTTCCTCAGTTCCCAAACGTTTGAGTGTTGTTAAAAGAAAAGGTGAAATAACACAGTGGTGAACATGCCCTTTCCCAACTACTTCGGCACGTGTTGCAGCCATAAAATTCTAAGTTAATTTTTATTTGCAAAAATAAAATAAAGTTTATGAGTTTGAACGTCTTTGTAGTGCATTAAATTCAATATGGTTTGAAAAGGATTTGCAAATCATTGTATTCCGTTTATATTTACATCGAACACAATTTCCTAACCATATAGAAACGGGGATTATAATATGTTTTTTACTTTTTTTGCGGCTCCAAACAGATTTTTATTATTTATTTTTGGTCCAATATGGCTCTTTCAACATTTTTGGCTTGCCGACCCCTGGTCTAGTGTATAGACACTATTAGCTGCTAGCCGCTTGTCAGCCGGGGGACTACAAATAAACAAAGTTTTAGCCATAGGGGATCGGCATTAAAAGGGTAGCTGATAAATCGATCCATCCATACCAAGTCAAAGACATGCACCTGGGGATAAGTTGATTGGCAACACTAAATCGGCCCTCGTGTGTGAATGTGAGTGTGAATGTTGTCTGTCTATCTGTGTTGGCCCTGCGATGAGGTGGCGACTTGTCCAGGGTGTACCCCGCCTTCCGCCCGAATGCAGCTGAGATAGACTCCAGCCACCCCCCCAAGCGGTAGAAAATGGATGGATTACATATCAATCCCAATGGCTTCCTCTCCTAAGTGTGGAGGGATAGTCTCTCCCGGCCAATGAAACGGTGTCAAGTGCTAATGCCTGCTGCCCAAATTGCCAATAATTGCACGTTTCAGCCTGAAAACACATAATTGATTTCATAAAGTAGGACCTGATTGATGGCTTGTGCTCCGAGACCGAGCAGCTGTCTTAACTCTCGGCAAGCAGACGCTTGCAAATGGCCATTGTCGTACATTTTCTACTTTTACAAATGTCAAATTAGACAGTAATTACTTGGAAAGTATGAATGAGAGCTGCCCGGCAAGACAATATCAATTACTTGAGTCGTTAATGCACTTGCTTAGACCGCGAAAAATGGAGTACACTCGTCCAGTGGTCTGGTCCAAAGATTGTTGTGGCCCCAAGATTTTGGCTATGGGATGCTGAGTGCATTAAAGACACAACCAACAATAATGCAGTTCAAGTTTTTTTTTAAATAATTAAATATCAAGAAATAAGGTATTATTAAGACATGCACCTGGGGATAGGTTGATTGGCAACACTAAATCGCCCCGAGTGTGAATGTTGTCTGTCTATCTGTGTTGGCCCTGCGATGAGGTGGCGACTTGTCCAGGGTGTACACCGCCTTCCGCCCGATAGGCACCAGCACCCCCCGCGACCCCAAAGGGAATAAGTGGTAGAATATGGATGGATAATCTCTTTCATGTATAGCTTTGTGCTTACTATAAATCATTATATGTGAACAAAAAGACTACAATTGAGTTTAATCCAATATGTTCATTAGTCATATTTATATCAATCAATCATCAATTAAAGTTTATTTATATAGCCCTTAAAGGCCTACTGAATCCCACTACTACCGACCACGCAGTCTGATAGTTTATATATCAATAATGAAATCTTAACATTGCAATACGGCCGGTTTAGTTTACTAAATTGCAATTTAAAATTTCGTGCGGAAGTATCATGCTAAATGACGCGTGCGCGTGACGTCACGCATTGTAGAAGACATTTTGTTCCAGCACCGTTCACAGCTATAAGTGGTCTCTTTTCATCGCATAATTCCACAGTATTACGGACATCTGTGTTGCTGAATCTTTTGCAATTTGTTCCATGAATAATGGAGACGTCAAAGAAGAAAGCTGTAGGTGGGAAGCGGTGTATTGCGGCCGCCTTTAGCAACACAAACACAGCCAGTGTTTCATTGTTTACATTCCCGAAAGATGATGGTGAAGCTTTACTATGGAACAGAGCGGTCAAGCGAACACGGTTGGATTGGACCGCACACACAAAGTAGAGTGTATTATGTAGCGATTATTTCAAAAGATCGTGTTTCGAAGAGGGTCCCTTGCAAAGGGCAGAGATGGGTATCGCCACCACCCGTCGACTGGTGCTGAAGAAAGGTGCGGGGCCGACCTTCAGGTTGTACAGGTACGACCATATAATATCACTAAAACACTATTAACACAGTAAGCAGATAAGGGATTTTCCAGAATTATCCTAGTAAATTTGTCTAATAACATCTGAATCGCCCCCACTGTATAGTCTTTTTTTTTTCCTTTTCTTCTAGTCCTTCACTCTCGTTTTCCTCATCCACGAATCTTTCATCCTCGCTCAAATTAAAGGGAAAATCGTTGCTTTCTCGGTCTGAATCACTCTGGCTGCTTGTGGCCATGATTGTAAACTATGCTCGGATGTGAGGAGCTCCACAACCCGCGACGTCACGCACACATCGTCTGCTACTTCCGGTACCGGCAAGGCTTTTTTATCCGCACCAAAAGTTGCGAATTTTATCGTCGATGTTCTCTACTAAATCCTCTCAGCAAAAATATGGCAATATCGCGAAATGATCAAGTATGACACATAGAATGAACCTGCTATCCTTGTTTAAATAAAAAAATCTCATTTCAGCAGGTCTTTAGTGTCTCAAAGGGCTGCACAAGCCACGACAACATCCTCGGCTCGGATCCCACATCATACATTCCAGATAATGTCCAAATATTACATTAAAAGTAAAAAAAAGGAAAGAAAATTGATCGGCCTAAGGATAAAAGAAAATTGATATCTCCTACTGCATGAAAGTCAATTCAAAACTACAATGCCGGTTTGGCATTAATTAAAAAAGTAAACAAAACACAGTAAATTGGCAAAAAACTATGAAAAAAACTGTTCTTCAGACAGTATAAGGCATGGGTGTCAAACTCTGGCCCGCGGGCCAAAATTGGCCCGCCGTGTAATTTAATGTGGCCCTTGAGGCAATATCAATTTAGCATTAGAGTTGGCCCGCCGGTGTTATACAGCGTTGGTGCCGCTGTAACACCGCATTCACCGCTAATACTCATACTTGCCAACCCTCCTAATTTTCCCGGTAGACTCCCGAAGTTCAGTGCCCTTCGCGAAAATCTCCCGGGGTAACCATTCTCCCGAATTTCTCCCGATTTCCACCTGGACAACTATATTGGGGGCGTGCATTTAAGGCACTGCCTTTAGCGTTCTCTACAACCTGTCGTCACGTCCGCTTTTCCTCCATACTAACAGCGTGTCACTTAATATTTGTGGCTTTTACACACACACACATGCACAAGTGAATGCAAGGCATACTTTGTCAACCGCCATACAGGTCACACTGAGGGTGGCTGTATAAACAACTTTATCACTGTTACAAATATGCGCCACACTGTGAACCCTCACCAAACAAGAATGACAAACACATTTCGGGTGAACATCCGCACCGTAACACAACAGAACAAATACCCAGAACCCCCTTGCAGCACTAACTCTTCCGGGAAACTTCCAGCAAACTGACCAATAACTAACGTTTTATTCATGCCTTTTCTCTTGCTACTTCAAGGCTTGAATGTTTGGTTCATTCATTATTGTTATTTTGTTTTCACATTTCTTATTAGCCTGTGGAAAAAAAATTGATATTCACCTCAGAAGATTGCAAATAGAAAAAAAGGCATAACATTTTTATTTAAATTTTATTTGTTATGCCATTGATATATTTCAGTTATTATTATTATTATTTGAAACTGGATTTTGCATGTCACTAAAGTTATACAAGCCTTGCTTGTTAAATATTTAATGCAGAACTTGTTTGGGTCCCTATTAAAAGGTTAATTTGTTCAACCTTGGCCCGCGGCTTTGTTCCGTTTAAAATTCTGGCCCACTCTGTATTTGAGTTTTAAGAAATATGGCCGTAAATCTGTCACAATGACAGCATACGCAGTGAAGGTAAATTAGCGATTATCTCAATGGGATTTGGAACGGATGCGGCCGCGACGCTGCTAAACTGAGCTTATGTATTACTAAGGACATGTTGACTCACTGCTGAATAGAAGCTTAGCAGAAATAAAGTCTAACTGTATCCATGTGTGTCGAATAGAATGTAGAATAGAATATATATTTATTGTCATTGTACAACGAAATTGCAAGCCAACTAATTTAGTGCAAATTCATAATGAATCACAAAAAAACATGAGAACATGGTCCTCAGATAAATGGATAAAAATAATACATGAAGTACCAAGCACACAGCTCTCATGCACAGTCATTCTTTTTTTTTTTTTTTTTTTGTAGTGTTTCTTAACCCATTTATGGGCCGTGACCGCCATAAAATATGTTTCTCAGCTGTGGTCCACAGCGGTATTCTGTGTAATACACTTTTCCACCACTTGGGGCAGTAATGAGACTGCCAAACAGAAGTCTGGAGCTAAACTTAGAGAGACGTTTTTTTAAGCGCAAAAAGTGGTGAAGCTGCCTTTTCATTTGCATTTTAATTCTATTGAACAGTTTATATAAAAATTAAAAGAAAAGATCCAGACTGGAGATTTTGAAGAGCTTGACCCGCCGTGCCTCTGCCCTCCTGTCTCCCCCTCAGGCCCTATGACGCAACAAGAGTCCCGCTCCACACCCTTGCACTACGGAGAGCATTGACGACCCCCTTGACAGACCGCCAAAAAGCACCACCAC
>NC_084620.1:65948125-65960625 GCF_033978795.1 Nerophis ophidion
ATTCGCAAGTGTGCTACTTTTTTTTCCAGTAGGATTTGTACCTGAAAAATGTGTTTAAAATACTAGGATGCAAATGTTTGCATGCTAAAATGCTAACTATAACATGTGTCAAGTATAAAAATATTATGCCGTGGAATGTGTACCTGAAAAATGTGTTTCAAATACAAGGATGCAAATGTTGGCATGCTAAAATGCTAACTGTAACATAGGTCAAGTATAAAAATATTATACTTCCGCGTCAATCACTTGTCCATTTAGTTATAGTTAAATTTTATTTCAAACATGCTAAACAGACTTCACTTTCCTTACTAAGGGGTGAACATTTGTCTTCGCACGTGTGCTACTTTTTTTTCCAGTACGATTTATACCTGAAAAATGTGTTTTAAAATACTAGGATGCAAATGTTCGCATGCTAAAATGCTAACTGTAACATGTGTCAAGTATCAAAATATTAAGCCATGGGATGTGTACCCGAAAAATGGGTTTCAAATACTAGGTTGCAAATGTTACCATGCTAAAACGCTAACTGTAACATGCATCAAGTATCAAAATGTTATACTGTGGGATGTGTACCTGGAAAAATTGTTTAAAATTCTAGGATGCAAATGTTACCATGCTAAAATGTTAACTGTAACATGCGTCAAGTATCAAGTTATTATACCGTGGGATGTGTACCTGAAAAATGTGTTTAACATACTAGGATGCAAAGGTTAGCATGCTAAAATGTCAAGTATCAAAATATTTTATATTACTATTATGTATATTATATATATATATTATTATCAAAAAATTATACTTCGGCATCAATCACTTGTCCATTTGGTTATAGTTTACGTTTATTTCAAACATGCTAAACAGACTTTACTTTGATAATTATAGAGTATACCTTTTGTGTTCGTATGTGTGCTACTTTTTTTTCCAGTGGGATTTGTACCTGAAAAATGTGTTTAAAATACTAGGATGAAAATGTTCACATGCTACAATGCTAACTGTAAGATGTGTCAAGTATCAAAATATTAATCCATGGGATGTGTACCTGAAAAATGTGTTTCAAATACTAGGTTGCATTTGTTATTATGCTTAAACGCTAACTGTAACATGCATCAAGTATCACAATATTATATCATGGGATGTGTACCTGAAAAAATTGTTTAAAATACTAAGATGCAAATGTTAGCATGCTAAAATGTTAACTGTAACATGCGTCAAGTATCAAGTTATTATACCGTGGGATTTGTACCTGGAAAAAGTGTTTAAAATACTAGGATGCAAAGGTTAGCATGCTAAAATGTCAAGTATCAAAATATTTTATATTATTATTATAAATTATGTATAAATTGTTATCAAAATAATATATTTCGGCATCAATCACTTGTCCATTTGGTTATAGTTTACGTTTATTTTAAACATTTTAAACAGACTTTACTTTGATAATTAAAGGGTAAACCTTTGTGTTTGTATGTGTGCTACTTTTTTTTCCAATGGGATTTGTACCTGAAAAATGTGTTTAAAATACTAGGATGAAAATGTTCACATGCTACAATGCTAACTGTAAGATGTGTCAAGTATCAAAATATTAATCCATGGGATGTGTACCTGAAAAATGTGTTTCAAATACTAGGTTGCAAATGTTATTATGCTTAAACGCTAACTGTAACATGCATCATGTATCACAATATTTTACCATGGGATGTGTACCTGAAAAAATTGTTTAAAATACTAAGATGCAAATGTTAGCATGCTAAAATATTAACTGTAACATGCGTCAAGTATCAAGTTATTATACCGTGGGATTTGTACCTGGAAAAAGTGTTTAAAATACTAGGATGCAAAGGTTAGCATGCTAAAATGTCAAGTATCAAAATATTTTATATTATTATTATAAATTATGTATAAATTGTTATCAAAATAATATATTTCGGCATCAATCACTTGTCCATTTGGTTATAGTTTACGTTTATTTTAAACATTTTAAACAGACTTTACTTTGATAATTAAAGGGTAAACCTTTGTGTTTGTATGTGTGCTACTTTTTTTTCCAATGGGATTTGTACCTGAAAAATGTGTTTAAAATACTAGGATGAAAATGTTCACATGCTACAATGCTAACTGTAAGATGTGTCAAGTATCAAAATATTAATCCATGAGATGTGTACCTGAAAAATGTGTTTCAAATACTAGGTTGCAAATGTTATTATGCTTAAACGCTAACTGTAACATGCATCATGTATCACAATATTTTACCATGGGATGTGTACCTGAAAAAATTGTTTAAAATACTAAGATGCAAATGTTAGCATGCTAAAATATTAACTGTAACATGCGTCAAGTATCAAGTTATTATACCTTGGGATGTGAACCTGAAAAATGCGTTTTAAAAAAAAAACATATTTTTCGGACTATAAGTCGCAGTTTTTTTCATAGTTTGGCCAGGGGTGCGACTTATACTCAGGAGCTACTTATGTGTGAAATTATTTACACATTACCGTAAAAAAATCAAAAAATATGATTTAGCTCATTCACGTAAGAGACTAGACGTATAAGATTTCATCGGCTTTTCGGCAGGTGCGACTTATACTCCGGAGCAACTTAAACTCCTAAAAATAAAGTACTAGGATGCAAATGTTAGCA
The DNA here is from genome assembly GCF_033978795.1 of Nerophis ophidion. Taxonomy (NCBI): domain Eukaryota; kingdom Metazoa; phylum Chordata; class Actinopteri; order Syngnathiformes; family Syngnathidae; genus Nerophis; species Nerophis ophidion. The sequence continues at coordinate 65,950,757 of NC_084620.1, forward strand.
TGCTTAAATGCTAACTGTAACATAGGTCAAGTTTTAAAGTATTTTACTTCGCCGTCAATCACTTGTCCATTTGGTTATAGTTTAAGTTTATTTAAAACATGCTGAACAGACTTTACTTTGATCAAATTTATCTTAGGAGCAAAATGCTAATTCAAGGGTGGAAAGTTGTATTCTCACGTGTGCTACTTTCTTTTCCCCCCAATGCAAGCACAACCTATTTTTAGTCGCAAATGCCAGTAAAACGCTCGCACTGTAGAGCCCTGACAGGGCAGTAAAAGGGATTAGGACCGAGTCGTAAAAGTGCCCGATGTCGTTGAGCTTCAGAAAAGCAGCGTCTTCTGCCAGTCAATATTGCTGGCATTTAAGTGCCGTTTTATGGTTTGCTTCTAAGGGAAAATGTGATCCCGCTTCTTTTTTTTTTTTTTTTTTTCATTAGCGACAGTACATCTTCCGCTAAAAATAGACACAGAAACGCCATATAGACCGCCGATTACGGGGCTTGGAAATCCAATTTGAACAAGGCCCCCCATAAAGAACGCCAATGACAACATGAGCAACAAGGCGGAGATAAATGAGTTTTTTCCTGGAGTTATGACAGTAAGACTAACAATATATGTTCTATAGCTGCCTCTGGACAATCCTAGCATGCTTGCTGCTGTAAAGAAATTATATCTCACACACACAAGTACTGCATTCATCCACATACTTTAGGATTATATGCATGGCGAAAATTCAGTTTTGTTGTTTGCGTCTTAAAAATGTTTAGGAAAAGCAAACAGTATTTTATAAATAAGCAGGGAAACCAGTTGATCATTATTTAACATGTTTGTTTGTTATGCACAAAATAAACGCTGGAATTCGTAGAAAACGTACAGTCGCGATCAAAAGTTTACATACACTTGTAAAGAACATAATATCATGGCCTACTGAAATTAGATTTTCTTATTTAAACGGGGATAGCAGGTCCCTTCTATGTGTCATACTTGATTTTGCGATATTGCCATATTTTTGCTGAAAAGATCTAGTAGAGAACATCGACGATAAAGTTAGCAACTTTTGGTCGCTAATAAAAAAGCCTTGCCTTTACCGGAAGTAGCAGACGATGACGTCACCGGTGTGAGGGCTCCTCACATCCTCACATTGTTTATAATGTGAACCTCCAGCAGCAAGGGCTATTCGGACCGAGAAAGCGACAATTTCCCCATTAATTTGAGCGAGGATGAAAGATTCGTGGATGAGGAAATTTAGAGTGAAGGACTAGAAAAAAATAAAGTAAAAAAAAATAAAAAAAGGCGATTGCATTGGGAGTTATTCAGATGTTGACACATTTACTAGGATAATTCTGGGAAATCCCTTATCTTTCTATTGTGTTGCTAGTGTTTTAATGAGTTAAATAGTACCGGATAGTCGGAGGGGTGTGTCCACGGGTGTGTTGATTTCATAGCAAAAACAATTGTGATTATTTTATTGCTGTATCTTAGCCTGTTCTAAAAATTTTGTAGGCTTTCATACCAAATAATTAACTATAATTAGTAGATAACTGAAATATTTTCAGGCCATTTGCTTCAAAAAAATACTGGAAAATATTAAGTTTTAGAGGACGAACTGGAATCATTTTATTGCAGCATTTAAGACATTCAATACAAATATATCAATAAAATTAAATATTTTCAAGGTTATTCATTACTTAATGTTTATCTCAGCTAAATGATTTAGTTTTAACATAATTTTAATTTGTCCTATTGTATAAATTTACCCTGCTCTTACAATGTCATGGGATTACTTTTTTTTTTTTTTAAAGCTGTAATTGTAGGAAAATATATTGATATATTTTAATGCTATCTGTTTAAAAACATTGGAAAATATTAGGGTTTAATGGCAGAAATTGTTATTGCAGCATTTAAGACCGTATCTAGTAAGATTTTGTATATTGAACTTATGTTTTTTTTAAGGTTATTTATTGTTATTTTCAGCTGAATAAATTAATTTTGACTCAGATTTTGTAGGTGCAAATTTTCATTTTTTCTTGTTTTAGAATTTTAGTCTGCATTGTAATAATTTTATTTCAGCATTTTAGACAATATTTTGTAGGATTTTATACAAATTAATCACTAAACTAACATTTTTAAGGTTATTTACTCATTTAATGTTATTCTCAACTGAATGAATTAATTTTAATGCAATTTTCATTTGTCCTATTGCAGAATTTTAGCCTGCTCTGACACAGGGTTTATTTTATTATTAAAAAGGTCCAAATATAAAAACATATATTGACATTTTAACACCATTTGTTTAAAAAACATTGGAAAATATTGGGGTTCAATGGCGAGAGTTGTAATCATGTTATTGCAGCATTTAGGACAGTATCTTGTAACATTTTATATACTAAACTTATGTATTTTCAAGGTTATTTATTCGTTGCTACTTTCGACTAAATTAATTCGTTTTTGACGTAGATTTTGTAGGTGCCAATTTTCCTTTGTATTATTACTTATTATTATTATTACACCACTATTTTCAAGGTTATTTACAACTAAACATATATTCTATTTAATTTTATTTTCAGCTAAATATATATATTTTTTAACAGTTTTTGTATTTTTGCAGAATTTTATCCTGCTCCTACAATGTTGTAGAATTATTTTTTTAAAGTTATAATTGTAATAAAAATATAGAGATATATTTTAAAACTATCTATTTAAAAAAACATTCACAAATTTTGGGCTTGAATAGCAAAAAATTGTGGTGATGTTATTGCAGTATCTAGTAGGATTCCATACAAACAAATCTCTAATTATGTCTTCTCAAGGTTGTTTATTTTATGTTATTTTTCAGGTGCAAATTTTCATTTGTCTTATCACAGAATTTTACCCTGATCTTACAACGTAGTAGAATTATGTTTTTTTTAAAAAGAAGCTATAATTATCAGGAAATATATTGACTTATTGAAAAAAAAACATATTTTAATGGCAAAACTGTGCTTATAATGAATATAATGTAATCCTCACATTACTCAAAATGGTCCATCTCAATCGTTTTGTCACAGTAACATAATGCATCAAAATTAGTACGCATGCTATGACTAAAAAGGATTTAAAATGGTAAATGTGTCTGTTAGTACAATCAGTAGATTTCAATTACGTTTTACTGTAACATCAATGCCTGTTCTTATACAATTAAGTCAGATTTTATACGGATAAAGAACAAAACATGTGTAGAAAATAAATACTTTGTTTTGAAAATAATGCTCCCCCACTACTTAAAAATTGTATTAAATGCAAAAATAAAAAAAAAGGAACGTACCAAATGTTTCGGCATTTTAGTCGCTCCGGAGTATAAGTCGCACCTGCCGAAAATGCATAATAAAGAAGGAAAAAAACATATAAGTCGCACTGGAGTATAAGTCGCTTTTTTGGGGGAAATTTATTTGATAAAACCCGACACCAAGAATAGACATTTGAAAGGCAATTTAAAATAAAGAATAGTGAACAACAGGCTAAATAAGTGTACGTTATATGAGGCATAAATAACCAACTGAGAAGGTGCCTGGTATGTTAACGTAACATATTATGGTAAGAGTCATCATACTTGCCAACCTTGAGACCTCCGATTTCGCTTGGTGGGGGGTCGGGGGGGCGGAGGCGTGGTTGGTGTGGTTAAGAGGTGTGGCGTATAATTCACCAACTCGAGTATTATATTTCATATATGTGTGTATATATGTATGAAATACTTGACTGTCAGTGAATTCGAGCTATATATAATATATATATATATATATATATATATATATATATATATATATATATATATATATATATATATATATATATATATAAATAGTTGAATTTCAGACGGCACCTATCAAATACACAGTAATAAAAACACAGTTGTTCTACTAACTGTACTGTGCTTGCTGGTTACTAAAAAAACAACAACTCTTACCTTTCACGATTTGAGTAACCTTTGTTCTGCCATCTGCGTATTTGCGAGCGATCTCCGAATCAGGGAACATCCTTCACGGATTTGTTGTAGACATCCGCAAATGAGAACGGGAAGTTGCTTCCAGCTATCAGCATAGCCATCTTTGTCTCAGCATAAGATACACCATCGGGTCTCCATTTTGCGAGGTGGCCAACAATACTGGGTTGTGAACGATGCTGCGCTGCAGACGCTTTGTGCTTCGGTGACTGACCGTTCATGACTGAGTATATCCGTTCGGCCGCTGTGTTCAACGGAGAAGTCTGTTCTACAAAATTTACAGGCAACATACGCCTTCCCCTTCGAACTCTCCTGGATAAACTGAAATTCTTGTTTCCAATCGTTCTGGAACTTGCAAGCGTATTTCTTCATTTTGCTCGTTGACGGTGTAATATATTGGGTTGGAGTCAATAACCAGGCGACGTGATGAAGTTACGTTTCTTTACTGTGGGCTTCAGAACAGACTCCCTAATGCAAGTTCCTTGACTGCACTTAAATGTAGAATATATTTACATTCTATTCTATGTACAGTAGATGGCGGTATTTTCCTGTTTGAGAGGGTCACAACATTGAGTCAGGTTCTCATGGAGCTGGAGGGGGCGTGGCCTCCAGCTCCGCCTGAATTTCGGATATTTTCGGGAGTAAATTTGTCCCGGGAGGTTTTCGGAAGAGGCGCTGAATTTCCAAGTATGAGAGTCATTCAAATAACTATAACATATAGAACATGCTATACGTTTACCAAACAATCTGTCACTCCTAATTGCTAAATCCCATGAAATCTTATACGTCTAGTCTCTTACGTGAATGAGCTAAATAATATTATTTGATATTTTACGGTAACGTGTTGTTAGTTTTACATATAAGTCGCTCCTGAGTATAAGTAGCACCCTCGGCCGAACTATGAAAAAAACTGCGACTTATAGTCCGAAAAATATTGTAATTAAATGCAAAAAAAAAAAAGTTAAAGCAGATTTGGGCAAAATACGGCCCGGGGGCCACATGCGGCCCTTTAAGATATTCAATCCGGCCTGTCGGACATTCTACATCATTTTCTTAGACCTTTAACATCAAAACTGTCGTCGCCATTATGATGTGCTGTGCTGTTTTTAAATTACTGTAAGTTTTGAACAATAGAAAGTGTTTCAATGTTTGAAATCTGTACTTTTGAGTGTTATAGGAGTTACTAGGGTTATCTACGTCAGTGGTTCTCAACCTTTTTTCAGTGATGTACACCCTGTGAACATTTTTTAATTCAAGTACCCCCTAGTCAGAGCAAAGCATTTTGGGTTGAAAAAAAGAGATCAAGAAGTAAAATACAGCACTATGTCATCAGTTTCTGATTTATTAAATTGTATGACAGTGCAAAATATTGCTCATTTGTAGTGGTCTTTCTTGAACTATTTGGAAAGAAAGATATAAAAATAACTAAAAAAGTGTTGAAAAATAAACAAGTGCTTCAATTATAAATAAAGATTTCCACACATAGAAGTAATCATCAACTTAAAGTGCCCTCTTTGGGGATTGTAATAGAGATCCATCTGGATTCATGAACTTAATTCTAAACATTTCTCCACAAAAAAAAAAACTTCAATATTTATGGAACATAAAAATGTTCAGAGGGGGGTACATCACTGAAAAAAGCTTGACAACCACTGCCTTAAGGGGCCCTCGATTTTGACGGCGAAGTGCGTTTGTGACAGACTCTTGCTGTCGTGCGGGTTCCCAGGACCATCAAGGAAGGACATGTTGCTTGCGCAGGTTTGACTCTTGTTTATTCTTTCAATAACACAAGCTTGTCTGCGGTCGGGTCGCTTTTCAGCTCCTTCTCTCTTTCTCTTCGGCTCGCTTTCTGTCGCTCTCGGTCCTCAGGTACTGCTTGCGGGTTTTCCTACTCCTGCCTCGATCTCTCCTCCTTCTCCCCTTTTATACAGTGTGAGGAGATAAGTCCATTGTGGGCCAGTGCGCGATCCACGCACCTGAATTAGATTGCGGCGGGGTCACTCCCTACATGCCCTGCCTTTCCGCTCAGCCTCATTCTCCTCCTCCTTGCCGCCATCTTAGGCAGGGCTCCAGCGTGCCCTGCCCCGCCGTCGGCCCATCGGCTCCCCCTTTCCACCGCGTTGTTTTGTCCCCCACTTCGCTGAGTGGATTGTGAGAGGCGAGCGTGCTGACTGCCGAGCTAAATGCATAGGCAAGCTGTTTGCTGGTGGTATATGTTGCACAGTTTCCATTTTCTGCGGACCAGCAGCATAAATCCAACACAACACATTGACATATTTCTCGTGCCGTGTTTGTCATTTCCAGCCGTGCGTCCACTGAGGCGTTTAGCGCGGGTGAGTGTGTGCGCTGACATTTTGAAGGGAGTCATTCAGAGTACACGCGCGGAAGAAAATGTCACGGCGTGGACAAACTTGACGTTTTGGAGGAATTTGCTCTCAGTCCCGGCAGGAGAGCGACTTTTGTCCTGTTTTGTGAAAAAAACTGGACAGATGTGAGCACGCGCCTTTGCAATGCAGAGTGATGCTCAACACCTGCTGTGTGTTCTTTACATCATGACCCCCGTCACCCCTCCATCACTTCAACTTCTACACCCCCCCCCCCCCCCCCTTTCATATCGGCATAAGAACCTTCCGCCCGCTCTCCTTAGATATAAAATGGAGTAATATGGCAGTTTCCTGATAAAGTCCAGGTAATAATCACCCGGGGCCTCGCTATTTTATTCATAGGGCAAATTCATCCCATATTCATCTGACATTGGTTCCTCTTTTAATGGCAGACTTGCATTTTCCTCCAGATGAGATTTGTGTGTGAGGGAGATTTACGGGATGCTGTGTGTGTGTGTGTGTGTGTGTGTGAGAGAGAGAGATAGATAGTGAGAGAGGGGGGAGGGACAGACAGAGAGGCATTGTGGGAAAAGTAAGAAAATGACCACTTGGTGGTCCAAACATTTTCCCACTAAGGACCTCACACTGAGAAATAAAAGCATGCGTTTGCCATTTAGGTGGTTTTCATGATCAAAACCGCTACATATACAATATACATGTTTACAAACCCCGTTTCCATACGAGTTGGGAAATTGTGTTAGATGTAAATATAAACGGAATACAATGATTTGCAAATCCTTTTCAACCCATTTTCAGTTGAATGCACTACAAAGACAAGATATTTGATGTTCCAACTCATAAACTTTATTTGAATTAACTTAGAATTTCATGGCTGCAACACGTGCCTAAGTAGTTGGGAAAGGGCATGTTCACCACTGTGTTACATCACCTTTTCTTTTAGTAAAACTCAATAAATGTTTGGGAACTAAGGAAACTAATTGTTGAAGCTTTGAAAGTGGAATTCTTTTCCATTCTTTTTTTATGTAGAGCTTCTGTCGTTCAACAGTCCGGGGTCTCTCCGCTGTCGTATTTTACGCTTCATAATGTGCCACACATTTTCGATGGGAGACAGGTGGGCCACGAAAGTACCCGCACTCCTTTTTTTTTTTTTTTTTTTACGAAGCCACGCTGTTGTTACACGTGCTGAATGTGGCTTGCTGAAATAAGCAGGGGCGTCAATTAGGGCTGGTCGATATTGCCTTATTTTAATATCGCGATATTTTTAGGCCATATCGCGATTTACGATATATATTACGATATTTTGCCTTGGCCTTGAATGAACACTTGATGCATATAATCACAGCAGTATGATGATTCTATGTGTCTACATTAAAACATTCTTCTTCACGCTGCATTCGTATATGCTACTTTTTAAACTTTCATGCAGAGAGGGAAATCACAACTAAGTCAATTGAACAAAAGTGTATTTATTAAACAGTTATTAAGCAATGGCACAAATATTCAAGGTATTTCCAAAACAGAAAGTGCTAGATTGTCAGAGACATTTTAAGTGTCAAATAAAAATGAGCTGCATTATAGGAAATCAAATAGTATTCGTCCTTCACTATGTGGTAGGTTACTAAGGTTATGAAATTCTCTTCATTCTCTAGCGAGTGACTTTACAAACGATGCTACATATTAGCAGTAATGCTACTTTTTATAGCAACGCTTGACAAATTACGGTTGTCTGTTCGACATATTCCCACTTGAAGCCGAACCACCGCCAGACGATGAAAACCCTGCTGTTGTTATTGGGAATTAAGTCTTCCTTCATTTGTTACCAGATCCGCACCTTCTTTCTTTCATACGGCTACGTTAGCAGTTAACATTAGCCACGTCGCTACCTCTCTGCCCTTTTTTTTTTTTTTTTAACCTCTCTGCCCTGCGAGGGCGTGTATGTCACGTGTGACGTATGTAAGCCTGCTTGTCTGTGAGAAGGACAGACACGAAAGAGCGAGGAGAGCCTCAAGTGTACGCCCGCAGCTAAAAGTCCTGCGTGTGAACGTATATTCGAATATTACGATATAGTCATTTTCTATATCGATATATCGCCCAGCCCTAGCGTCAATGAAAAAGACGGCGCTTAGATGGCAGCATATGTTGTTCCAAAACCTGTATGTACCTTTCAGCATTAATGGTGCCTTTACAGAAGTGTAAGTTACCCATGCCTTGGGCACTAATGCACCCCCATACCATCACAGATGCTGGCTTTTGAACTTTGCGTCGATAACAGTCTGGATGGTTCCCTTCCACTTTGGTCCGGATGACATGATGTCAAATATTTCCAAAAGCAGTTTGAAATGTGGACTCGTCAGACCACAGAACACTTTTCCACTTTGCATCAGTCCATCTTAGATGATCTCAGGCCCAGAGAAGCCGGCGGCGTTTTTGGATGTTGTTGATAAATGGCTTTCGCTTTGCATAGTAGAGCTTTAACTTGCACTTACAGATGTAGCGACGAACTGTGATTAGTGACAGTGATTTCTGAAGTGTTCCTGAGCCCATGTGGTGATATCCTTTAGAGATTAATGTCGGTTTTTGATACAGGGATCTAAGGTCACGGTCATTCAATGTTGGTTTCCGGCGATGCCGCTTACGTGGAGTGATTTCTCCAGATTCTCTGAACCTTTTGATGATATTAAGGACCGTAGATGTTGAAATCCCTAAATTTCTTGCAATTGCACTTTGAGAAACGTTGTTCTTAAACTGTTTGACTATTTGCTCACGCAGTTGTGGACAAAGGGGTGTACCTCACCCCATCCTTTCTTGTGAAAGACCAAGCATTTTTTGGGAAGCTGTTTTTATACCCAATCATGGCACCCACCTGTTCCCAATTAACCTGCACACATGTGGGATGTTCCAAATAAGTGTTTGATGAGCATTCCTCAACTTTATCAGAATTTATTGCCACCTTTCCCAACTTCTTTGTCACGTGTTGCTGGCATCAAATTCTAAAGTTAATGATTATTTGCAAAAAAAAAAAATGTTTATCCGTTTGAACATCAAATATGTTGTCTTTGTAGCATATTCAACTGAATATGGGTTGAAAATGATTTGCAAATTCCGTTTATATTTACATATAACACAATTTACCAACTCATATGGAAACGGGGTTTTTACAAGTACCACCATGAGCGTAGTAGGCTTAAGTATTAATTATAAACAAGACAGAGGTTCTATTTCAAGTATGCCTAGTGTTTTTGTTCCACACTACGCATTATTATCATCAATAGTGGTAGTGCATATACCAGGGGTTTTCAATGGTATTTTTCAAGGTAAAAACCTGTGTCATTACGGCAACAATATCTCGTTACATTGCACCTGTTTTCTCTCTTATATCAATTGTTTCATGTTATGGTATTATCTTAAAAAAGTGAAAATTTGCACCGACAAATACTGGATCATTTTATTTAGCTAACAATAACGTTAAATAAACAACCTTGAAAAGACGTAATTTTGGTGATTTAATTTGTATGAAATCCTGTTAGATACTGTCTGAAATGCTGC
>NC_084620.1:65983125-66023125 GCF_033978795.1 Nerophis ophidion
CTCTCTCTCTCTCTCTCTCTCTCTCTCTCTCTCGCTCTCTCGCTCTCTCGCTCTCTCGCTCTCATATATCCAGGTAGTATGTTTTTTTTTTTGCTTTTGTTTTATTAGCTAATGAAACATATACAATATATATACATGCATAAAAAACATTTTCAAATTAGAGTGAATTAAATTGGTGCATAAACATATATGAAACCATCCTTTAAATCAGGGTCTCAGGTACGCAGCCCGCGGGACAATTGCGGCCCCCGAGACGTTATTTTGCGGCCCCCACCTTGATATGAAAGTTTAATGTCAGTGCGGTCTGCGAGTTTTATATGAATGGCGCTTGACAGCATTGTGTGCAGAGCTGAAGCAATCTACCAATCACGGTGTGGTATGTGGCTCTCGAGGGCCGAACATTGACGTCACTTGCGTGATGCAAGCAGGAAAAATTTTTTGCCCCCACCCCCTTGATGATTTTTGTTATTTCGGTCCATAATGGCTCTTTCAACATTCTGACTTGCCTACCCCTGCGTTAGTGGATAAGTGGCAAATGAGTGAAAGCGACAGAAACGTTGCCATGGAGACGAGGGTTTTCTTACGTGCCTGGCTGCAGTCACACCGCGACACCTGCCCGTCTGTAATAACAAACCCAAATAACCTGGACTAATTCAATTGATCTGCATTGCCTCACATTACTTAATTCTCATTTTGTTCATTCATATCAGGGGTCGGGAACCTTTCTGGCTGAGAGAGCCATGAAAGCCAAATATTTTTAAATGTATTTCCATGAGAGACATATATTTTAACATTAAATACAACTAAATGCGTGCATTTTTAGGTAAGACCAACATTTTTAAAATATAATAAGTCTCATTATTTTTAATAACATTGTTATTCTGAAGCTAACCAATAATAAATCTAATAATTTTTACCATTATTGTGACTTCTTGAACAGGTGCGGTAGAAACGGATGGATGGATTAAAATGCATGACAATGCCATCCATCCATCCATCCATTTTCTACCGCTTATTCCCTTTGGGGTCGCTGGCGCCTATCTCAGCTACAATCGGGCGGAAGGCGGGGTACACCCTGGACAAGTCGCCACCTCATCGCAGGGCCAACACAAATAGACAGACAACATTCACACTCACATTCAAACACTAGGGCCAATTTATTGTTACCAATCAACCTATCCCCAAGTGCATGTTTTTGACAATGACAATGTTTTAGTATTATTTTTTTTTACATTATTTTTAACACTATGATTACTTATCGCGTTAAGCAATGTGAGCTAAGATTTATCTGAGAGCCAGGTGCAGTCGTCAAAAGAGCCATATCTTACTCGAGAGCCATAGGTTCCCTACCCCTGATTTATATTTTGATTTTATTTTGTGTTGAAAATAAAAAAATAGACATTTAAAAATAGTTTTTTAAAGAATTTTTTCTTGCGGTCCCTGCCTCACCCAGATTCTGCATCCAATGGCTGTGATAGCAAAATTACTTGTACTCGTTTTAATTGATGATGTTCGTTGAACGGGTCGCCAAAAGTTGTTTATTGGGCTCAGGAATGTGACACTTAGCAAGAGATCTATTATCTGATCAAGCTCTGTCTCCTGTGTCTTTGATGTAACATGTGGACTTTAGTTGACCTGGGCATATGTGTCATCTATTCTTGACCCCCAACAGAGCTAAATTGTTCCCCCCTCCCCCTCTGGGCAAACGACACCCTCTCCTTCCTCACAAGACTTGGGCATTCATTCCACTGGGGTACTGTATGTAAATGAGCAAGGAGGGTGGGACTTCTGAGAATGTATAATTGTCATGTCAAATTCTAAAGGAGTTAGAACAAGCTGGAACGAACGGATGTGTCGTTCTGGTTTGGTCTCGCTTTGCAAAGCTTGTTATTATTTGTTTGTTACTTTAATAAATCATTTTACTAAAACAGCCTTCTTTCATCTCCGTAATATCGCTAAAATTCGCTCCATTTTGTCCACTAAAGACGCCGAGATCATTATCCATGCGTTTGTTACGTCTCGTCTCAATTACTGTAACGTATTATTTTCGGGTCTCCCCATGTCTAGCATTAAAAGATTACAGTTGGTACAAAATGCGGCTGCTAGACTTTTGACAAGAACAAGAAAGTTTGATCACATTACGCCTGTACTGGCTCACCTGCACTGGCTTCCTGTGCACTTAAGATGTGACTTTAAGGTTTTACTACTTACGTATAAAATACTACACGGTCTAGCTCCATCCTATCTTGCCGATTGTATTGTACCATATGTCCCGGCAAGAAATCTGCCTTCAAAAGACGCCGGCTTATTAGTGATTCCTAGAGCCCAAAAAAAGTCTGCGGGCTATAGAGCGTTTTCCGTTCGGGCTCCAGTACTCTGGAATGCCCTCCCGGTAACAGTTCGAGATGCTACCTCAGTAGAAGCATTTAAGTCTCACCTTAAAACTCATTTGTATACTCTAGCCTTTAAATAGACCTCCTTTTTAGACCAGTTGATCTGCCGCTTCTTTTCTTTCTCCTATATCCCCCCCTCCGGTCCGATGACCATGGATGAAGTACTGGCTGTCCAGAGTCGAGACCCAGGATGGACCGCTCGCCTGTATCGATTGGGGACATCTCTACGCTGCTGATCCGCCTCCGCTTGAGATGGTCTCCTGTGGACGGGACTGTCGCTGCTGTCTTGGATCCGCTTTGAACTGAACTCACGCGGCTGTGTTGGAGCCACTATGGATTGAACTTTCACAGTATCATGTTAGACCCGCTCGACATCCATTGCTTTCGGTCCCCCAGAGGGGGGGGGTTGCCCACATCTGAGGTCCTCTCCAAGGTTTCTCATAGTCAGCATTGTCACTGGCGTCCCACTGGATGTGAATTCTCCCTGCCCACTGGGTGTGAGTTTTCCTTGCCCTTTTGTGGGTTCTTCCGAGGATGTTGTAGTCGTAATGATTTGTGCAGTCCTTTGAGACATTTGTGATTTGGGGTTATATAAATAAACATTGATTGATTGATCGATTGATTTTAAAGCTAATTGTCACTAAAGGATCATCTTTAAGAAATTTCCACGACACGGCCCTCAGGTAAATTGAGTTTGAGACCCCTGCTTTAAATCACAGCTGCTTGTACCCGTGATCTTATCCTTTCGGTCATGACCCAAAGCTCATGACCATAGGTGAGGATGGGAACGTAGATCGACCGGTAAATTGAGAGCTTTGCCTTCCGGCTCAGCTCCTTCTTCACCACAACGGATCGGTACAACGTCCGCATTACTGAAGACACCGCACCGATCCGCCTGTCGATCTCACGATCCACTCTTCCCCCACTCGTGAACAAGACTCCTAGGTACTTGAACTCCTCCACTTGGGGCAGGGTCTCCTCACGGGTACAAGCGGCCGAAATGAGTTTCCTACTCCCTTAGAGATAGGGTGAGAAGCTCTGCCATCCGGGAGGAGCTCAACGTAAAGCCGCTGCTCCTCCACATCGAGAGGAGCCAGATGAGGTGGTTCGGGCATCTGGTCAGGATGCCACCCGAACGCCTCCCTAGGGAGGTGTTTAGGGCACGTTCAACTGGTAGGAGGCCATGGGGAAGACCCAGGACACGTTGGGAAGACTATGTCTCCCGGCTGGCCTGGGAACGCCTCGGGATCCCCCGGGAAGAGCTAGACGAAGTGGCTGGGGAGAGGGAAGTCTGGGCTTCCCTGCTTAGGCTGCTGCCCCCGCGACCCGACCTCGGATAAGCGGAAGATGATAGATGGATGCTTTAAATCAATTGCGCCCCAGAAGTAAAACATTGGTGAGTGAAAAGGAACCAAATTAGACAGCATCTGTTGCCATGGGAACAGCTCCGCCGGTCTCGGGTGTTCTGCTGATATCTGACCTCACACAGGACAAAGACAAGATCATCATCCACAATATGGATGAGGCCACGGCGGCCATGTTGCAGCGTTCCTAACAAGTGGCGCTGATTGTTTCATTCACGAACATCAATTGTCCTCGGCGATTAGACTCCAGAAAGAAGCCGGCTATCATGGCCGATACGGGCCGAGAGGAGCGGCGCGCATTAACAGTCTGTTCTTCCCCGGCCCGTGCATGAAAGTCTGCAATTATGGATTCCGCAAACTCCTTTGTACGACGATGATGAACGGCGCCACACGGTTCAAGGACTATCGAGGCGACTTGTGCGCGTGACATTATCATTATCGCTGTATCTTTACGCACCCTTCAGACGGGCTTTTCTTCCTCGCTGGAGGACTTGGACTTAATTAACCAGGAAGTGACACAGCAGCACAACAAACTGTTCAAACCCCCAAAATATAGAGTAGGAATTATTATGCAACAAATATGCATTTGGGCGTGGACGCTAACAATGTTTTATTTCCGATCAGATAGAGAGTTAGAATAATCCGAAGCCGATCCTTTGTGCAAATATACCTAATGCAGGGGTGTCCAAACTTTATCCACTGAGGCCCGCACACTGAAATATTTTTAAAAACAATATACCCGCTAAAAAAGTATTTAGTCAGCCACCGATTGTGCAAGTTCTCCCACTTAAAATGATGACAGAGGTCTGTAATTTTCATCATAGGTACACTTCAACTGTGAGAGACAGAATGTCAAAAAAAAAAATCCCAGAATTCACATTTTAAGAATTTATTTGTAAATTATGGCGGAAAATAAGCATTTGGTCAACCATTCAAAGCTCTCACTGATGGAAGGAGGTTTTGGCTCAAAACATTCGTTCTTTCCTTAACACGGATCAATCTTCCTTGTCCCCTTAGCAGAAAAACAGCCCCAAAGCATGATGTTTCCACCCCCATGCTTCACAGTAGGTATGGTGTTCTTGGAACCCAACTCAGTATTCTTCTTCCTCCAAACACAAGTTGAGTTTACACCAAAATGGATACATGGATGATACAGCAGAGGATTGTGAGAATGTCATGTGGTCAGATGAAACCAAAATAGAACTTTTTGGTACAAACACACACCTGTTGTTGTGAACTTTGGACTAGCGACGGCAAATACATCAAGGCCGCGGAACAGAGACACACTATGGGCTTATACACACACACACACACACATCCACAAAAAAAAAAAAATACACGCCACACATACACCCCCCTGTCCCCCAATCAAACGCCCTCGACGCAAATCCCATAAGGGTGATGAATGGATGATCAGCGCCTGAGAGCTGCGACCTACCACCATGACCTTGAACTACCTTCCCTCCTTTGCTAGATACTTTAAGATGTATGTTGTAATATGTATATGTGCTTTGCTATGGAGGTTTTTTTCTCACTCCGAACTGGGCCCCCTTAGGAGAACATTTTGGATTGTATTTTTTTACTCATTCTTCCCCATCGTTGACCTTTTTCCCATCTTTTACGGGGCGCCTTATAGTGACCCATAAGCGTTCTTGTTCTGTAACCCTGTACACTGTTTGTTTGTCTAATCTTGAACAGGTTTGTGCTGAAAACAAAGTTTTGTTGTACTTGTTGCAATGACAATAAAGACCTACCTACCTAAGCCACACTAATGGAACACGTGGCTTGGCATTGTCTTGATGAAATAAGCAGGGGCTTTCATGATAACGTTGCTTGGATGGCAACATATGTTGCTCCCAAACCTTTTTTAATTTTAAATATAGATATAAAAAATATACATTTCGGCCTCCACTCAGGCTTGATCTCAGGGATCCCATTATTCAGTATTATTTTTTAAATTATTATTCAAGTTTTAAATCTCTAGATCAACATTAGGTCCATATGTCAATATAATGATTTTAAAGATGTAAGTTGTATGCTCTTTTTGTCACAAAATGGAAAATCACTAAATATGCAATATTTTCACCCAATATTTTTTTAAAGTGGAATATTTGAGATTATATAATTGGAGCATCAAAAAGGTCAATAACTCATAACACCATTGAAATTATTTAATTATATTTTTTGGAGCAATGACATTAAAAACAAGTCACACTAAAATTATGGGGGATCCAAAAGTGTGGTACTCATTAAAGTGTTAGAAAATAAATTATATTTTTTTACAGTTTACTTTTAACACAATAATCTCAAGATCAACTTCAGATCTATCCGTCAATTATAAGTTTTATTGTTGTTTGTTTTTTGTTTGTTCCTTTTAGGCCCTTCTTAAAAAAAAAACAGCTCAGTTTTTCATATGGCAAACACAAAATATGCAACATTTTCCCCAAAAAATATCTCAAAGTGAAAAATTTTAAGTGACGGAATTGGAGCCTTGAATAGGTCAATAATTCATAATGACATTGATTTTGATGCATTATTATTTTTTAAAGAAAGAAACAGCCGGCATTGCAGCTTTTTGTTATTAGAGTAAACATTGCAAAATGTTCTTGTTACATTTCACCCGTTTGCTCCTTTATATCACTTTTGACAGTTTAAAAATGTTTCAATCATATTTTTAAAATGAACCCCATGATTCCCTAACTCTGCCGGGCTACATTATACACCCCCGCTACCACCAAACCCTGCCCCCCCCCAACCCAGCCCACCTCAAACGACATAAAGGGGGGGAGGGGCATTGGGGGTGTTGGTGGTAGCGGGGGGTGTATAATGTAGCCCGGAAGACTTAGGGATGCATGGGATTCTGGGTATTTGTTCTGTTGTGTTTATCTTGTGTTACAGTGCGGATGTTCTCCAGAAATGTGTTCCTCAATCTTGTTTGGTGTGGGTTCACAGTGTGGCGCATATTAGTAAGAGTGTTAAAGTTGTTTATATCACAACCCTCAGTGTAACCTGTATGGCTATTGAACAAGTATGCCTTGCAGTCACTTCCATGTGAGTACAGAAACCACATTCAATATGTGACTGGGCTGGTAAGTCGTTAGTTCAGGTTGTAGAGGGCTCTAAAGACAGTGTCATCATAACATGCCCTTGTTATTGGGTTGGTTGAAAATCAACAGATATTTGGGAGCGTATCTGCTCTCTAATTCGGAAGTCTCCCGGACAAATTGCGTCGACAAGTGTGCTGCTGTCAAGCGTCACTCATATAAAACTTGCGGGCCGCACCAACGTTTAATTTTCATATTAAGGTTAACCCCTGCTTCATGCATAACACAAAGCAGAAAAAAACGGTATGCAGTATCATTAAATATTAAATTTCATAAGTGTTTTGTGGCTCCCATTGTTTTCTTTATTTGGTGAAACGGGTCAAAACGGCTATTTGAGTGGTAAAGGTTGCCGACCCCTGCCCTAGGGGAACCACGTTAATTATTAACGTGGTTTTATGAAACGTAATATATGCATTTGTAGTATTTTTTGGGGGGAAAAAAATGATTGACTTTTCCTGACTTAAAATATTCGAAGCTCTCAAAATAAATACAAAAAATATATCTCAAAATCTAAACAAACTTCAACTAATTTGAATAATTACAACCATAATAAACACTTCATGTAAATCAACATTATATTTCTGTACAGGCAGAATTGTTGACACTAGGTTATGCAATTATACAATCAATTTATTATTATATTCTTACAAGGGGGAAAACAAGCAATAAAAATGTACGAAAAGAGAGCCAACGGCCCTTGGTGGGGAGAAGTTTGGACCCGCTAAATTCAAGCATCAAAAGTCTCAATATTTTGATTTCAGAGTCGATATTGGAGCATAAAGATCTGGTACCGATATTCCAGTATCAACTAGTCACTATCATCTCTCGTAATGCACCTGAGACTTATGGCTCTTTAACGGAAGACGTATTTCCTTTCAAAGAGCTGTTCAAAAGACTCTTTAAATCATAATTATGTTGGTGTTTTTTTTTCAAGGAAACAATCACTACTATCAGTAATAAGATAAGATGCGGTTCAAAATAAATCTACCCAAATATTACTCAATCGGTGGGAATTATTCTGAATTATTGGCTATCATTTTACGTTTTGTTTTCCTTGAATACATTTCCTAAAGCGGCGCCATATCACTAGTTTGAATCTTCCCTCACCCACAAAATGATGGAATCCGGTCGAGGATTTGAAAAATAGAAACATGCTAATGAATGCAAAAAGTGTAAATAAAACCAGAACAAAAAAATAGAAGATAATATTGTGAACACAAAATCTTGCCTGGTGTAGGTTTGAACAACTACATTTAAGAACAATAAACCAAAATAATGAAAAATAATTGTCAGGTTCAAACACTGATGACATCAGTAGAAGCATTTAAGTCTCACCTTAAAACTCATTTGTATACTCTAGCCTTTAAATAGACTCCCTTTTTAGACCAGTTGATCTGCCGTTTCTTTTCTTTTTCTCCTATGTCCCACTCTCCCTTGTGGAGGGGGTCCGGTCCGATCCGGTGGCCATGTACCGCTTGCCTGTGTATCGGCTGGGGACATCTCTGCGCTGCTGATCCGCCTCCGCTTGGGATGGTTTCCTGCTGGCTCCGCTGTGAACGGGACTCTCGCTGCTGTGTTGGATCCATTATGGATTGAACTTTCACAGTATCATGTTAGACCCGCTCGACATCCATTGCTTTCCTCCTCTCCAAGGTTCTCAGAGTCATTATTGTCACTGATGTCCCACTGGGTGTGAGTTTTCCTTGCCCTTATGTGGGTCTACCGAGGATGTCGTAGTGGTTTGTGCAGCCCTTTGAGACACTAGTGATTTAGGGCTATATAAGTAAACATTGATTGATTGATCTATTAAAGAAGACAAAAGGCAAAGGAATCAAACAGAGACAGAATTAAATTTGGACTCAGATCTGAAGAGGGACATAATAATAATAATGGATTAGATTTATATCGCGCTTTTCTATTGTTAGATACTGAAAGCGCTCACAGTGAAGTGGGAACCCATCATTCATTCACACCTGGTGGTGGTAAGCTACATCAGTAGCCACAGCTGCCCTGGGGTAGACTGACGGAAGCGTACATGGCCACTGTACTCTCTGTACAGTCCTGCACCACGCTCTGCCCCAAGATCGTACTCCTCCCTCTTTAATTGACTTCCTCCCCCATCCTTCCCACTGCTGCTTCCTGAGGGAAGTGGGTCGTAAACAGCGTTGCCCTCGGTTACCGAACAGTTCGAAGAGAGTTCGTCAAATAGTTCAAAAAGAGTTCCATAAAATAGTTCATATAGAGTCCCATAAAATAAATCAAAGAGAGTCCCATAAAATAGTTCAAAAAGAGTTCCATAAAATAGTTCAAAAAGAGTTCGTAAAATACTTCAAAAACAGTTCTCTGGAAGTTGGGCAGATCCTGCCATCTGTCCGTTTTGTAGTCCCTGTGGAGTTTACGAGCATTCTTCTTGGTAGATTTCAGCTTTTTGTCTTCTTGTCAGTAACACAATGTAATACAAAGTTTTTTGTGATAATTTAGAAACAATTATTGTAACAATAATATTAAAAAATAAAAAATGTATATAAATCAAAAATTAAAAGACAGACAGCTATATATGAATATATATATACGAAATATAAACACTCATCCACGAATCTTTCATCCTCGCTCAAATTAATGGGGATATCGTCGCTTTCTCGGTCCGAGTCGCTCTCGCTGCTGGTGGCCATGATTGTAAACAATGTTCAGATGTGAGGAGCTCCACAACCCGTGACGTCCCGCGCACATCGTCTGCTACTTCCGGTACAGGCAAGGCTTTTTTTATTAGCAACCAATAGTTGCGAACTTTATCGTCGATGTTCTCTACTAAATCCTTTCAGCAAAAATATGGCAATATCGCGAAAAGATCAAGTATGACACATAGAATGGACCTGCTATCCCCGTTTAAATAAGAAAATCTCATTTCAGTAGGCCTTTAAAGAGTCGTTCGCCAAGGCCCATCTCCGATGGACTGCTGGACGCAAGGATCACGCTTCATTTACAGCTGAAACAGCAAGAAGGCATCGTGCTGAATGGAATATGTAAACCTTGATGGACACTTTTACCAGCCGATTCCTCTTTCACACTGGGAGTCTTTTGTTTACTGTCTAAATGGAATTAAGTGCACAGAAAGTGGATCAATGGACCGTATGGACAAAAGCTGCTTAGCTGGCCAGTATTACGACTGATAGTCTGTTTATGTTACAGCAACAAATGGAAGCAAAGCACACTAAGTGCAGCAAAGCTTGTTGTCACTGCGAGTCAGACCATCCATCACCATAAGGGGTTTTCTATTTACTTCATGCATTTTTCTTTTGTGATGAGAGTTTAAACATCACTTTTCACAGAGTTATTTCAGCAAAGTTTGTGATAATTCAGACACACTGGAAGTAAACGTTTTGATGTACTCATAATTATCGATCAAAAGGACCAAAATACAGTTAAATATATTTAGCATATTTTATTGAGGCAATGTTGGTTTTACTTTGTAATGTTTAAACATTGTTACTGTTTACAAGTTTGAATAAAAAAAAAAAACGTGCACTTTGTAACTCAATAATCAATGACTATATTATACATCCGCGGGGGTGTAAAATATATTCAGGAAGAGTCATGGATGCAAAGGATCCTGGGTATTTGTTGTGTTGCGTTTACGTTGTGTTACTGTGAGGATGTTCTCCTGAAATGTGTTTGTCATCCTTGTTTGGTGTGGCGCATATTAGTAAGAGTGTTAAAATTGTTTATATCACAACCATCAGTGTACTCTGTGTCACCCAGTATTGCCTTTCAATCTTGTACGTGTTTCTGCAGAAGCTGCACACATGTTGCTGGACTGGCAAACAGTTAGTACATGTTGTTGAAAGTGTCAAAGGCAATGGCGTCGTAGCACACCCTTATTCTCGTTATTTAAATAAGCACCAGCAAACAGTCGTGAGAATGTTTGCGGCTCCTATTGTCTTCTATACTCTGTGAAACGGGTCGAATTAGATCTATGAGTGGTAAAGGCTGCCGACCCCTGATATATAAAAACGGGCGGGCGGTTGCGGTGTTGATAAAATGTTGGTTCGGGTGGATGGAGGGTGGATGACGACTTTAGTGATGCGGTTGCGGATTATATAATTGCCTATCCGCGCATCTCTAATAAATAAATAAATAAATACATATACATATATATATATATACATATATGTATATATACACACACACAAAATCTATAAAAAAAATAATTAAATTAAGCAAATCTATTAAGGAAAATATTTCAATATATTTCTGAAAAGAAAATATTTAAAAAAAGATCAAACAATCTTTTTTTCAGTAAAGTGGAAGTAAAAGGTATTATATCGTTTAACAATGGGCACACATACTATTTTATATGCCTTAAAAAGTGGAAGACAAAATAAAATTTAAAAAAACTAGAGAGAATAACATTGTGAAAATGTAATCTGTTCTCATTAAATTGTTTTTAAGTGAAATATATCTACCTAACGTTGACACAACATTGTATTTGTGTTTGTGGTATTGTTCACACATGCAATTATTTTCTAACATTTACAAAAGAAGGGAATTCCTAGAGTGAAAAAAAAAAAGACAAATTAAACAAACAAAATATGTTAAAGCTTTTCTTTAAATGACATTCAGGTTAAACAAACAAATTGAAGAAATTGTAACAAATTGTTTTCTAAACATATGTAAAATATTGGATTAAAATGAATGCACAACAAATGTGTTAAATTACCCGACAATGAAACATAGAATTTATTATGGGTTCACTATTAGTGCCTTAAAAAAACATAAATACATGAATACCAATTAAATCATACATTTAAAATCATATGATAAAATCGTTTTTTATCAAAAAATTGTGTACAAAAATTACAGAATATTTTGTATTTATTTTTTCCTCAAAATTCAACAGTGCGCCTTATAATACGGTGCGCCTAATGTATGGAATAATTCTGGTTTTGCTTACGGACCTGAAAATAATTTTATTTGGTACATGATGTAATGATAAGTGTGACCAGTAGATGGCAGTCAAACAAAAGAAAAGTGTAGACTGCACTATGATGGCAATATGACTCGAGTATAACACCACCAACATTGAATATGTTCCATTAAAAATATAGAGCATGACACACGGCGCTCAAAAATCTATCAAAATGTTTTAGTACGACTTTGGTAAGCTATGAAGCCGCACTGCTTGATGAATTGTTGGCACATTAAACATACGAATGTCATTATGGTCTGTGTATAAGGTAAGACATATCTGGTGTTTAGTTTCGCAATATTATGCAAAAGCAACTTTTCTTACTTTCTAATACCTGCTGATCTGTATTTGGGATTTGCAAAAATCCTGAAAAAATTGCACTTGTCCGCCTTTGTAGTCCGTGTCGACACCGTAGTTAATAAGCTACTTCTTTTACTCTAACTTCTTGTTATGGGACATTCATTCTCTACTGTTACCATTTATAATATAAAATAGTGTAAAGTTCTTACTTATATCTGTCAGTAAACTCGCCATAAAAGCGCTAAAACATACCGGTGTAGTGAGTTTATATTATTCACCCAAGGAACTTTAGTTATTAGAGAGTTCTGGTTAGACGATTTTTCACAGGACACATGCCGTGTTGTTTCCGAATTAAGAGATGCTGCTCCGTTATCGATTGACATAAAGTCTGAATGTCATAAAAACAGTTAGCTTCATTTTCTGACACTTCTTCCATTCCCGTCCTTGCACGCTACACCGCTACAACAAAGATGACGGGGAGGAGACGCTGCCGTAGGTGAGCCACGTAAATAGGGCCGCCCACAAAATGGCACATCCTGAAGCGACTTGAAGATTATCCGTAAAACATAATCCACGCAACATTTTGACCAAAGAACTACCATTACGTGTTATGTAGATCAGTGTTTTTCAACATTGTCTGGTGTGCCATGGGAGCTAATGTAATTTCACCTAATTGGGTTAAAAATACTTTTTGCAAACTAGTAATTATAATCCGTAAATGTGCAGATGTTGAGTGTCTGTACTGAGCTCGGCAGAGTAACCGTGTAATATTATTCCATACCACTAGGTAGCAGGAGGTAGCTAATTGCTTTATAGATGTTGGGGACGACGACAATGGTTTGCAGCTAAAAAGGTGTCAAATGCCTAAACCACAAATAAACTAAAGGCGAGTGCCGCTAAGAAAAGGCATTGAAGCTTAGGGAAGGTTACGCTGAACTAAAACTGAACTGGCTGCAAAGTGAACACAAACAGAATGCTGGACGACAGTAAAGACTTACAGCGTGTGGAGCTGACGGCGTCCACAAAGCACATCCGTAAATGACATGATAATAAAACAACAAAATAGGAGCGCAGGACAAGAACTAAAACACTACACACAAGAAAACACCCAAAAACTCAAAATATGTCACGGCGTGATGTGACAGTACACGTACTTTGAGACAAGAGCTATAGTGATTCATGCTTGGTTATGGTTGGAATTCATATCAAACATTTGCAAGAACAACTTTTTATTGTCAATATCTGTTTAATTTTTTATGTTTTCTGCTAGTGGCGTGCCTGGGAATTTGTTCAATGGAAAAAAATGTGCCTCGGCTCAGAAAAGGTTGAAAACCACTGATGTAGACCACAAGGAAGTGATTTACATTTAGAAAAAAATAACAATAATATGACTCCTTTAATGTGCCTTATAATCTGGTGCGCCTTATATATGAAAAATGATCAAAACAAGATCATTCCGGAAAATACAGTAAGTGACATGAATGGAATGGAACCATAGTTATTGCCAATGCCTGTCTTTAAAAGCCTACTAAAATGAGATTTTCTTATTTAAACGGGGATAGCAGGTCCATTCTATGTGTCATACTTGATCATTTCGCGATATTGCCGTATTTTTGCTGGAAGGATTTAGTAGAGAACATCCACGATAAAGTTCACAACTTTTGGTCGCTAATAAAAAAGCCTTGCCTGTACCGCAAGTAGCAGACATTGTGCACGTGACGTCACGGGTTGTAGGGCTCCTCACATCTGAACATTGTTTACAATCATGGCCACCAGCAGCGAGAGCGATTCGGACCGAGAAAGCGAGTATTTGAGCGAAGATGAAAGATTTGTGGATGAGGAAAGTGAGAGTGAAGGACTAGGAAAAAAAAAAAAAAACTAGACGGCAGAACGATTCAGATGTTAGTAGACAAATTTACTGGGATAATTCTGGAAAATCCCTTATCTGCTTATTGTGTTACTAGTGTTTTAGTGAAAGTCGGAGGGGTGTGGCTACGGGTGTGGTGACGGCCAATGTCTCCGAGTGAAGCCACGTTCCTCGACGAGGCGAAGCTGACATTTAGTTTTTTTCCCCTCCTCCACGGTGGAAGAATACCACGTTTGGGGACGTCCGGTTGGAGGAGGCAAGAGAGTCCGCAGCTGCCTCTTTGACACGTGCACGAGGAAAACTCAAGCTCTCCGCTCATGTCTACTGTAACAGCCGACTTGTTACCACCATTTTCTCACCGAAACCTGCCGGTTGACATGTGGTAGGGAACCATGTTCGCTTGACCGCTCTGTTCCATAGTAAAGTGAAGTGAATTATATTTATATAGCGCTTTTCTCTAGTGACTCAAAGCACTTTACATAGTGAAACCCAATATCTAAGTTACATTTAAACCAGTGTGGGTGGCACTGGGAGCAGGTGGGTAAGGTGTTTTGCCCAAGGACACAACGGCAGTGACTAGGATGGCGGAAGCAGGAATCGAACCTGCAACCCTCAAGTTGCTGGCACGGCCACTCTACCAACCGAGCTATGCCGCCCCACCGTCATCTTTCGGGAATGTAAACAAGAAAACAAGGAAACACCAGCTGTGTTTGTGTTGCTAAAGGCGGCCGCAATACACCGCTTCCAACCTACATCTTTCTTCTTTGACGTCTCCATTATTAATTGAACAAATTGCTTTAATGGCATAATTACACAGTATTGTAGACATCTGTGTTGCTGAATCTTTTGCACACCACTTTTAGCTGGGATCTGGGCTGGAACAAATATTCCGCTACAATGTGTGACGTCAGGCGCACGTATTGCTAGTGTTTTAGCGTTGGGGCCGGGCTGAGATTTTGTTTTTTTCCCCTCCTCTGCGGTGGAAGCATCCCACGTTCGGGGGCAGCCGGTCGGAGGCGGCAAGAGTGTCCGCAGCTGCCTCTTCTACACGTGCACGAGGAACAACGCAAGCTCTCCGCTCATGTCTACGGTATGAGCCGACTTGTTACCACCATTTTCTCACCGAAACCTGGTAGGGAACCATGTTCGCTTGACCGCTATGTTCCATAGTAAAGCTTCACCATCATCTTTCGGGAATGTAAACAAGATAACACCGGCTGTGTTTGTGTTGCTAAAGGCGGCCGCAATACACCGATTCCCACCTACATCTTTCTTCTTTGATGTCTTCATTATTAATTGAACAAATTGCTTTAATGGCATAATTACACAGTATTCTGGACATCTGTGTTGCTGACTCTTTTGCAGACGACTTTTAGCTGGGATCTGGGCTGGAACAAATATTCCGCTACAATGTGTCACGTCAGGCGCACGTGTTACTAGTGTTTTAGCGTTGGGGCCAGGCTGGGATTTTGTTTTTTTCCCCTCCTCCACGGTGGAAGCATTCCATGTTCGGGGGCAGCCGGTCGGAGGAGGCAAGAGAGTCCGCAGCTGCCTCTTTGACACGTGCATGAGGAAGAATGCAAGTTCTCCGCTCATGTCTACGGTAAGAGCTGACTTGTTACCACCATTTTCTCACCGAAACCTGCCGGTTGTTATGTGGTAGGGAACCATGTTCGCATGACCGCTCTGTTCCATAGTAAAGCTTCACGGTCATCTTTCGGGAATGTAAACAAGAAAACAAGGAAACGCCGGCTGTGTTTATATTGCTAAAGGCGGCCGCAATACACCGATTCCCACCTACATCTTTCTTCTTTGATGTCTCCATTATTAACTGAACAAATTGCTTTAATGGCATAATTACACAATATTCTGGACATCTGTGTTGCTGAATCTTTTGCAGACGACTTTTAGCTGGGATCTGGGCTGGAACAAATATTCCGCTACAATGTGTCACGTCAGGCGCACGTGTTACTAGTGTTTTAGCGTTGGGGCCAGGCTGGGATTTTGTTTTTTTCCCCTCCTCCACGGTGGAAGCATTCCATGTTCGGGGGCAGCCGGTCGGAGGAGGCAAGAGAGTCCGCAGCTGCCTCTTTGACACGTGCATGAGGAAGAATGCAAGTTCTCCGCTCATGTCTACGGTAAGAGCTGACTTGTTACCACCATTTTCTCACCGAAACCTGCCGGTTGTTATGTGGTAGGGAACCATGTTCGCATGACCGCTCTGTTCCATAGTAAAGCTTCACGGTCATCTTTCGGGAATGTAAACAAGAAAACAAGGAAACGCCGGCTGTGTTTATATTGCTAAAGGCGGCCGCAATACACCGATTCCCACCTACATCTTTCTTCTTTGATGTCTCCATTATTAACTGAACAAATTGCTTTAATGGCATAATTACACAATATTCTGGACATCTGTGTTGCTGAATCTTTTGCAGACGACTTTTAGCTGGGATCTGGGCTGGAACAAATATTCCGCTACAATGTGTCACGTCAGGCGCACGTGTTACTAGTGTTTTAGCGTTGGGGCCAGGCTGGGATTTTGTTTTTTTCCCCTCCTCCACGGTGGAAGCATTCCATGTTCGGGGGCAGCCGGTCGGAGGAGGCAAGAGAGTCCGCAGCTGCCTCTTTGACACGTGCATGAGGAAGAATGCAAGTTCTCCGCTCATGTCTACGGTAAGAGCTGACTTGTTACCACCATTTTCTCACCGAAACCTGCCGGTTGTTATGTGGTAGGGAACCATGTTCGCATGACCGCTCTGTTCCATAGTAAAGCTTCACGGTCATCTTTCGGGAATGTAAACAAGAAAACAAGGAAACGCCGGCTGTGTTTATATTGCTAAAGGCGGCCGCAATACACCGATTCCCACCTACATCTTTCTTCTTTGATGTCTCCATTATTAACTGAACAAATTGCTTTAATGGCATAATTACACAATATTCTGGACATCTGTGTTGCTGAATCTTTTGCAGACGACTTTTAGCTGGGATCTGGGCTGGAACAAATATTCCGCTACAATGTGTGACATCAGGCACACGTGTTACTAGTTTTTTAGCGTTGGGGCCGGGCTGAGATTTTGTTTTTTCCCCCTCCTCCACGGTGGAAGCATTCCACGTTCGGGGGCGGCTGGTCGGAGGAGGCAAGAGAGTCCGCAGCTGCCTCTTTGACACGTGCATGAGGAAGAACGCAAGCTCTCCGCTCATGTCTACGGTAAGAGCTGACTTGTTACCACCATTTTCTCACCGAAACCTGGTAGGGAACCATGTTCGCTTGACCGCTCTGTTCCATAGTAAAGCTTCACCGTCATCTTTCGGGAATGTAAACAAGAAAACAAGGAAACACCGGCTGGGTTTGTGTTGCTAAAGGCGGCCGCAATACACCGCTTCCCACCTACATCTTTCTTCTTTGACGTCTCCATTATTAATTGAACAAATTGCTTTAATGGCATAATTACACAGTATTCTGGTCATCTGTGTTGCTGAATCTTTTGCAGACTTTTAGCTGGGATCTGGGCTGGAACAAACATTCCGCTACAATGTGTGACGTCAGGCGCACGTGTTACTAGTGTTTTAGCGTTGGGGTCGGGCTGAGATTTTGTTTTTTTCCCCTCCTCCACGGTGGAAGCATTCCATGTTCGGGGGCAGCCGGTCGGAGGAGGCAAGAGAGTCCGCAGCTGCCTCTTTGACACGTGCATGAGGAAGAATGCAGGCTCTCCGCTCATGTCTACAGTAAGAGCTGACTTGTTACCACCATTTTCTCACCGAAACCTGCCGGTTGACATGTAGGTAGGGAACCATGTTCGCTTGACCGCTCTGTTCCATAGTAAAGCTTCACCGTCATCTTTCGGGAGTGTAAACAAGAAAACAAGGAAACACGGGCTGTGATTGTGTTGCTAAAGGCTGCCGCAATACACCGCTTCCCACCTACATCTTTCTTCTTTGACGTCTCCATTATTAATTGAACAAATTGCTTTAATGGCATAATTACACAGTATTCTGGACATCTGCGTTGCTGAATCTTTTGCAGACGACTTTTCGCTGGGATCTGGGCTGGAACAAATATTCCGCTACAACGTGTGACGTCAGGCGCCCGTGTTACTAGTGTTCTAGCGTTGGGGCCGAGCTGAGATTTTGTTTTTTTTCCCTCCTCCACGGTGGAAGCATTCCATGTTCGGGGGCAGCCGGTCGGAGGAGGCAAGAGAGTCCGCAGCTGCCTCTTTGACACGTGCATGAGGAAGAATGCAAGCTCTCCGCTCATGTCTACGGTAAGAACCGACTTGTTACCACCATTTTCTCACCGAAACCTGGTAGGGAACCATGTTCCCTTGACCGCTCAGTTCCATAGTAAAGCTTCACCGTCATCTTTCGGGAATGTAAACAAGGAAACACCGGCTGTGTTTGTGTCGCTAAAGGCGGCCGCAATACACCGCTTCCCATCGACATCTTTCTTCTTTGACGTCTCCATTATTAACTGAACAAATTGCTTTAATGGCATAATTACACAGTATTCTGGACATCTGTGTTGCTGAATCTTTTGCAGACGACTTTTAGCTGGGATCGAGGCTGGAACAAATATTCCGCTACAATGTGTGACGTCAGGCGCACGTGTTACTAGTGTTTTAGCGTTGGGGCCGGGCTGATATTTAGTTTTTATCCCCCCCTCCACGGTGGAAGCATCCCACGTTCGGGGGCGGCCGGTCGGAGGAGGCAAGAGAGTCCACAGCTGCCTCTTTGACACGTGCACAAGGAACAACTCAAGCTCTCCACTCATGTCTATGGTAAGAGCCGACTTGTTACCACCATTTTCAAACCGAAACCTGCCAGTTGAGGTGGTAGGGAACCATGTTCGCATGACCGCTCTGTTCCATAGTAAAGCTTCACCGTCATCTTTTGGGAATGTAAACAAGATAACACCGGCTGTGTTTTTGTTGCTAAAGGCGGCAGCAATACACCGCTTCCCACCTACATCTTTCTTCTTTGACGTCTCCATTATTAATTGAACAAATTGCTTTAATGGCATAATTACACAGTATTCTGGACATCTGTGTTGCTGAATCTTTTGCAGACGACTTTTAGCTTGGATCGAGGCTGGAACAAATATTTCGCTACAACGTGTGACGTCAGGCGCACGTGTTACTAGTGTTTTAGCGTTGGGGCCGGGCTGATATTTAGTTTTTATCCCCCCCTCCACGGTGGAAGCATCCCACGTTCGGGGGCGGCCGGTCGGAGGAGGCAAGAGAGTCCACAGCTGCCTCTTTGACACGTGCACGAGGAACAACTCAAGCTCTCCGCTCATGTCTATGGTAAGAGCCGACTTGTTACCACCATTTTCAAACCGAAACCTGCCAGTTGAGGTGGTAGGGAACCATGTTCGCATGACCGCTCTGTTCCATAGTAAAGCTTCACCGTCATCTTTCGGGAATGTAAACAAGATAACACCGGCTGTGTTTTTGTTGCTAAAGGCGGCAGCAATACACCGCTTCCCACCTACATCTTTCTTCTTTGACGTCTCCATTATTAATTGAACAAATTGCTTTAATGGCATAATTACACAGTATTCTGGACATCTGTGTTGCTGAATCTTTTGCAGACGACTTTTAGCTTGGATCGAGGCTGGAACAAATATTTCGCTACAATGTGTGACATCAGGCGCACGTGTTACTAGTTTTTTAGCGTTGGGGCCGGGCTGAGATTTTGTTTTTTCCCCCTCCTCCACGGTGGAAGCATTCCACGTTCGGGGGCGGCTGGTTGGAGGAGGCAAGAGAGTCCGCAGCTGCCTCTTTGACACGTGCATGAGGAAGAACGCAAGCTCTCCGCTCATGTCTACGGTAAGAGCTGACTTGTTACCACCATTTTCTCACCGAAACCTGGTAGGGAACCATGTTCGCTTGACCGCTCTGTTCCATAGTAAAGCTTCACCGTCATCTTTTGGGAATGTAAACAAGATAACACCGGCTGTGTTTGTGTTGCTAAAGACGGCCGCAATACACCGCTTCCCATCGACATCTTTCTTCTTTGACGTTTCCATTATTAACTGAACAAATTGCTTTAATGGCATAATTACACAGTATTCTGGACATCTGTGTTGCTGAATCTTTTGCAGACGACTTTTAGCTGGGATCTGGGCTGGAACAAATATTCCGCTACAATGTGTGACGTCAGGCGCACGTGTTACTAGTGTTTTAGCGTTGGGGCCGGGCTGAGATTGTGTTTTTTTCCCCCTCCTCCACGGTGGAAGCATTCCACGTTCGGGGAAGGCCGGTCGGAGGAGGCAAGATAAACCGCAGCTGCCTCTTTGACACGTGCATGGGGAACAACGCAAGCGCTCCGCTCATGTCTACGGTAAGAGCCGACTTGTTACCATTTTCTCACCGAAACCTGCCGGTTGACATGTGGTAGGGAACCATGTTCGCTTGACCGCTCTGTTCCATAGTAAAGCTTCACCGTCATCTTTCGGGAATGTAAACAAGATAACACCGGCTGTGTTTGTGTTGCTAAAGGCGGCCGCAATTCACCGCTTCCCACCTACATCTTTCTTCTTTGATGTCTCCATTATTAACTGAACACATTGCTTTAATGGCATAATTACACAGTATTCTGGACATCTGTGTTGCTGAATCTTTTGCAGATGACTTTTAGCTGGGATCGGGGCTGGAACAAATATACGCGTTATCATACCGCGACGTTTTCAACAGAAAACTCCGCGCAAAATTTTAAATTGCAATTTAGTCAATTAAAAAGGACTTATTGGCATGTGTTGCAATGTTAAGATGTCATAATTGATATATAAACTATCAGACTGCGTGGTCGGTAGTAGTGGGTTTCAGTAGGCCTTTAAAATCCATCCATCCATTTTCTAACGCTTATTATTTACTGTCCAAATACTAGTGGTACTAGTAGTACTACTTTTAGTAGTAGTAGTAATCTGTTCTATTGCTAAAAGACTGGATACCACAGCAGAGGAGAAAGAAAGATGTCACGGCTGATGCAAGAGTAAAGAGTGTAAAATCCAAATAAAAGGGAGTACAAGGACTTAACCCTCTTCCATGTTGCGTGAAAAGGTGACAACTTGGGACTCGGGCTGACACACTCAACCACTAAATGAGAAAAAATGACCAGCTCCTTTTTAAAAAATCCCATTTACATACTGTCAGCTTGCATTACGGCTGCCGACCTGCAACCCGGGACAGGCCGGAGCGCCGGGCGCACCCGGTGTGTCGGGGGCTCCGACCTGGATCACCGCTCCACTTGACAAGCGCTTTCTCGGGTGTCGAGGCTTCTCAAAGCTAGCACCACAAGTCGCACCTTTCTCATCACGCTGCCTGTCAACGGAGGTGATTAGCAAAGTGTTTGCTACTTTTAAATATTTACTGAAAGCCTCAGCGGCGAGGATTAGAGCGGCTTCACGCCGAGTCTTGAATAAATCATTTTAGCGGGGACAGAGTTCAGATTGGGAAGTTAAAAGCGGATTTATTTAGCTTCCTTTTTAGTGCTAAATTACAATAAGAAGCCTAAAATGCAATATGATACCAATGATCTCGCAAAGATCTATTTTTATATGTGATGGCAGTTTTTTTTTTACTTCAACACAGTGAAGTTGAACGTTCCGAGTACGGCACGTTTTTGGAGGAATTATAGCTGAAAGAGGTCAGAATACGAACTGACTTTAGCTTTTTTATTTGTTCTTGGTCCGTGAGTGTATGTTGTATGTATTTTATGTAAAGTGGGGCAAAAAAAGTATTTAGTCAGCCACCGATTGTGCAAGTTCTCCCACTTAAAATGATGACAGGGGTCTGTAATTTTCATCATAGGTACACTTCAACTGTGAGAGACAGAATGTGAAAAAAAAAACCCAGGAATTCACAATGTAGGAATTTTTAAGAATTTATTTGTAAATTATGGTTGAAAATAAGTATTTGGTCAACCATTCAAAGCTCTCACTGATGGAAGGAGGTTTCGGCTCAAAATCTCACGATACATGGCCCCATTCATTCTTTCCTTAACACGGATCAATCGTCCTGTCCCCTTAGCAGAAAAACAGCCCCAAAGCATGATGTTTCCACCCCGATGCTTCACAGTAGGTATGGTGTTCTTGGGATGCAACTCAGTATTCTTCTTCCTACAAACACGACGAGTTGAGTTTATACCAAAAAGTTCTATTTTGGTTTCATCTGACCACATGACATTCTCCCAATCCTCTGCTGTATCATCCATGTATCCATTTTGGTATAAACTCAACTGGTCGTGTTTGGAGGAAGAAGAATACTGAGTTGCATCCCAACAACACCAAACCTACTGTGAAGCATGGGGGTAATATTTCTCTATTTTGTTTCCATTTAAACCCCCATTATTTACTTTCTACTTTTTTCTTAAATTGATCTCAACTCTGTACACTGCTGCTAGAATTTTAATTTTCCTGAAGGAACTCTCCTGAAGGAATCAATAAAGTACTATCTATCTATCTATGTATATATATATAGATATATACACATCCATCCATCCATTTTCTACCGCTTATTCCCTTTTGGGGTCGCTGGCGCCTATCTCAGCAACAATCGGGCGGAAGGCGGGGTACACCCTGGACAAGTCGCCACCTCATCGCAGGGCCAACACAGATAGACAGACAACATTCACACTCACATTCACACACTAAGGCCAATTTAGTGTTGCCAATCAACCTATCCCCAGGTAGTATAAATAGCTAGAATTCACTGAAAGTCAAGTATTTCTTATATATATATTAAAATACTTGACTTGGTGAATCTAGCTGTAAATATTTTTCCTCCCCTCTTAACCACGCCGCCAACCACGCCCCGCAATCCCCGACCACGCCCCCCCGGCCAACCCCTGACCACGCCCCCCAACCCCAATCCCCCACCTCCTGAAATCGGAGGTCTCAAGGTTGGCAAGTATGGAAGAAAGAAAAAAGTTCTGACTTGGTAAAGGAGGACTCGTTAAGTGACCACGTGCTGGTCTGCGTGTATAAATATCTAGACCATTGTTGTCAAACTCTGGCCATGTAATTTCATTTGGCCCTTGAGGCAATATCAAATTAACATTAGAGCTGGCCCGCCGGTGTTATACAGTGGCTGTGCAGCTGTAACACCGCATTCACCGCTAATATTCATACTTGCCAACCCTCCCGATTTACCCGGGAGACTTCCGAAGTTCAGTGCCCCTCCCGAAAATCTCCCTGGGCAACCATTTTCCCGAATATCTCCCGATTTCCACCCGGACAACAATATTGGGGGCGTGCCTTAAAGGCACGGCCTTTAACGTTCTCTAAAACCTGTCGTCACGTCCGCTTATCCTCCATACTAACAGCTTCATAATGTAAGCGGCTTATACACACACTCATAAGTGAATGCAATGCATACTTGGTCAACAGCCATACAGGTGACACTTGAGGGTGGCCGTATAAAGAACTTTAACACTGTTACAAATATGTGCCACACTGTGAACCCACACCAAACAAGAATGACATTTCGGGAGAACATCCGTACCTTAACACAACAGAACCAATACCCAGAACCCCTTGCAGCACTAACTCTTCCGGGACACTACAATACACGCTACCACCTAAAAGGTTAATTTGTTCAACCTTGGCCCGCGGCTTTGTTCAGTTTTAAATTTTGGCCCACTCGGTATTTGAGTTTGACACCCCTGCTCTAGACCTTAAATAAGATCATCATACACTATTATTCCAAAAGTATTTGAGGCGGCATAGCTCGGTTGGTAGAGTGGCCGTGCCAGCAACTTGAGGGTTGCAGGTTCGATTCCCGCTTGTGCCATCCTAGTTACTGTCGTTGTGTCCTTGGGCAAGACACTTTACCCACCTGCTCCCAGTGCCACCCACACTGGTTTAAATGTAACTTAGATATTGGGTGTCACTATGTAAAGCGCTTTGAGTCACTTGAGAAAAGCGCTATATAAATATAATTCACTTCACTTCACTTCACCCATCCAAATGATCAGAATCAGGTGTCTTAATCACTTGGTTCAGCCACAGGTGTATGAAATCAAGAACTTAGGCACGGAGACTGTTTCTACAAACATTTGTGAAAGAATGGGCCGCTCTCAGGGATTTCCAGTGTGGAACTGACATAGGATGCCACCTGAGCAACAAATCCAGTCGTGAAATTTCCTCGCTCCTAAATATTCCAAAGTCAACTGTCGGCTTTATTATTAGAAAATGGAAAAGTTTGGGAACAACAGCAACTCAGCCACCAAGTGGTAGGCCACGTAAACTGACAAAGAGGGGTCTGCGGATGCTGAAGCTCATAGTGCGAAAACTTTCTGCACAGTCAGTTGCTACAGAGCTCCAAACTTCATTTGACCTTCCAATTAACCCACGTACAGTACGCAGAGAGCTTCATGGAATGGGTTTCCATGGCCGAGCGGCTGCATCTAAGCCGGACATCACCAAGTGTGGGATGCAGTGGTGTAAAGCACGTTGCCACTCGACTCTAGAGAAG
This sequence comes from Nerophis ophidion, assembly GCF_033978795.1. Lineage (NCBI taxonomy): Eukaryota > Metazoa > Chordata > Actinopteri > Syngnathiformes > Syngnathidae > Nerophis > Nerophis ophidion. Next base: position 66,007,592 of record NC_084620.1, read on the forward strand.
TGGAGACGCCTTCTCTGGAGTGATGAATCACGCTTTTCTATCTGGCAATCTGATGGACCAGTCTGGGTTTAAAGGTTGCCAGGAGAAAGCTACATTTCGGACTGCATTGTGACCAGTGTGAAATTTGGTGGAGGAGGAATTATGGTGTGAGGTTGTTTTTCAGGCGTTAGGCTTGGCCCCCTTAGTTCCAGTGAAATTAACTTTGAATGCTCCGTGACCGAAAGGATAAGATCACGGGTCCAAGCGGCCGAAATGAGTTTCCTCCTCTCCCTTAGAGATAGGGTGAGAAGCTCTGCCATCCGGGAGGAACTCAAAGTAAAGACCCTGCTCCTCCGCATCGAGAGGAGCCAGATGAGGTGGTTCGGGCATCTGGTCAGGATGCCACCCGAACGCCTCCCTAGGGAGGTGTTTAGGGCACGTCCAACTTGTAGGAGGCCACGGGGAAGACCCAGGACACGTTGGGAAGACTATGTCTCCCGGCTGGCCTGGGAACGCCTCGGGATCCCCCGGGAAGAGCTAGACGAAGTGGCTGGGGAGAGGGAAGTCTGGGTTTCCCTGCTTAGGCTGCTGCCCCCGCGACCCGACCTCGGATAAGCGGAAGAAGATGGACGGATGGATGCTCCAGGATACCTTAACATTTTGGACAGGTCCATGCTCCCATCTTGTGGGAACAGTTTGGAGCGGGCTTTCTCTTCCAACATGACCAGGCAAGGTCCATAAAGACCTGGTGTGGATGAACTTGACTGGCCTGCACAGAGTCCTAACCTGAACCTGATAGAACATATTTGGGATGAATTAGAGCGGAGAGAGAGAGCCAGGCCTTCTCAAGCAACATCAGTGTGTGACTTCAGCAATGCACTTTTGGAAAAATGGTGTAAAATTCCTATAAACACACTCCGCAACCTTGTGGACAGCCTTCCCAGAGAAGAGTTGAAGCTGTAATAGCTGCAAAAGTTGGACCGGCATCATATAGCTGGGTTAGGAATGGCACTTCAAGTTCATTTGTTGAGTCAAGGCAGGTTTCCAAATACTTTTGGCAATATAGTGTATGTTAGGGGTCAATACCCTCATTTGTGAAACTTTCACACTTGAACTGAAGATGCTCGTCTTAAAACGCTGCGTTTTTGTTTCTCCGCTATCTTTGCCGGATAGTGTTTGTGTTTTGAGGTTAACCCGCCACAGACAAATTCGTGCACACACAAGGAAGGATCTCCGTCAATGCCCTCCAGGCTGTGGAAGCGGCCCCCCACACACACACACACAGTCAGTCATCAAGGGTGACATCCTCGCGGCGGCGATGCAAACGGCTTTTAATGAATTTTTAACGACGAGCAGCAAGGAGAAGACGGGACAACACGAGTAGGGGGTGGGAACCTCTTGAATCCTTTACGGAGCACAGCGCGGAGATTTGCAGGCTCACCTTCGGAGAGCCTCCCGCCTCCGACCATCGGGGTGTAAAGTGCGCGCGGCGGGGCAGCCGCTCGGCGCCGCGTTTTGAGGCAAATGATGTTTGAAATGTTTTAATGCGACGCCGTCTGCTCATTGGACTAACAAAGGTCGTCGTGGCGACGGCGCATTTCTGTACATCGAAATGCGAGTCCCGCTGTGTGAGGAAATGAACTACAAGTCTTCCATTTAAAGCAACTTAATGTTGTGTCTTTCAACCTACAAACTCAGTTTCCATATGAGTTGGGAAAACATGCATGTTCAAAGGCTTCATCTTCACACTTTGTCTTTACTTTTGTCTGTGAAAGAGTGGACCACTTCAGGCTGTTGTTGACAGCCTTTTATACCTCTAAGTAGCGCTTTAATCTGATATATGAAACGTCCCCACTTGGCCGCGCCTCTAAATCTACTTTATTGCTTTATTTCAAACTGTCAGACCTATTGATCAGTGGATTAAGACAAAGATGATGTTTTAAAGCTTTGACTGAGTGTTTCATGGCTGCCCCAGAAATCCAATACCAATAGAGGTTTTCTCAGGTCCAGGCTGGGATTTAGTGCCGGGGGGGGGCACGATTGATGACTCAGCGGGCCGATGATGGTGGAAGCACATCAGGTACATCTTTCAACACACCTATCTGTCCTATCGATCCATCCAGCTGTCTCTCTGTTTGTTCGTCAATTCTAAGCACACCATGTAAAGAACGACTTTCCCCCCCCCCCTTCAAATAAGAACCTCCCATGCAGACCACGTGTGCACCTTCCAAGAATTCTAGCTTTGCATCAGCGGCAATTTGTCAGCTTTTGCAGAGGAGGATCCCTGAGCACAGGAGAGTCGACATTCTTAAAGGGGAACATTATCACCAAACCTATGTAAGCGTCAATATATACCTTGATGTTGCAGAAAAAAAGACCAGGTATTTTTTTAACCGATTTCCGAACTCTAAATGGGTGAATTTTGGCAAATTAAACACCTGTTTATCGGTCTTGTAGCGATGACGTCACCGAGGTAATACACCCGCCATTTTCATTACAAACACCGGGTCTCAGCTCTGTTATTTTCCGTTTTTTCAACTATTTTTTGGAACCTTGGAGACATCGTGCCTCGTCGGTGTGTTGTCGGAGGGTGTAACAACACTAACAGGGAGGGATTCAAGTTGCACCACTGGCAAGAAATATGCCGCCAGACCCCCATTGAATGTACCAAAGTGTCTGCACATTTTACCGGCGATGCTAAGACAAGACATGGCACAGAGATGTATGGATAACCTGCAGATGCATTTGCAACGATTAAGCACCACAATCTGATTCCAATCAATGCAAGTCATCAGAATCAGGTAATACACCAACTTATATTCTTGTCTTCATGAAAGAAAGGAATCTATATGTGTTAAATGGCAAAAAGCCGCTGCCTGACCAGGGCTCAGAAAATCTGCAAAGACTCCTCCCACCCCCACCAAGGACTGTTTTCACTGCTGGACTCTAGGAGGAGGTTCCGCAGCCTCCGAAGCAGAACCTCCAGGTTCTGTAACAGATTTTTCCCTCAGGCCGTAAGACTCCTGAACGCATCATAATTAAAAGGTGAACATTATCACCAGACTTATGTAAGCGTCAATACATACCTTGATGTTGCAGAAAAAAGACCATTTATTTTTTTAACCGATTTCCGAACTCTAAATGGGTGAATTTTGGCAAATTAAACACCTGATTATCGGTCTTGTAGCGATGACGTCATTTTCACGTTACAAACACCAGGTCTCAGCTCTGTTATTTTCCGTTTTTTCGACTATTTTTTGGAACTTTGGAGACATCATGCCTCGTCGGTGTGTTGTCGGAGGGTGTAACAACACTAACAGGGAGGGATTCAAGTTGCACCACTGGCAAGAAATCTGCCGCCAGACCCCCATTGAATGTGCCCGAGTGTCTGCACATTTTACCGGCGATGCTAAGACAGACATGGCACAGAGATGTATGGATAACCTGCAGATGCATTTGCAACCATTAAGCACCACAATCTGATTCCAATCAATGCAAGTCATCAGAATCAGGTAATACACCAACTTATATTCTTGTCTTCATGAAAGAAAGGAATCTATATGTGTTAAATCGCAAAAAGCCGCTGCCTGACCAGGGCTCAGAAAATCTGCAAAGACTCCTCCCACCCCCACCAAGGACTGTTTTCACTGCTGGACTCTAGGAAGAGGTTCCGCAGCCTCTGAAGCAGAACCTCCAGGTTCTGTAACAGATACTTCCGTCAGGCCGTAAGACTATTGAACGCATCATAATTAAAAGGTGAACATTATCACCAGACCTATGCAAGCGTCAATACATACCTTGATGTTGCAGAAAAAAGACCATGTATTTTTTTAACCGATTTTCAAACTCTAAATGGGTGAATTTTGGCGAATTAAACACCTGTTTATCGGTCTTGTAGCGATGACGTCAGAACGTGACGTCACCGAGGTAACACACCCGCCATTTTCATTTTCACGTTACAAACACCGGGTCTCAGCTCTGTTATTTTCCGTTTTTTCAACTATTTTTTGGAACCTTGGAGACATCATGCCTCGACGGTGTGTTGTCGGAGGGTGTAACAACACTAACAGGGAGGGATTCAAGTTGCACCACTGGCAAGAAATATGCCGCCAGACCCCCATTGAATGTACCAAAGTGTCTGCACATTTTACCGGCGATGCTAAGACAGACATGGCACAGAGATGTATGGATAACCTGCAGATGCATTTGCAACGATTAAGCACCACAATCTGATTCCAATCAATGCAAGTCATCAGAATCAGGTAATACACCAACTTATATTCTTGTCTTCATGAAAGAAAGGAATCTATATGTGTTAAATATATATAAATATATAAATATAAAGTAAAATAAACATATCCACCACAGTGGATATGTTTATTTTACTTTTATTCATAGCTAGTATGTAGAAGTGTCTGGTTGTATCTGCTGCTTTAATGTCTTTAATGTCCTCTGTGTTCTTTGATGTTTCCCTCTTACACACATGTGAGATGGATGTGTACTATGACTATGAGTTGTTTATTTTTTTTTTGTTTTGTTTTTTTCCCTTGGCCTCAGTCTGCACCCCACTCCAGGGCCCAGGCTAAGACCTATTTTTATTTTAATCTTGTATTCTTTTCTCTCCCCCCGCCCCTGTTTACCTGTATGTCATCTTTTTTGTAAGGGGCGCTGGAAGCCGGCAGACCCGTCAGCGATCCTGTTCTGTCTCCCCGTAATGTTTGTCTGATCTTGAATGGGATTTTGCTGAAAATTGTAATTTTCCTGAAGGAACTCCTATCTAATCTAAATCGCAAAAAGCCGCTGCCTGACCAGGGCTCAGAAAATCTGCAAAGACTCATCCCACCCCCACCAAGGACTGTTTTCACTGCTGGACTCTAGGAAGAGGTTCCGCAGCCTCTGAAGCAGAACCTCCAGGTTCTGTAACAGATACTTCCGTCAGGCCGTAAGACTATTGAACGCATCATAATTAAAAGGTGAACATTATCACCAGACCTATGCAAGCGTCAATACATACCTTGATGTTGCAGAAAAAAGACCATTTATCTTTTTAACCGATTCCCGAACTCTAAATGGGTGAATTTTGGCAAATTAAACACCTGATTATCGGTCTTGTAGCGATGACGTCAGACCGTGACGTCACCGAGGTAACACACCCGCCATTTTCATTTTCACGTTACAAACACCAGGTCTCAGCTCTGTTATTTTCCGTTTTTTCGACTATTTTTTGGAACCTTGGAGACATCATGCCTCGTCGGTGTGTTGTCGGAGGGTGTAACAACACTAACAGGGAGGGATTCAAGTTGCACCACTGGCAAGAAATCTGCCGCCAGACCCCCCCTTGAATGTGCCCGAGTGTCTGCACATTTTACCGGCGATGCTAAGACAGACATGGCACAGAGATGTATGGATAACCTGCAGATGCATTTGCAACGATTAAGCACCACAATCTGATTCCAATCAATGCAAGTCATCAGAATCAGGTAATACACCAACTTATATTCTTGTCTTCATGAAAGAAAGGAATCTATATGTGTTAAATCGCAAAAAGCCGCTGCCTGACCATGGCTCAGAAAATCTGCAAAGACTCCTCCCACCCCCACCAAGGACTGTTTTCACTGCTGGACTCTAGGAAGAGGTTCCGCAGCCTCCGAAGCAGAACCTCCAGGTTCTGTAACAGATTCTTCCCTCAGGCCGTAAGACTCTTGAACGCATCATAATTAAAAGGTGAACATTATCACCAGACCTATGTAAGCGTCAATATATACCTTGATGATGCAGAAAAAATATTATTTTTTTAACCGATTTCCGAACTCTAAATAGGTGAATTTTGGCGGTTTAAACGCCTTTCTGTTTAGCCCTCTTGAAGCGATGACGTCAATATGTGACGCTGCCTAGGTTAAAAAGCCGCCATTTTCATTTTCTCAAACACATTACAAACACCGGGTCTCAGCTCTGTTAGTTTCCGTTTTTTCTACTATTTTTTGGAACCTTGGAGACATCATGCCCCGTCGGTGTGTTGTCGGAGGGTGTAACAACACTAACAGGGAGGGATTCAAGTTGCACCACTGGCCCGAAGATAGGAAAGTGGCAATAAATCTGCCGCCAGACCCCCATTGAATGTGCCAAAAAGTCTGCACATTTTACCGGCGATGACAGACATGGCACAGAGATGTATGGATAACCTGCAGATGCATTTGCGACGATAAATTCAACAAAATCACAAAAGTGAGTTTTGTTGATGTTGACTTATGTGCTAATCAGACATAATTGGTCGCGGCGTGACTGCCAGCTAATCGATGCTAACATGCTACGCTAATCGATGCTAACATGCTATTTACCAGCGGTGCTAAAGCAGACATGGCACAGAGATGTATGGATAACCTGCAGATGCATTTGCAACGATAAATTCAACAAATTCACAAAGGTGAGTTTTGTTGATGTTGACTGCCAGCTAATCGATGCTAACATGCTACGCTAATCAATGCTAACATGCTATTTACCAGCGGTGCTAATGCAGACATGGCACAGAGATGTATAGATAACCTGCAGATGCATTTGGAACTATATTACGTTTACTTCCACCCACATTTAATGCGAAACAAACATTTACCAATCGACGGATTTAAGTTGCTCCAGTGTCACAAGATGCGAAAGTCCTGATCGTTTGGTCCGCACATTTATCGGCGATGCTAACGCAGCTTTTCGGCCATGCTATGGCTATGAATAGCGTCAATAGCTATTGGCTCAATAGCTTCAGTTTCTTCTTCAATACTTTCATACTCCAACCATCTTTTCAATACATGCGTAATCTGTTGAATCGCTGAAATCCGAGTCTGAATCCGAGCTAATGTCACTATATCTTGCTGTGGTATTCCCATTGTTTGTTTACATTGGCAGCACTGTGTGACGTCACAGGGAAATGGATAGTCGCACCGCAAATAGCGAAAATCAAGCACTTGAAAGCTTTTTTTAGGGATATTTGGGGACGGGTAAAATTTTTTAAAAAACTTCAAAAATTACAACAAGCCACTTGGAACTGATTTTTATTGTTTTCAACCCTTTGGAAATTGTGATAATGTTCCCCTTTAAATAAAACAAAAACTGTATAACACGGATGTGACGTTCGCATACATTTAAACGGCTCTTTTAAGCCAGTGGTTCTCAACCTTTTTTTCAGTGATGTACCCCCTGTGAACATTTTCTTTTAATTCAAGTACCCCCTAATCAGAGCAAAGCATTTCTGGTTGAAAAAAAAGAGATAAAAAAGTAAAATATAGCACTATGTCATCAGTTTCTGATTTATTAAATTGTATAACAGTGCAAAATATTGCTCATTTGTAGACTATTTGGAAAAAAAGATATGAAAATAACTATAAACTTGTTGAAAAATAAACAAGTGATTCATTTATAAATAAAGATTTCTACACATAGAAGTAATCAACTTAAAGTGCCCTCTTTGGGGATTGTAATAGAGATCCATCTGGATTCATCAACTTCATTCCAAACATTTCTTCTCCAAAAAAAGGAATTTTTAACATCAATATTTATGGAACATGTCCACAAAAAATCTAGCTGTCAACACTGCATTTCTTTTCACAATTTATGAACTTACACTCTTATATTTTGTTGAAGTCCATCCATCCATCCATCATCTTCCGCTTATCCGAGGTCGGGTCGCGGGGGCAACAGCCTAAGCAGGGAAACCCAGACTTCCCTCTCCCCAGCCACTTCGTCTAGCTCTTCCCGGGGGATCCCGAGGCGTTCCCAGGCCAGCCGGGAGACATAGTCTTCCCAACGTGTCCTGGGTCTTCCCCTGGCCTCCTACCGGTTGGACGTGCCCTAAACACCTCCCTAGGGAGGCGTTCGGGTGGCATCCTGACCAGATGCCCGAACCACCTCATCTGGCTCCTCTCCATGTGGAGGAGCAGCGGTTTTACTTTGAGTTCCTCCCGGATGGCAGAGCTTCTCACCCTATCTCTAAGGGAGAGCCCTGGAAACTCATTTGGGCCGCTTGTACCCGTGATCTTATCCTTTCGGTCATGACCCAAAGCTCATGACCATAGGTGAGGATGGGAACGTAGATCGACCGGTAAATTGAGAGCTTTGCCTTCCGGCTCAGCTCCTTCTTCACCACAACGGATCGGTACAACGTCTGCATTACTGAAGACGCCGCACCGATCCGCCTGTCGATCTCACGATCCACTCTTCCCCCACTCGTGAACAAGACTCCTAGGTACTTGAACTCCTCCACTTGGGGCAGGGTCTCCTCCCCAACCCGGAGATGGCACTCCACCCTTTTCCGGTATTATTCAATAAATATATTTATAAAGGATTTTCGAATTGTTGCTATTTTTAGAATATTTAAAAAAAATCTCCCGTACCCCTTGGCATACCTTCAAGTACCCCCATTTGAGAACCACTGTTTTAAGCGAACCGATTCCAAATTGGAAGTCGTCGGTTGGCGAGCCATTTATTTTTTCCAGGTGCCAATACCCAGAGATATTGGCGCCTTTGAAAAAAGTTATTCAGCAGGTAGGGTGGCAGAATTCTTCAATTTTCATCACGATTTGAATTTAATTGAAAACTGGGTCGCATGGATTTTATCCTTGCAAACTAGAAAAGAACAGATTATATCCTGGGATTTTAACTCATACCCAGTCAGAGGTTCGAGTCCGGTGTGATACACAAAAAAGGCAGGGACTGAACCAAGTGGGTATAGTTTTTATTGCGGGACAGAGTATTTTAGATACGGTTAAAAAAAACTAAATCATGATCTCATTGCCAAAGCACAGGGATAATCTAAGGTTTAATCGAAATTAATTTTATTTATATAGCGCTTTTTCTCTAGTGACTCAAAGCGCTTTGCATAGTGAAACCCAATAACTCATTTTTACATTCAAACCAGTGTGGGTGGCACTGGGAGCAGGTGGGTAAATTGTCTTGCCCAAGGACACAACGGCAGTGACTAGGATGGCAGAAGCGGGGATCGAACCTGCAACCCTCAAGTTGCTGGCACGGCTGCTCTACCAACTGATCTATACCGCCCCAAATCCTACCAACTGATCTATACCGCCCCAAATCCTCCATCCATTTTGTGAATTGAAGTGAATTATATTTATATAGCGCTTTTCTCTAGTGACTCAAAGCGCTTCACATAGTGAAACCCAATATCCAAGTTACATTTAAACCAGTGTGGGTGGCACTGGGAGCAGGTGGGTAAAGTGCCTTGCCCAAGGACACAACGGCAGTGACTAGGATGGCGGAAGCGGGGATCGAACCTGCAACCCTCAAGTTGCTGGCACGGCTGCTCTACCAACCAAGCTATACCGCCCCAAATCCTCCATCCATTTTCTACCGCTTATTCCCTTCAGGGTCGCGGAGGGTGCTGGAGCCTATCTCAGCTACAATCAGGCGGAAGGTGGGTTACACCCTGGACAAGTCGCCACCTCATCGCAGGGCCAACACAGATAGACAGACAACATTCACACACTAGGGACCATTTAGTGTTGCCAATCAACCTATCCCCAGGTGCATGTCTTTGGAAGTGGGAGGAAGCCGGAGTACCCGGAGGGAACCCACGCAGTCATGGGGAGAACATGCAAACTCCACACAGAAAGATCCCGAGCCCGGGATTGAACCCAGGCCTACTCAGGACCTTTGTATTGTGCGGCACATTTACTAACCCGTTACATCAGGGGTGTCGAACTCAAATACAGAGTGGGCCAAAATTTAAAACTGAACAAAGCCGCGGGCCAAGGTTGAACAAATTAACCTTTTAGGTGGTAGCGTGTATTGTAGTGTCCCGGAAGGGGTTCTGGGTATTTGTTCTGTTGCGTTACGGTACGGATGTTCTCCCGAAATGGTGTTTGTCATTCTTGTTTGGTGTGGGTTCACAGTGTGGCACATATTTGTAACAGTGTTAAAGTTGTTTATACGGCTACCCTCAAGTGTCACCTGTATGGCTGTTGACCAAGTATGCGTTGCATTCACTTATGAGTGTGTATAAGGCGTTTACATTATGAAGCGGTTTGTATGGAGGATAAGCGGACGTGACGACAGGTCTTAGAGAACGCTAAAGGCAGTGCCTTTAAGGCACGGTCCCCCGATATAGTTGTCCGGGTGGAAATCGAGAGATATTCGGGAGAATGGTTGCCCGGGGAGATTTTCGGAAGGGGCACTGAACTTTGGAAGTCTCCCGGGAAAATTAGGAGGGTTGGCAAGTATGAATATTAGGGGTGAATGTGGTGTTACAGCTCTAATGTTAATTTGATATTGCCTCAAGGGCCAAATGAAATTGCATGGCCAGAGTTTGAAACCCATTCGGTCCATCCTGCTGCCCAATTTAAATTATGATTTAAAATTCAAATCATACATCTATCCATCCATCCATCCATCTTCCGCTTATCCGAGGTCGGGTCGCGGGGGCAACAGCCTAAGCAGGGAAACCCAGACTTCCCTCTCCCCAGCCACTTCGTCTAGCTCTTCCCGGGGGATCCCGAGGCGTTCCCAGGGTTAGGGTTAGGGTTACCCCTAACCCGTCCACTGCCTCCGGAGTCCTATGAGCCAAAAGAACCCGATAGGACTCCTTCTTCAGCTTGACGGCATCCCTCACCGCTGGTGTCCACCAAGGGGTTTTAGGATTGCCGCCCCGACAAGCACCAACTACCTTGCGGCCACAGCTCCGATCTGCCGCCTCGACAATAGAGGTGCGGAACATGGTCCACTCGGACTCAATGTCCAGCACCTCCCTCGTGACATGTTCAAAGTTCTTCCGGAGGTGGGAATTGAAACTTTCTCTGACAGGAGACTCTGCCAGACGTTCCCAGCAGACCCTCACAATACGTTTGGGCCTCCCAGGTCTGTCCGGCATCCTCCCCCACCATCGCAGCCAACTCACCACCAGGTGGTGATCGGTAGAAAGCTCCGCCCCTCTCTTCACCCGAGTGTCCATAACATGAGGCCGCAAACCCGATGACACAACTACAAAGTCGATCATGGAACTGCGGCCTAGGGTGTCCTGGTGCCAAGTGCACATATGGACACCCTTATGTTTGAACATGGTGTTTGTTATGGACAAACTGTGACGAGCACAAAAGTCCAATAACAAAACACCACTCGGGTTTAGATCCGGGCGACCATTCTTCCCAATCACGCCTCTCCAGGTTTCACTGTCGTTGCCAACATGAGCGTTGAAGTCTCCCAGTAGGACAAGGGAATCACCCGGGGGAGCACTTTCCAGTACTCCCTTGAGTGTTCCCAAAAAGGGTGGGTACTCTGAACTGCTGTTTGGTGCATAAGAACAAACAACAGTCAGGACCCGTCCCCCCACCCGAAGGCGGAGGGAGGCTACCCTTTCGTCCACCGGGTTACACTCCAACGTGCAGGCTTTGAGCCGGGGGTCAACAAGAATTGCCACCCCAGCCCGTCGCCTCTCACTGCCGGCAACGCCAGAGTGGAAGAGGGTCCAGTCCCTCTCGAGAGAAGTGGTTCCAGAGCCCTTGCTGTGCGTCGAAGTGAGTCCGACTATATCCAGCCGAAACTTCTCAACTTCGCGCACTAGCTCAGGCTCTTTCCCCCCCAGTGACGTGTTGTTCCACGTCCCAAGAGCTAGCTTCTGTAGCCGAGGATCGGACCGCCAAGTGCCCTGCCTTCGGCTGTCGCCCAGCTCACAATGCACCCGACCTCTATGGCCCCTGCTATGGGTGGTGAGCCCATTGGAGGGGGGACCCACGTTGCCTCTTCGGGCTGTGCCCGGCCGGGCCCCATGGGAACAGGCCCAGCCACCAGGCGCTCGCCATCGTGCCCCACCTCCGGGCCTGGCTCCAGAGGGGGGCCCCGGTGACCCGCGTCCGGGCGAGGGAAATCTGGGTCCATGATGTTTCTTCTTCATAAAGGTCTTCGAACTGCTCTTTGTCTGATCCCTCACCTAGAACCTGTTTGCCTTGGGAGACCCTACCAGGGGACAACATAGCTCCTAGGATCATTGGGACACGCAAACTCCTCTACCACGATAAGGTGGCAGCTCAGAGATTCAAATCATGATATTTCAAAAATTGCCACCTCAATATCATATTGATAAAATACATTTTTTTGAAATATTTTTAAAAGATAGTTTCCTTGATATTTGAGTTACATAACAAAAAATAGTCTTTTGAATCATTCATTGATAAGAACGGTTCCTTAAAACCCGGTTCCCTTGACAGAGCCATAAATCCCATCTCTCGAAAGAAACACTAATAATGCTTGTTTTGCACATCAATTAGTTTAATTTATTTGTTTTTTTTTCCTCGTTCAGGCAAAATATTTTGCACGTTATTTTTAGCACACAAAATTATTCATAATTATCGCGTTAAGCAATGTCAGCTAAGATTTATCTGAGAGCCAGATCTGGCTCTAGAGCCATAGGTTCCCTACCCTTGGTCTAACTGTTGTCAAAGTGAACACTGCAGAACAGTCCAGTTGCAAAAAAAAATTGAATGCCCTGAGACTTCTACTCAGGAAGGTAAACATCCAGTCATGGGCAGCTGCGGTGGCCCCCTCAGGAGACACCGGCCCCATTGGTTTTTTGGAAGAAAATTGCAATCCAGACGTCGGCCCCCACGGACGAGCTATAAACGAATCAAGGCGCAGTCAGAAGGGACGCAGGCGGACTATATTTCAGCCTTTACAACTTTCCTGGTTCCATTGCCTGATGGGACTTATTTCCTGTGGGGGTTTTTTTTTTTGGTCAATAAAATTGTTGCTAGCCACCAACTTCAACCTAGGACACGTACAAAAAGTACTCACATTCCCAGGCACGCTTTGCCCCATGAATTATGGATGAGCCGACGACATTCCAGGCCTTCCTAAGTATGAGTGTTTCTGTCTCATAACGCTTAGTGGAAGGGTCACTCTGCCCAGGGCTTCGGTCCCCATCGCATCCGCCCTTAATCCCCACATAATCCCCAAAACAATGGGCTGCACGGCGCCAGGGGACCGTTTGGTTTTTATCAGATCGCTCAGATGGATCAGCGCTCTTTCACAAAACAAACAATGATATTAGTTTATAGCGGTCTCTTATGTAACCCGTTCCTCCGAGCGTGGGGCCTAACTGGAGAGCAGAGGAATCTGTCGCCATTCATGGGCGAGAAAAAGCGCATGCCTGGTGCTGCAAAGCCACCGTGTTTACCCGGTCTGACCTCTTGGATCGCTTGATCCTCGCCCGACCCTGTTGAGGCCAAGGGTCTTGCTTGGGTGTACCTAACAAGTCTTCAGGAAAATTGGAGTAATAAATCCTGCAACTTTTAATTAATTTGGGACTGTGCCAAGTTCAGCGGTCTACATTAAGGCAACTTCAATAGAGAATAGAATAATACGAGACGGGCCACAGGTGCTTCATCGGGTTCAGGTCTGAAGGAGACGCCGCGCTTGTCCACTCCATCGCCTTCATCTTTCTCAGCAAGCCGCCAGGTTAGTTCGGGCTTCGTGTAATTGAAAACTGATATGCTCCAGATTGTCAAAGTACACGTGGGTACTCAACGAACCGCAGCTCAACAATGCCCGCAGGACTCATGCAGCCCCAGGCAAGGGCTCCACTACCATCAGGCTGTGTGAGCGTCTCGAGACCATACTTGCCAACCTTGAGACCTCCGAATTCGGGAGATGTGGGCGAGGTTGGGGTGTGTAATGTATATTGTTAGGTATTTAATTTATTTACATTTATATATGCCACCGTGTTCAATGGAAAAAACTGATCTACAAAATTTGCAGCCAGCATACCCCTCCAAATCTGAGTCCATGGTTCTCTCCCGGAAAAGGGTGGAGTGCCATCTCCGGGTTGGGGAGGACACCCTGCCCAAAGTGGAGGAGTTCAAGTACCTAGGAGTCTTGTTCACGAGTGGGGGAAGAGTGGATCGTGAGATCGATAGGCGGATCGGTGCGGCGTCTTCAGTAATGCGGACGTTGTACCGATCTGTTGTGGTGAAGAAGGAGCTGAGCCGGAAGGCGAAGCTCTCAATTTACCGGTCGATCTACGTTCCCATCCTCACCTATGGTCATGAGCTTTGGGTCATGACCGAAAGGATAAGATCACGGGTACAAGCGGCCGAAATGAGTTTCCTCCGCCGTGTGGCGGGGCTCTCCCTTAGAGATAGGGTGAGAAGCTCTGCCATCCGGGAGGAACTCAAAGTAAAGCCGCTGCTCCTCCACATGGAGAGGAGCCAGATGAGGTGGTTCGGGCATCTGGTCAGGATGCCACCCGAACGTCTCCCGAGGGAGGTGTTTAGGGCACGTCCAACCGGTAGGAGGCCACGGGGAAGACCCAGGACACGTTGGGAAGACTATGTCTCCCGGCTGGCCTGGGAACGCCTCGGGATCCCCCGGGAAGAGCTAGACGAAGTGGCTGGGGAGAGGGAAGTCTGGGCTTCCCTGCTTAGGCTGCTGCCCCCGCGACCCGACCTCGGATAAGCGGAAGAAGATGGATGGATGGATGGATACCCCTTTCCCTTCGAGCTGTCCTGGATGAACTGAAATTATTTTTTCCAATTATTTTGAAACTTGCAAGCGTACTTCTTCTTACTCGTCGTTGATACGTCTCTTCTTCGTTCTTCTGCTTCGTCTCTGTTATGTTTTTGGACATTACTACTTGCCGTAGTTTTGAAGCTATGCATGATGGGATTCTGAATATTGTGTGTCAGTGTCAGAATAATCCATTCATGAATGAGTATATCCGTTCGGACACCGTGTTCAATGGAGAAGTGTGATCTACAAAATTTGCAGGCCGCATACCCCTTCCCCTTCGAGCTGTCCTGGATGAACTGAAATGATTTTTTCCAATCATTTTGGAACTCGCAAACATACTTCTTACTCGTCGCCACGTCTCTTCGTTCTTCTGCTTCGTCTCTGTTATGTTTTTGGACATTACTACTTGCCGTAGTTTTGAAGCTATGCATGATGGGATTCTGAATATTGTGCGTCAGTGTCAGAATAATCCATTCATGAATGAGTATATCCGTTCGGACACCGTGTTCAATGGAGAAGTGCGATCTACAAAATTTGCAGGCAGCATATTTCTTCCCCTTCGAGCTGTCCTTCGTTCTTCTGTTTAATCTCTGTTAGGTTTTTGGACATTACTACTTGCCGTAGTTTTGAAGCAATGCACGACGGGAATCCGGATGTTGTGTGTAAGCGTATTAACGTGCCGGTTGGAATAAACACACTTGATTGATTGATTGATTGATACTTTTATTAGTAGATTGCACAGTACAGTACATATTCCGTACAATTGACCACTAAATGGTAACACCCCAATAAGTTTTTCAACTTGTTTAAGTCGGGGTCGGCTGAGAAATAGCTCGGTGCCTGCCTACTTTATGGGTTTTAGATAAACCTCTTGATAACGGAGACATATATTATAGTCTCATTTTCAGGTGAGAGAGGACGCTAAAGGCAGTGCCTTTAAGGCACGCCCCCAATATTGTTATCCGGGTTTGAAATCGGGAGAATACTTGTCCCAGGGGATTTTCGGGAGGGGCACTGAAATTCGGGAGCCTCCCGGGAAAATTGGGAGGGTTGGCA